>NW_022280034.1:5761978-5778858 GCF_004355925.1 Anarrhichthys ocellatus | reverse complement strand
ACACACACACACACACACACACACACACACACACACACACACACACAGGTTCTGGTTCTCCAGCGCTGCATGCTGATGTTGTGAAAAGTACAGCTCAAACATCAAGCTGACTAAACAAGAAGAAGACGGCTTAATTTGGGGCGGGATGAGAGGAGGCGGGGCGTGAGGGTGACTCCAGGAAATGACACGTCGTTACCCGACGAAGCCCGACTATTGTTCCCCCTCAAGTTCAGAGGGGGAGGGGGGGGGAAGTAAACTGCACGTGAAAAGCTGCTGGTCTCCATCAACATGAGCAGAGACGTAGAGTGGTTAAGGCTGCAACCAACAAATCAGAACTATCTAATCGGGTTTCTTTTCAATTACTTGAACTCTTTAAAATGGCGCAAAATAGTGAAAACTATATAATAACAAAGCCCAGAGTGACATCTTTTTTTTTTTGACCAAGAGTCGAAAACCCAAGCCGTGAAAATATGTGAGGCATTGTGGCCGCTTAGTGCGGGTCACAGGAGCCGGAGGACAATGGCCGCCTCTTAGGCACAGGTTAATGGAGCCTTCCAGAGGGCACCCGTTTTGGGCCTCCCCAGGTTAATTACAGAGCAAAGTACCGACAGGCCGCCAAGTTGATTTTATGCAAAGCAGACAGATTGCAGAACTTGTGCTTAGCTTCCACATTTCCATGGAAGGAGCTGTATCCTCTGCACTGGTCATCCAATCAGTGTGTAAAGCCAGAGCTCCTCTGGCACGATGATCAACAAAAGGCAGATTTGGCCCACGTGTCACTACCTGCACCCTTTTGTTTATGTCCTTATCCTGACAGCAGGCCACCATGCTGATGGTTTCTTTTGCCAAAAAAATAAGAAATTCCCAATAGTCAATATCTGAGGAGAAACAATAACAACCTCCAAGATAGGCACCTGTAGCAACATGAGAGGATCGCTAGATGATGCACTGGGATGTTGGAGTGGGATGAATCACGTAGCGCGTCAGATTTGCTAAAGCATTCTCTGGTTTGTATTTCTGCTGCGGTAAGATAAACTCTATCTCCCTCATCTTAAGTCCACTTCACACTCCAGAACCCTTCAAAGCATCCCACAGTGGGATGGCGAAAGGGGTCACACGATGGCTTAAAGTGATATTTTACTAAAAACGTATCTTTCGAGTATCTCACACTTCCCCCCCCCCCCCCCCTGTAGACATGACAGGTGGCTTTAAGAAGTTCACAGCTTGCTCAAGGCGGTTGCAGTGGACTCCTACAGCGGCACCCAAAGTATCAAATCCTCCACAGATACGTGTTGAACCACTTCTGCAGCGTAATCCACCTCTCCTTCTGTCTGTATGCTCAATTTATTCTACACACAAATTTGCTCCAAACAGGGACGTTAATGCACTTCCTTTAAACAACATGGAAAATAAGAAGACCAGAGTCCAGATTATTATTATTAAACGTGCAGGAATATAATGTGCTGCTATCTAACATGTCAAATTTGATCAACGTACAATCTGAGTTTGAGTGAGAACCTGGTAAACACCACAACAACAAGACGCTCCCCGCTCTGACCAATCCCTGGAGATCAACTCCTGGGTGGTTCAGTACAGCCGGGTGATTGGGCAGCTTTGGACTCCATCGAGCAACCAGTCCGGGCCCCTGATGGAGCGGACTGATCACATTTCACAACGGGGCAGAGCAGAACAAGGCAGAGCCGGTGGCCCGGGGCCCAGAGGCCCACTATAACGAGCAGAGCCCGCTGTGCTGCTGGCAGCCCGGAGAGCAGGGAGGAACCGTCACTACACATCGGCCTCTTTCAGACGGAGAAGCTAGCTCCTAGGGTCTAGAAAAGGAAGGGTTTGTTGGGCAAACGTAGGTCTCAAGTACAGCAATGCTCCATGATAATTCTGCTTAAAACATGACCGACGAGCCACATTTGGCATCGGGGGTGCAAGAAACGGGGAAAATCCCCTTTTTTTCATTTCACCACGATGGCAGAACTAGTGTAGAATGCAGACTGCAGGAAGTGGGCGGGGCTGAAAGTTACACATTTAAGGAGGGAGTCTGAAGGTCTGGGGATTAATGTGGTTCTCCAAGTTTTCTTGAATCCTCTTTTGTGATGCACTGCGAGGGGAAAATAAACCCAATGAAAACACAGACTGACTGACAGACTGTCAGACATAGACTGATTTGACATTAGAAGAATTTAAATGGCTGATAATTACAATACTGGTTTATTAAAGCCATTAATCTTCAGCGTTCAGAAGATAACTGCATTACAGTGCTCCTAAGAAGGTGGAAGAAGATGCCCATTCTCTGACATTCAATTTAGGCTGCCAACTAGTCAGACCACCATTGTGACTTTTACAGAAAGTCTCTGGAACTTGTATGAAAATAAAGCCGAAATGCAAGCTCATGTAAAAAGTGCATATCTTAAAGGAGCAGCACACAGGAACACACACAAAGAAAATGACAAAGTAGCCAACAGATGTATGCATGGACTCCTACAAGTACACAAACTAGCAAAACTCATCATAAAAACTTATGTTTCCTCTCTTTGCATTTCTGACCAAAGGTAATAAACCGTGCTCCCCGGCTCTACCTGGAGAGGAGACACGACTTTCCACCAGTCACAACCTTTTACTGCTTTACTTAAAACTAAATAAGGGTTTCGCTTTTCACTTGTAGTAATTATTTCCCCATAAAACACCAACAAAATTCATTTACAAGCTTTAAACGCTGGTGGTTTTCCCTTTCACCGGGTCTCTCTCTCTCTCTCTCTCCCTCTCTCTCTCTCTCCTCCCCACCCCCCACTTGGAGTCACCTTGAGGAAGCACAGTATGGAAAGAAGACAATTTTCAAGCCGAGATAAGCGTCCACAGCTGGAAGACTAGCTGGCTTGTTTACCGAAAGAAAATGGACTCGCGCACTGAACTTCAAATGAACCGCGTCTAATGCAGACACACCCGCCGCAAGCTCAGAGCAGAACACTGTGGGTCGAAAAATAATGGACGTCAATCATCGCAACTGAAGAGGACCGGTGCATATTATGGATTATCAGAAGTTGTTGTTGCACAGAGAGCTGCGTCAAGACAAAAACAAAAGATATTCTACATACACATATACAAACACCATGTATAGAATACACTGAGAGGAGAGGAAATCTCCCGAGGAACCCATTTTCTCTTGTATGTGCAACTAGGGCATGAAGGCAACATTTTGTAAACACAAGCCCAATTAAAACTTGTTTTTGCAATTAACTGTTCTCCAGAGATGCCAAATAAACATCCACCAACTCACACAAGAATACAGATCCAATGATTTCAGCAGCATTGCTTCACACTAGATAAGCTGCGATGTGACCGTGCGCTTCTTAAAGCTGACCGTGGCAATTCTTCTGCGCATA
Source organism: Anarrhichthys ocellatus (assembly GCF_004355925.1). Lineage (NCBI taxonomy): Eukaryota > Metazoa > Chordata > Actinopteri > Perciformes > Anarhichadidae > Anarrhichthys > Anarrhichthys ocellatus. The sequence continues at coordinate 5,775,466 of NW_022280034.1, read as the reverse complement.
AAGAAAGAAAAGGACAGCATACAAGAAGAAGATAATAATAAGATAAAACACCTTCTTTAATCTTCCACATCATTGTTTGTACGTGCATGAGAAACCCAGGAGAACTGTAGGTTGCATCCGTAGATCATGGCTATCAGTGGCTGCAAGTGTATAATGGTAACAGTAATGCTTAGCAAACCGCATAGAAGCAACGCCATGGAAGCCGTCTGATTGGCTGTCGTTTCTGGGAGCCCCCTGGTCTCTTTAGGTGCTACATCTCTGACTAATCAACACAAGTGTGTACTGCTGCGTCTGATTTTGACCAAAATAAATGTGTTTGTTTGTGTCAAAAGATCAGAGATGGAGCCGCCGGGAACTCTAGAGATGGGTCGTAAAATATTCTGGTTTTAGCAGTTCTCAGCCACCACAAGCAATAACAGTTTGTGAGTGGCACACCGACTCTAAAGCACATCTTGTCAAGGCTAAATACAATAACATTGTAGATGACAGCAAAGTTGAAGACTTGTCAAATGCTCAAAGATTTGTATTTTACTAAAAAGAGGTTGTTACAACAACAGATCGGATATTGTGATATAATTGGCAGCATCCGAAAGTGCCAAAAAAAAAAATCACAACTGCTGGAAAAACCTGTTAGACGGATGCATTTATTTTAATATTTAATGAACGACAGCGCAGCTCAGGTGTCTTGTGACTCTCACAAATTTTATTTCTTTTATTTCCCCTTATATCAACAGGATCCCACCTGCACATGGAGCATGCTGTCAGTGTTGTGCTGCTTTAACTGTGCGCGTGTCACCCGAGTGAAACCAAAGCGAGCGCAAGAGATGCCAGACGTCAGATGTTCTGCATGAGCGCATAAACACGGACATGGACGACGTACCGTGCTACAAGTACTACAGGCATCTTCTCTTCACACAATCTGTAGGATGATATCCATTGATAAAAACATATAAATCCTTGTGTAACTGCTTCTGTCTATAAAAGGTTATCTTCATCTCTATCTACACAGGGGAGAGGTTTTTTTTTTTCCATGACACTACTCTACAATGTTTGAAAGTTAACACACTGGTATTCTTACAAATATAAAGTTGAATTCATAAGCATTATATTGCACCTTTGCCCAATTCAACACACCTATGACTCTTCTCTAATTGTGCAACTATGTTTGGGCATTTAGCCGTTCAGCAGAAGTTACATCGGCACGCTTAGAAAGACAAATTGATCCTGTGGCATGAAAGCAGACATGGCCACTGTCACTACCCGGCTAAATACAGTATCAGCTGGTGCAGCATCAATTAGTTGATCAACGGATCAATGGTGGATTAGATTAATTAAGTGTCCAGCTGATGTTTACTTCAAAACAAATGTCCAAGACTGTTGAAGAAGATGAGAGCTATTTGTAGGTGTCTGCTGCTCGACACGTCCAGGAAAAAGAAATCACAGCAAACAGACGAGAGCGTAAACAAGACATGATTGCTTCAAAGCCAATGGCGGTTTTGGCCGAGAGGATTATGACAGAGCTCAGTCGCCAACTGTGATCCTGCGCGTTGTTTTTTTTTTTATGTAGACTTATTTTTTTCTTAATTGCACACTTTATGTTCCTATCAAAACAATTACAGAAAACATGGTTTAGAATTGTGCGTGGCTTTCAGTGTTTCATAGCAGGAGATCCTCCAATCCACAACATCCAGTGTTAGTGGGAACAGTGGGAGGCGGTCCTTCGACAACAGGAACCAATGAGCCGTGCTGGTGGAACAGCGACGCTCCGTAGGAAGTAGCACATTTTTTTTCCTCTCTAGCCTCACCTAGTGATTAGGGGAACATCTGCAAACAACAGAAAGTCCTCTCCACTTCCCTTTTCATATTTTACACAAGCAAACTCCAGGAATCATTACCCCAACATGAGCTCATCATTAGCACATTCATAATTCAGCATAATGGATTATGTAATTGCTCCATTAATCAGGGGAGCCACCCCAGCATACTCTCGCATGCATTAGCTTAATTATGGGAAATGCCTCTGTTAAAATAGATGCTCTGTTTGCAGTGGCAGAGCTTGAAAAAGTCTGTATTTGGCAACGGGGGAATTTGTGCCGACTGAAGTTCAGAAGCAGCTTGGCGATCGCTGCGAGTCCTTGTGGTGCACTCGCAGGCGAGACAGGAATCCAATAAAATGTGTCACGGCAGTGGAGCAAAAATGAGAAAGTAGGCAAAAGGGCAAATGCCTTTCAGGAAAACAGTTGTCGAGTACAGGCGTCACTTGAGTCACATCATTTGTTGACATTTGCAGGCAGCGGCTGGGTGAGGAATATTCCCAGTTATATCTCTGAAGCTGGGAGCATCTGAAACAGATTAAGACACGTGGAAACGGAGGTACTTGTCATCTGATTCCAGCAGCTGGCATGACTTGTGAGGGCTTAATCCAAAAGGTGTCATCAGCTATTTGTCAAGGAGAAGCGATAGAGGGCTCCTCCTCCTCTCTCCTCCTCACTATTGTTGGAAGCTCGGTATGAGTGTGTTGTTGGCTGCAGTCCAGCAGTTTGAGTGACATTTGACTATCATCACCGAGGGACACTCGGTGTATTTTGGTCTACTCATTCTTGTTTAAAAAAAAAAAAAAAAGGTCAGTGACAGTCAGAGTCACATATGCACTCATAAGTGTGTTGAGTGCAAACAAGACAAAAGACTGTTCCATACGGGAATAGAAATCCCTCATCATATAGCCAAATTGTTGAACACTAATCGGGTATTTTTTCTTGTCTGCTTTCCTCCCCCAGATTGTACTTCGAGCGATTCCTACTTCGTTGCTGCACTTGGATGGAGAGTGGGAGAGCCTGAAAATTAATATGTATTTTATACTGCTGCATATATAGTCCCTCATAAATCTCAAATCCAAACAGGGTCCGAGTGATTGGCCCTTCAGTCCGTACCTACACAAAAACAAACAACTAAATGGTTTGTGGTTACTGTCAAGATGTTGGCAAAGCTTCACGAGGCTTAAAGCCGGCTGCCAATAACGCAGCCCGAGCCAAACAGAAAGACGAGAGACATGCACAGAATAAAATATGGAAAGAAATGGGTTTTCCCCCCATTGTGAGAAATGCCCATGTAATGCTTAGCTTAGGCATTCACCTCGTAGAAGTGACATTTGAATAAGCAGAAGCCGTTTTCTTCCTCCATCCCTTTTTCCCCTCCCATTCCCCTCTGTGCCACCGTAATTTGAAGCCGTCACAAACAAACCCTCCCAACAGACCTTTCCAAATGTCAGGTTCTGTCAGGCAGGACGACGGCCTCGGAAAATCAGGCCCTTGGAAACTTTGGTGAGGAGCTCGAGCGCACAAGCACATTTACGGGCAGTCACCGGTCCTCTCCTTGCTTGATATGGGAGAGAACTAACCGAGCCACTGAAGCGTCGCTAAATATGAATACATTTTTCGACCCAAGTATTCACATCCAGGTGGAAAAATACTTAAATATTCTCAAGGGCAGGTAAATACCTGGTCCTCTCTTGTCTCCTCCATGTAGGAGCCACATATTGCCTGAACATGCTGTGAACTCAATTAAACCAGTTGTGCCACCAGTGCTACATCTGGCTCCTGAACCTGTGATTGGTCTGAAGAAATGCTGTTCAACAATGTAGAAACATGTGCTTCATGCCACTTGCCAAGACACATTAACTTAACAATTGTTAACATAATTGCTTCCTTCTGTTTATTTCAATTTAGTGGCCAGAAAATGAAGAGAAAAAAAAACATAAATATAATGAATAATGATTTATTTATTTTTTCAATCTGGCCTTTTAGACTGAGGGGATGCACCAGAGGTAACTAGAGCAGGCTGGACAGAATGAAAAATCCCTGACAATTGTCAAAAAGCCTGCAGTTTGTTCAGGGTCAAAACACATTTAGAGGAAAGAAGAAAAAATCTCTTCAAACGCATTTCTTCCGAAGCTGCACAGACGAAGTCCGTAACTATGCATTCAATAACCTCTGGCACAAAGAAAGTTAACAAGAAACTGTTAGCAGAGCGCACAATCTCAAGAGTCATTTTACCGCCCTGAGTGTGAGGGAATGAGATGAGGGAGAGCAACGGGAGCTAATCAACTTTTACTCTTTCATGCACTAGTTCAGTGCTCAAAGGGCACGGAGCAGCAATAAGTCAGCACGAGTGGATCAGGACTCATGAAGAGAGAGAGAGACACACGACTCTGTAGCACGTGTGAGATGAAGTTCATTTTAGCAGATGAACTGCTCGAGGGTTACTAGAGTGACTTACGTTAACGTGGTGGCGAGTGCGAGGAGAAGTTTCATATGAAAGGAAAATCTGACCCCCCCGCAACAAGACTTGAGCTGCTCTATTTGCATTTCTTAAGCCACTGCTTTCGGAGTACAAGAAAAAATAAAAAGCTGTCCTCTCGCTGCACTTTGCATAAGATGCTGAGAGGTGGTGGGCGGGGAGAGGGAGGTAGAGAGGTTAGAGGAGAAGGAGAGAGTGAAGAAGAAAAACAAAAAAAAGCCTCTTTTCTGCCTTTTCATTTTCAAGAATTTTTGTACTGGTCTTCTAATCGGTGCCATCGCAGCTGCACGTCGTGTCACCATGTCCAGAAGGCCAGGCTGTTTTTTTTACCCCCCCCCCCCACCCCCTCTTCTCTCTTCCTGGTTCGCCTTGCATCAGGCACAGGATCTGAGCCTTTAATATGGCTGCCAGTGAGGCAACAGCCATTTAATAACAATGCAATAGTTCCTCACAGCAGTAGTCCGGTGTCGCTCACACACCCCGCCGCGTGCAGATGGTACATTGTCTGTGGTTTCCGAAAACATTCTCCTTTCTGAGATGTTTTTCCTCTCTCTCCCTCTCTCTCGCTCACACACACTGCTGCAATATTTAACTCTCTCTTTCATAGAAACAACGTACAACGCTCTGCAGTGTTATTTCTGCCCTTATTGCTCTCGTCGTATTTTGTAACAGGTCAGCTGAAGTGGCCCCCACCATCAGGTCATCTGACTGTGTCCATGTTTGTGTGTGTGTGTGTGTGTGTGTGTGTGTGTGGGGTTGGCGGTGAGCCTCATGCATGTGCCTCACCGCCTCCTGCGGTGGGGGACATCTGGAGGAGGCGTTCCCGTGTGCACAGAGAAACGAAGAGGAGTTCAGGCCTGAAATATCATCCTCCAAGGACATAACTGGCTCTCATTAACACACAAAAGGGGGAAATATGGTGTTGGGAGATTTATTCAAATTCAACATGTCTAATGTTGCCATAAGCCAGTCACCTTGCCAAGTTACCCTAAAAACTCATCCTCTCTATCGGTGGCTCGCGACTCGCCGCTGAGAGCAATTAGTGCACGTTCTGATGGAAATGACCGGTAATTCAGTGCGAGGAAAAAAAGCTTCGGAAAGAACCGTTTCACGAGGTAGATGCTCATTACGCGCCAGCAGGGAAGAGCCTCCTCTTAATAGAGTGCCAGCCATAAACATCCCTCATCATCACCCAGCTCGCCATTTGATCCCACCTCTGGGGGTTCTGCGCTGGGCATCTTCATTCGTTTCTTCAGCGCTTCGCTGTCTGTTTACTCCGTAATTGACTCTGCCCAGAGAGTTGTTAAAAGGGGGGAACAAAGTGAAAGTGCCCCGACACTCTGCTGTGGCGGTGATTAACGACTGAATTAGAAAGCAACTCCGGGTCACCTTCTTTAACGACGTGATGGATGATCCAATGCAAGAGTCTGATAGCCTTTGTTATGGGCGAGCTACGACCGGGATCACAGGTGGAGCTCCGCCACAATGGTTATCAACTTTCCCATGAATTTGCAATCAATACAAAAGCTGTGCTGTGCTGTAATTAACAGCTAAAAACAATGCGGCGAGAATAGGCATCTCGCTGATGAGCATGTGCATGCGACTGTGTCCACCGCTGTCTGTAAAGCGTTAGTTAGCGTTAGCGTTGCCCTAGTTCAGCTGTGTGTGTGTGTGTGTGTGTGTGTGTGTGTGTGTGTGTGTGTGTGTGCCATCTCTCCTGTCACAGGCAGTTTACAAGACTGGGAACGAGGGTTGCCATCTGTCCCACCTCTACGGGGCGCACAGAGGGACGTTTTGCACAGCTTTGGCATGCCTGACTTCCCCTAATGCTGCACAAATGTTTCGAAGCGTTACATAAGCAATGAGACCTTCACTGGGTGGAGGGGGGAACGAAGATGGAAACTTGCAGAGGAGGAGGAGGAGGAGGAAAAAGGCAAGAGACAGGACAAGTGATTGGAAAGTGTGAGGGAGCGGACCTTCATTCTCCGAAATAAATGAACGCCAAGACCCCACGTGGAGTGTTTTCACACCTTTTGAGTCACGATTGTATAAATCTGGAAAGTTTTAACAGTTGCAATCATCTTCTCTTGCGTCTCAATTCTGGGCAGCGAAATCGCAAAATAAACGCGGTGCTGCCGCGTGCCTGGTAAGCGCAGTTGTTTGTCTGAAAACGCCTCAACAATTGGCCAAAGTGGGGAGTCGGAACTTCAGCTCGGCATCAGCCTGCTGCTGCAGGGGGAGAGGAAGCAATCTGAAAACAACAACAACAAAAAACAGAGTTCACTCACTGCAAGCAAAGGTGACAACTGAGCTTATTGAAATATATCTTCTCCTGGAAACCCGGAGGAAGAGGAACTCGATGCACGGAGCAATGACTGCATCACAGCTTAATGGAAGACATGTATTGTTTCCGTGGTGTGTGTCTAGGTGCATGTGAGAGGTGGCAGGGCCGTCCCCGGCAGAACGTCCTGGGAGAGGTTTGTAGATATGAAGATGTTCTGCCACTGACACCTGAAACACCATTTGTATGCATTTCTCTCCTTGCTCTTTTCACGGGGGAACAAGATGAGATTTCACTGGAGAACTAAAGCAGCCAACGTGACACAGACATGAATATATATACGATCTCGACTAACACCCCAACCGTAAGCGGCCCACCGGGCCTGTCACAGGGTGTGAATCTTAACAAATGTGAAGTTGTTCTAACAGAGACGATACAGCCCAATGTGGCAAACCTAATGCACCACTAACGTTCAAGGACCAACACATTAAGGATGTCTTTTCAGATGCTTTTCTGACAAAAAAAAAAAAAGGCACCATCTCTTTGGAAAAATACCTAGTGACTGAATGAGTTCTCCTCCTCAGACATTCCATTCTCCATTTTGTAATTTTGGGAAAAAGGGGCCACTTAACGATGCCTCTAAGTAGTGAGCTAAGCAACTGTGTCCTTCCACAGAGGGACCACTTTGACGCTCCTGTTCTCGCTCTTATTGTGAGAGCACGGTCGGGTTGTGTTGCTGCTAATCGTTATCGTCTATATTGGAGCGGATTGTGGCATCGACAGTGTGAGAGAGACGTCTCCGAAAGCAGACAAAACGGTGAATCTGAGAAGTGATTTTTTTTTATTGTTTTCGCAATCATGATAACTGTCGCCGGTTAATTTTGCCCACAACCGCACGCCTATACTGTCGCAGAGCCCCGTCCTGCTGACGGTGTGTGGTTGAGCTTGCTGGAGCACGCTGGGCTCAGCACCAGATGGTAGGATTTATTTGGTGGGGCACACAGGTTGCACAGAGAAACAAAAAAAAACTATCACAAGAGAGAACAAGCTACAACTCCAGGTAGGAGTTCTACGTATTTTGGCAATTTTTGCAGAAGGGGAAACCAGTGAGCATTCATGTCCTTGCTCCTACAGGCTGGTGATTCAATCCTCAAGTGTTTAAAATCCATGGAAATTCATCCTTATCTGTATTATAAAAGATAACAGAAATATCACATTACAATTATTGCTGTGGGTTTTTTTGTACATGTTTTAGAGCAGGGATTCCCAAAGTGTGGTGCGCGCACAGCTGCCTCTAGGGGGTGCTCGAGAGGAAAAATGTAATGGTGGTCTAATGGTGTAATAATTAATATTAAATATAGTTCTCACAAAATAAAAACATGAATGTAAGTTTGTCGTTCTGGTGTTGACGATGATAAGTCCCTTGAGGGTTGCCGTAGCGAAGGCGCAACCCCCGCCTATGGCCAAAGGAGAAAACAATAATAAAGAGAGTAGCCGTGGGCTGATACGTCTAATCTCCCGACTCCAGTTATTACTGTATGATAAGTGCCCTTATACACGAACCCAAGACGCTCGGTTACATGAATTATAAAAAATCCCTTTGTAAGATTTAAATTTAAAAACGTACAATTTAATAAATAAATGCACTTCAGCTCCTGCCGCCAGACTGTCTTTTACGTACACTAGCTAGCCTAGCTTGTGCAGCTAACGTCAGCTAACAGCTAACTTCATTCATTCAGCAACATTCATGCAAATATGCTAAACTGGCTGAAATCAGGGAAACTGTCAGGTGACACATCTGAAGCTATCGGTCATAAAAGAGGAGAGGGACAGAGAGAGAGAGAGAGAGATGAATCAGAGGCGAGAGGAACGGAGAGGTGCGTTGGGGAGAGATCGAACGGGAGTCAGAGGAAGATGAGACGGAGGAGAGCGAAAAGGAGGAAGGGATAGCACAGACAAATCGGGAGCACATAGGCCCATCGCGGAGTCAAGGTGAAAAAAGAGGAAACGAGAGTGAGCATCAGACTGGGAAAAAAGAGAGGAAAATGATCCGAGTCTGGGCTTCACTTGGATTGGCAATGCAGATTGCCCAAAACCACAGTGCAGATTGCCCAAAGCCACAGTGGCTAACAGCTGTCTGAAGCCCTCTTATTTACGTCGCCACCTGAACACCAAGCATGCCAGTGCAAGTCAAAAGCCCCTTATATTTTTATATCGAAATTGGAGGAGTTACAAAACAGCCCAAAACAACTGCAGTCTCATTCTATGTATGGTTAATTGTAAATTAAATGTGATGCAATCTGCCTTTGAGCCTGTGCGTGTGTCCTCGCCATCCTTATTGCTCTTTAAAAGTGACGCCTTGTGCAACTGAAATTTATTGAAACTTTGTTGCAGTGTTTCAGGGCGTTTTCACGCCTTCAGTTCGTTTGCTTTGTTCTGATTCAGGGATTAATATGATACAATGTTGCAGTTCCCCCTTTGTTCGGTTTGTGTTCACACTGCAACATTTAACAGCGGAATATTGTAAACAAACGCCACGCGCGAGCAAACTGTTCTCTCATTGGTCCGATTTCTATGCGGATATAAATAGGCTCTGTTGCTTCTTTTTTTTTTTAAGGTGTGGGGGATTGGGGGTGCGTGAACCCGGTCGGGATGTAGAAGGGGGTGCGTGGCCTAAAAAGTTTGGGAACCGCTGTTTTAGAGCATAACGTTGATGTTTTATGGATAACCTATCAAATAAAATAAAAAAGGATTTGCCTGTTGATTTCACTTGATAACACAGTATTTTATCACAATCTATGTGGTGCAACTGAGCAGCACAAGCGGGTATCGCTTTGATTTTTTCACTGTATTTCAATCACTAATGTTGCATGTCAGCTGTGAGGTTTTAAAGTGAAGTAGACACAGTAGGCACAGTGGGGAATAAATGCTAACAAGTGATACCACCCACCACGAAAAGAGTACAGTACACCCACTCACTACCTATGCTAACCCCAAACACAGTTTTCATCGCTTCCTCATATTGCACACACACCGTGAGGTTTCCTCGAAATTCATCCACGTTAATGGTGCCGTGTGAAATGCGCACATATCTATGAAGACATTTGTACAACATAGAATTTGCCAGAAACGAGATAACCCAACAGATTCATGACCTGGGCCGAGGATAAGCTTCAGATAGTGTGTGATAAAGCGTCGAGGCTTAGGCCGCCCGAGCAGCAAGAGATCTGCTGTTATCGTGGTGGTCCTTCTCCCCCCCCCCCCCCCTTCATATAGCCTACCCTGCAATTAATGATGCACAGTGATTTTCCAGGAACCACCACCCCTAACCCAACCCCATCTTGTGTCTGCGCGCTTGTATGCATTTATATGTGCGACTGTGTTTGAGAACGTTTGCATGTATGAGAGAAAGCTCATTTTCTCGACCGTGCACCAGAAGGATATCCGCTGAATTTGTACTCCGTAATGAGACGGGGACTGGGGAGTGATGGCGAATTTGTATGGCGTGCATCATCTCCCGTGATTCCATTTAGTGGTCCTGTAAACACTTAGAAATGCAGCAGCCCCCCCCCCCGGCTCTCATCAGGCTCGTACATCTCCAAAGAAACCAAGGGCAGCAGAGGAGGAGATATTGCAAATCACATTATGGGACATGAAATTAATCCACCCTCCCCAAACATTTGGCCTTCACACAGTTTAACCTTGAAACCAGGTTTCACTCCCCTCTGCGGGAGGACTTCGTAACCCCCCCCCCCCCCCCCCCCCCCAAAAGAACGAGTCCGACATTACAACAATGGCTCTGCCGAGGTAATTATTCAATAGGATCCTTCACCGCGCCGATGATATGTTGTAATTTCATTTCACTTACGTCTGTTTCCTAATGTAATACACAGTTGAGCGGGGCCCCTTCACATCCCAAAAGACCACTTCCTCCTTAAGATAATAAAAGCCTTTTGTGCTCGCCTTTGAGAAATCCTTGGTGGATTATGCGAGTGTGGGTTCGGGAGCACATCAATTAATATGCATTAAATGAAAGAGTATTAAGTTGTAGGAAAATAATTAATAACTCTAATTGCTGTGCTGGTGCTTCGCCGACGACACCGTACCTTACCGCTAACGGGACCGACTTTGACATCGCCATCGGGGGCTAATGTACAAGGGTCACTTGACCTTTTTACGTAGCTAAAAGACAATGTGCTTCCACTTTATTACATGGCCACCTCACTCTCCCCTCATACTAATGTAGAGATTTTTAAAAAAAAAACACAGCGACTGTTACGCCCACTCCAATAACTGCAGAAAAACCTGCTAGCCAATGCCGAAACCACACGAGGTTCAGCTCTCTACCATTCCAGTCAGAATAAATACTTGTGTTTGTGTTGGAGAATACTGTAGATCTCTTATGCGAGCCCTATCGCTGGATCTCGTCCCTTTGTGCGGTACAGAGAATAGCGCTGGCACGGGGTTCCACTTTCCAATGTTACCATGAAAAAGACGTGCGTGGCTCCAATTATCCTTTACTCCTGTGTAGCTCCACAAAACACAATCGCTGGCACTGTCAAAGAAAGTATAGCAAAGGGGGAGCAGGCGATGACGGGGGGGGGGAAACCTGATAAGACCCCCCCCTCCCCACACACACACACACACACATACATACACACTTTTCTATGTGCTAAAAAGTGGCGATGAAGAGTGCCTCGGGAGAACAGAGAAGCAAAGAAATGGGAATGACAAGCAAAATGTTTCTTTGAGATATCTTTTCAATATCCCATTTTCTAAAGGTTGGAGGAGTTCTGAAGCCATGAGAGAGTAGCTCCGGCTGACTGATGACGCCTTCACTTGCCCTGAGTAGCGCTCGGCTTTAAACTTATTCATTTTGACCAAGAGAGCAACCCGCTGCACGAATTACCGTCTTGATCCGTTCACAGTCCTCCTACCTCCGTGTTTTTTTTTTTTTGCGTTTCTCAAGAATCACCCCGGCTTTCAGCTAAATCAATCTTGCCTTTGGTTGGAGATAATGAGCACGTTCGCCAGGGCTTCAAATGAACACCGCTGCTCCCGGGCTCCTCAGCTCAACACAGTCACATCGTGCAGACACTTTTGAGGAAGGCAGAGAAGCGAAGTTTTTTTTTTTTAACCCTTCGGAGACCAATTAAAAACACATATTCAAATTGACCTAAAAGGAGCGCGGCACGGCGTTCATTTACGGAGCAGCCCCTGCGTCGAATCAAGATTCATCCCGATTGTTTTCAACTCTGACAAACAAACAAACAAACAAACAGTCTCATCCGAGAGGAAAGACTCAGGAAACAAAAAAAAGAATCCATTTCACCTCTGCAGGATCAAAGACTATATCAAGAGGTAGTGAGCACACACACAGATGTACTAATACGCACGCTCAGATTCATTCAAGAGGACATGGAGGCAGGGTTTACCAGCTCAGTAGCACAGTGTGCATACATTAAATGATCCTTATTAAAGCCTGTGGTGAGTATTGGATCATTATCGTTACTATCTCCGCTGTAAGACTTGCTACAAAGGAAATGACTGCTCTGCATATAGAGAGGTATTTGCTTTATATGCTGCCTTTATAATGCTGTAAATATTGGAACTGAATTGTGTAACCACAATGTATGTAATGCACATGCATGGGTGCATTACGGTAATATGACTGAGGGCTGATGCACTGCCTCTTCTACTTGTTTAGATCAAACAAACACAGTTTACGACTAATGATTACTTTGACTATCTATTAATGTATTAATTGTCTAGCCTAGAAAATCTGAAAAACGCCCAATACAACTTCCAAAAGCTCAGGGTCACCTCTTGTCATTGCTTTAGTTGTCCAACCAACAGCCCAAAAAAAATAATAATATTCAATTAACAATGATATGCAAGAGAGAAAAGCAGCACATCTTCACAACTAAGAGGTTGGAACGAGCAAACGTTTTAGTTTGATAAATGACTTTAACAGTTAATCAATTAGCAAAATTGCAGATTCATTTTCTGCCAGTCTAGTCATTTGAGCCCTGAAACCTATTAAGGAGACAAAACTATAAAAAGGAAAAGAGAAGTTCAAGCGCCTCTTCAACCAGTCAGAATTTCACCCGTGACATATTTGGCACCGCAGCCCGACGGGTACGTGGGGGGGGGACCCTGAAACACGCTCCGTCTCGCTTTCACAGCACTTCCAGGGAAGCTGCCTCCATAAATCCCTTCTAATGGTCGCTGGCGAGGGAACTTTTCTAACACAGAACTTAGCAGCCTCTGTTATTCACCCGTAGAGCGAGGGTCTCGGGATGATGGATGGTAATAAATATTGCACGGGGCTAACAGAGGTCCCCCTAGAGACGTTCAATTGCCTTGAGTGATAGGGTGCTGCTCGGCAACGCAGGAGAGGATGGCAGAGGGCGGGCTCTTCACGGGGTCGACTAACTGAGTCGGTTCAATTTCCTCTCCGGGAAATACGACAGTCGCAATTCTTAACGATAACACCCTCTCAAAGGAAATGGAGGGGGAAGGTAAGCACGGGGGGAAAAAGGGGGGGGGGGTATTACAACTTATGTATGGCAAGTTTGTTGGGTATGAATGAAGAATTGATTGTCCCAAAGAGAGAGAAAATAGATCCACTGTGGAGCAGTAATGGTTGTGAATGTACCTGGCATGTGAGGGAGAAGGAACACTACTCAGTGTTATGACCAGTTCCCCGCTGCACTGGTGACTGGAACAGTTTAATGGAGCCTTCTGACAAGGGAGCCCTGTTGTGCCGCCCACCATCTTAACTGCTTCCTTTGACAATGGCCCCCGACAACAGAGCAGATGTCCAAGCTGCACACATCTGTAGTGGCCTTATATTCCTTCAGGCACACACACACACACACACACACACACACACACACACACACACACAC
>NW_022280034.1:5740249-5761968 GCF_004355925.1 Anarrhichthys ocellatus | reverse complement strand
CACACACACACACACACACACACACACACACACACACACACACACACCTCGTCCGATACATACACATTACCCAGACAAAGAGCTGCTTTACCAAGGTCATCCCCTCATCAGCTTGCCGGCATCAAAAACAAATTGTCTTCGTGTTAACTTTGCTATAGTGCGACTAACAATCCAAGTTCCTGTTTGTAAATGACACACTTTGATTATGTCGAGATCACTTTTGAAAGGTTAGAAATGATCTTTGCCGACAAGAACCAGAGACTGATGATGTTTGCAATGATGAGCTAGAAGAACGTGAAGATAAACCCTCGTTCTTCATTAATCCAACACTTGTCCTGTTGTCATATTTTCGGAGTAATCAGTTAATTAATTAGCCCAATGATGTGTAAGAATACTTCAGTGTGTGTAATTAACAAGTTAACACACAGCAATTAGCAGCTCAATTCAAACACTGTCGGCACCTAACAGTGGCTGTGAACATGAGATGCACTCTCCTCAACCTTTTTTTTTTTTTTTTTAAGTTTACACAGACAGCTACGGTGCTAAATCCTCACTGCAAATATCAGCTCGACAGCTATAAACAAGATGAATTAGCCTGAGTAAAATGCAGCAAGGCATCCCAGAGTGGGAACTACAAAGCAAAAAGGAAAAAAAAAAAAATCTGTCCATTATTCCTCCAGCAGTTTTAAAAGTCACATGCTTGGAGCCTCCAGGGGAGAAACATGAGGTTGGGTTTCACTTGTATTTCACTCACTTAACAACAACAAGAGGCTGCAAAAAGGTTGAAGTTCTTATCTCCACACGGTCTCTGCCAACATTCAAATCTGCAGCTCTCCACACTAAACTACAAAAGCCTTTCAGGTGGGATTCCTTGAGGCAACATGTCATCAAATGCAGGTGTTTGATCCACTGCTTTAATCACTTGTATGTCCCTGGGACAAAAAAAAGAAAAAAAAAGAAGAAGTTTAGGAAGCCTCTGATCCTCTGTAATGAGGTGTACCAGCGTCTTAACATTGTGCTTAAACAAATACATGCGAAAAGGGTCAGTGATGCAGCTCGGACAGCAGATGTGAACCATAGTAATTTGTGTTTAAGAATAAAAAAAAAAAAAGGCTAAGCAGCAGCAGCGGCAAGCGGCGCGGAAGATTACACAGGATGACGTCTTTCACAACATTATTTTCCTACAAAAACTCAGTCAGAAGGGTCAAGTGTGAGGTATTAAGAGGATTTATGAGCAAATAGCCTCACTGGAAAGCACACACACACACACACACACTCTAATAATGCACTTCCTATTTTCTTTTAACCTCCACACTCCGTATGGGGTCTCGTTGCGAGCGAAAACAACACAGCCTCGGCGTCTTTTGCCGAATACCAGTGCAATGTAAAAAGGTGAAGGGAGACTAATGGCAGCGTGCAGGGGAAAACGCGGGCTATTTCGTGTCAACATTTGACAGTTACGCTAAATAATGCCCGTGCGTTTGCCCGAGTGCAGGGTACAAAACCCACCCGACCATTCCCCCATCTTCGTGGCGCAGTAAGGTGGACACACATGGCCACAATCTGGTATGCGGACCTGAAACCCGACAGTGCAGCCAGTGTAACTCTTACGAAAAAAAACTGAATTAAACGTGCAAAGCGGTGTTGCTTCTGTTAATGCGGTCTTACCTGGATGAATGGCGTCTGGTCGCAAGTTGAGAAGCCGACTTTTCTTTTTTTTTTTTTTTTTTTTTTTTTAGGCACACGTCGTCAGCGGCGGCGGCAGCGGCAGCATCATCCGCTTCGGGGAGAAATGTTTCATGGGAAGATTTTGGAGTAATTCTGATTCCACCTTATTAATCCACCGCGCGCGCTACAAAAGCGGTTTCTTTAAGAAGAAAAAAGATGGGAAGCAGCGGTCGGATAGAGAGGAGTGATTACCTCACAGGGAACTGGCTACAATGTATCATACGCGTCCTTGACTTATTAAAATACGGCCGAGCGTATTTTATTTTTTTTTCGTAAACGCCGAGTAGGTGTTCTGTCTAACTGTTTCACTGCTTTATTTTTCCCTCTCTCCCTCCCTCTCACTCTCTCTCTCTCTCTCACTCTCCCCTATTTTTGGCTGTAGTCACTCTAACTCTCTTTTTCTATCAAGGCGGGGTCTTGGGTCGTTTAAACCAATGACATAAACCAAGAAGAAGAAATAGCCCCCTCCTCCTCCTCCTCCTCCCCCTCCCTCCTCCTCCTCCTCCTACCCCCCCCCCACCCACCACTAATACACACCTTCTGCTCACTTGGTTAGCAAAAACTATGTGGTCAATTGTGAAATCTTGTGTATATCCTCAGGAATGACTTTATCCCTTTTGTTGTGTGTTTACAAATTCTTACCACTTGAACTAAATCATAGAAAATAGTACTTACCTCTATTTAGCCATGCAGATAGTTTGGGTTTCATTTGCTTTGATAGCCATCCCTTCATTTCATTTGATGGCATTTAACATTAGAAAAAAACATTACTGTTACTGTGAGTAATCCACCAAACTCTCTTTTTTTTTTAATCAACACATAGTCCCAATTAAAACAGTTTACTGTGAGGTCTGTGGATTATTTACAGTAAGTAGGACACTGCTTCTGGAGAGACTTTTTGCTGTTTTTTTTTGTAAATGTAACTTTAAAGCTGCCCTAATCAAAATGTTTGTGTGAACAATGGGTCAAAGGACAACGTGTCACTCTGCAGACAAGAATTTTATGACATAGAGAGCTGGCCGGATGACATGAAGCTATGGACGTTGTGATTACTGTGCATTTTAACCAGTGGGCCACTATGACACCACAAGTGTACCTTCTGAAGTGCCGCAGCTCTCACCAGATTTGATTTCAGGCTCAGTAGGCAGCTGTTTTCAGAAACAAAAACTACTGTACACGATCTGCCGAGCACCAAACTGCAGACAAAGTTAGTGACCAGCTGGTGAACATAAAAACACAATTATTGCGGGTTTAAGTAGCACAAACCTGTTATTTAACTTCAATGCATCAGAAAGCTCTTTTCAAAAGAGAGGTTACATGCAACTGTAAAACATACCATTTGGTAATTTGGGTGAATTGACCCAAAACCAATCCAGACGACAAAGACTTAAAAAGTATAAAAACCAGCATTGGGTGGTTTTAGACATGGATATGCCCATATTTCAAAATCTGGGCAAATAAAGAATGAAACATTTGTTGAGATACTTATGATGCTTATAATGTCCCCACTTGGAATTATGTATTTGTCAGTGCTGCTCATGTCTGCAGTGAATCTATAATTCATAGTATTCCTAACACTCAGACATTATAGGGACCTGTACGAGCCTGTCTGTTTGACCCTTATCTGACATACAATTAATGGTTTTCCTTCAAATTGATCACAGTGGGATACTGCTGGATGAAAGCTCATGAAATAATACAGTCAAGTGAGTAAGCCTTGCAGCTGTAAGTAGAGATGTGCTTACATGTGTTTGGTAAGTACACAGAACATATGTTAGGAGTTCATTTGATTCCTCTGCAGGGATTATTCTGCTAGTAGCGCGGTGGCTTCGGTGACGGCAGACAATTGGATTAAGCAATGCTAAATATAGTTTGTCTGCATTGTACATGTTGGACTAACCCATGCTCGATTGATTTGACGAAGACGATACAGCGAAGCACGTGACCTCCAGTACTTTGTGAATGCATGGGGATCCCATGACTGATATTTACTGTCCTTTTTCTTTTAGAACTTGTTGCACAAAGAACAAGCATTGATCCATGCAGGGTTTGCCTCTGATATACATATAGAAGAGTGGCCCTGCTACAGATTCATGCAAACACGGTGGCTTTAAACATTTAATTTTTCTGCTTTATTTCTGCACTTTGCGTAGTCGCTCTGTGAGGTCCAGATTGTGTCAGAAGCGCCAGTCAGGGTGCTCAGTGATTTCAATTATCTATATCAAATTTTTCATTTTTCATTTCTATATTCTGCCTGGCCTCCATATGCTCCACTATTGATCTGTCCATCAACGATTGTCCACCTCTTGTCAGAACGCTGGCTACATGTGGGGGCGTGCGGCGCATAACACAAAAAGGCAACCTCTCAGTGGGGTAATTATGCCCGAAATTAGATGTGCCGAAATTGTGGTTATGATTGTATTGATGTTTGGGGTATAATGTTTACAAAAATGAAGATTGGTGATCTCAGACACTGCTCACATTTGGAATCAGAGAAAAAGACAGCTATTTTTATTCCGATTGCCTTCAAGGCGCTGTCTTCTTTTGCGTTGCGAAAAACAGTGCACATATTGAGAAACACAAAGGCAGCTAATTTAATCTAAGTGAAGGAAAGAGAAGAAATCTCTTCCACTCCCACTGCTCATATGCTCTTTGAGAATATTCTCTTCTCTTAAGTCAGATCTGGAGTTAAATCAAGGACAGTAATTATACTTCATCAGTCTTATCATTTGTGACCAAAGAATCAGCCGTTTCACCTATTGTACTTTAAGAGCAATATTATGGTGATGAGCGTAAAGAATATGTATTTTTCATGCAAAACCATTGCTGCGTGTGCCCTGCAGTCCACATTGATTCCACCGCTGCATCAACATAAAACATCTCGGCAGTGATGGAGAGGAGCCTTGAGTATCGTAGGGATTTGTGCCATCCTATTAGAAGAGGAGGTACGGGTCCAGTGTGGCAGCGTATCAGACCTTCTCATGTTGAACTCTGATTCCGATCTCCATACTCTCAAATTCACAGGCAGAGTCTCGGCGGAGAGCTTGAGCAACACACTATCCCGATTGCGCTCTCCGGAGACACACATCTAACAATCTCCAGATAAATTATTGAAGGCACATCACCCCCGCCATGTTTCTTACATGGGCTGGAATTAGTGGCTGTTCCGGAGAAGGCTACAAGGACCATGTTGCATTAGGATTCAAGGGGAGATTTTGTTCATATTTTGATGTTTTTCTCGTGCGGCATGTGTGTGTGTAGCCAAGTCGTTTGTCAATTCCCCTCTCTGATACCTCTGTTGCTTTCCCATGCCACTCTTCTTCCACCCTGCAGACTCTTATCAAAAGGATTTCCCTTCTCATGCTCTGCTCAGGCGCTGTGCTACTTTGATGAGCTGCCTCACAGCTACCCTTTCCATTTCTTGGTAAGTTACAGCAATTTAATTTCTCTGCTTTTTTGTTGAAGTAGTAGAAAATACGGTAACATAAAATACCCCATCATTGGAGGGCACAGAGACATCTAACTGTTTTTTTTTTTGTCTTCCCCCCTTTATCCCACCAGCCCCCTGGCAACCCCCCCCCCCCCCCCTTGTTGCAGAGGTCACAATGACTTTATCTCCCCTACTCGGAGGCTGAAACAAGCCGTACACACACTCACACACACACACACACACACACACACACAGTCAACCCTGTTTTGCTAATGAGGTGGCGAGACCTCACCGTGCAGGGATAAAGAGGGGGTGAACAGCTCAGACCCCCAGTTGGTCTCCTTGAACTTGTGAAATAGGATTGACACCACACTCAAAATGAGCTCCCACCATGAAGGAACAGCAGACTGAAGCCCCCCAGGAGGCTAAGTTGAATCAATTCTCCTAATGATGTTTGTAATTTAGGAGGCTAATGACATGCACTATGAACTGGAAGATTATGTCTCGGAGATGCCTCTCAGAGTCAAGTGTTACAATAAATGCCTCAGACAATCACAAACCTACATGTGGGGACGAATATTCAAATCCGAGAGATACAATAGTGTACATGGTGGGACATTGATGCAAAGCCTGTTTGTATGACATAATGGAAAACGTTGGAAATTGTTTGTGCTAAATCCAAGTCTCAGGTCCTTAACGGCAAATCCAAATCAAATCACAAGCCTTCATTTGCAAATTTCAAGTTAGTAGTTCTGCTAATGCTGGCCATTACAATTACATTGGAGTATTATTATTCTTTAAGGGCTGTGTTCCTACTATAGGTCACATCTTTTTAAATAGCCAAGACATAGTCATTTCAATCCCGCCCAAAAATGTTGCCCTGGGATTTTAGTTTTTTGGCCACAGGAGGCAGAAAATCAAAAATCTAAAATGGAAATGACCAGCTCAGCACCAAATGGAAGATTGACACAGTCAGCAACTAGCTGGTGAACATTGTGGAGCATTTGGTAGCTAAAAGAACAGATATTTCCCTAGGGAGGTGAAGGTAACCAAAGACAGCTAAAAGAGAGAGATTCCCAATAGCTTGGCCCACATACGTGCATTCATCCAAACGTTCATGCATTCACACGCACAAACACACAACCTCACAAACACACAACCTCACAAACACACAACCTCCATACCAAATTTCCGCCTCCTCTGCGAAAATTTCTGTGTAAAGAGTTTGTCCAAGTTGAGATACCACGGTGATGTCACCCAGGTTATTTTTTCAGACAAAGTTCCCTTTGTGGCCCTTGTGGGACATTATACTCACAGTCTGAGAAGAAGTCCACATGACTAGTAAAGGACTGATCTGTTAAATCAGTGCAGTGGCCCTTTAAGTCTGACTGAAATCAACATTTTTTTGCAGGAAATTTAGGTTGCAGGTTAGTGTGAAAGCAATTAGTGTTAAAGGTTAAGAGGAGTAAATACTGTAGGGTGTAGCATGTTTTATATCCCCCCCCCCACCCTAGATTTCAGCCTAGAGTACTCTAGAGCTGCTAATTGTATTGCATTTACCCTTTTGGGTGTGCTGAAGCCTGCTTCCTGTGGGATGAGGATGTCCCTTATTGTTCTCGAAGTTAAGCGCTGTGTACGCGGTGTTGGTGGATGAGCAAGTGCACATGGGTGCGCGCACTATAGGAGGCATGGCGACGGTGCGCAGCAGGACGTGCATACGCAACATGTTGATATGATCACTCCACAGGCTGCTCGCTGTGTTTTAGACTGGTCATTAACAACCTATTTGAAGACTTTGTCAATAGGTACCAAGACAACAAGAAGCAACATCACCCCCTCCATGCTCAACTCCCTCCCCACCTCCCTACCAACCACTTGCCTTTCTTTTTCTCTCATTAATATGGAAATGAGTCGCTCATTGTTGTTAGTAGGGAAGAAAGCTGTCATGTCTTTGGTGACAAGCTCAATGGATGTGTTTGGATTGCAGGGCTTGCTGTTTTTCCGAGAGCATGTCTTATCTTTGTTTAGGCAGCGAATCAAAAATGTAAACATCACCTCATTAGCATATGACAGGAAGCTTAACGGTATGATTTTTAATACACGGCTAAACCCTCTGAATAGGCAAACAGGCCTCGTTATTCTGTCGCTTCTTTTATCTCCACTTTGTGTAGTAGTTAATTTCTCAAAGGGAAACTTACTTAATCCTCTGTGTTTGCTGGTGAAGAGCTGTGTTGTTTAGCTCTGCTTTCTCCCTCTGCCGGAACATTACTTTAACCAGAGTTGCTTTATTGTACGTTCCCTGCCTGGTTGGTGGTCACTTTTATACTTTTTCTCATTTGCAGACCAAACAAATTCATAGATTATTTCTTCAGTCAGATGAAAAGCAGCTCCCAGAAGAAATTCCCCTTTGGAGAAAGTCAGAAAATGAATAAAACATGAATTACGTGCACTGTGTCCAACCTTTAACAGAGACCAAAGAGACTTGTGCTCTAGCCAATCACCGGCGCTATCAGGATCTCACTTCATCCACTCCATCGAGGCTTTCTCCACACCCAACATTTACTTCAAGTGTACCTGCACATTGTGGAGTGATATCCTAATTACTGGGACATGACCAAAAGCAGGCGAGATTAGGTAAATGCAGCTGCTTAACTCAAGTAAGTGTTTTGTTTATATCCAGGTTTGCATGTCGCAGTGGCACACGCACGTCAGAGCTCTGGGGGGAGTCATATTTTCTGTCTCTCAGAATTATTTGAGCTCCTCGTGGGCTCTGTGGGCGACATCAGTGGGCTGTTTTTGCAGCTGGCGTCTCCTAGAGTTCACCGCTAAAAGCTGGAGCACACTGTAGACAAATATATGCTGGAGACCAAAGGCCTCCCAAAAAAAAAAAAAAACTGAGGGAGAAGCAGTGACAGAGATATAGAGCGGAGTACTGAGAGGATTTAAGTGAGCAAATGTCAGCTACTCCTCAGTGAGATATAGCTCAGGTGGAATACATCATGGCTGTGTGATGAAGCATCAGGTCAATATGTGAGTGTATCCCGAACAAACGGGACAAAGAGCAACGATTACTGGGTGAGTGATATGAGTTTGCGTGGTGGAAGTTTTCTTCACCAAGTTCATTATTTTCAGACACCTTGGAGCATTAGGACTCGGACTGCACGATATACTGTATATCGGTTCAGCGTCGACATTGCGATGTGCGCATGCGCCGTAGCCACATCACAGGACGTGCGGTGTCAAGTAAGGCAAATTGACTCAAACACGGCATACTACTATTTTTTCTGCTGCAAAAGGAATACTCACAAGGTTCTCATTTTTCACACCTTATCTACACAAAAAGTCTGATAGAACATAATTGACTCTGATGAAGGGTTCTTGGCTACACAGAGTGTGTTGCTAGTGAGCTACATGCAGACTCTGCATGCACAGCAAACCGCCAATCACAATCATTCTTGATCAGTTTACGAAACAACCACAGCAGGCCCCACAACCTAGAAATGTGAGAAAAAAATGTTTTTTTCAAATACCGTGCAGCCCTAATCATGTACGCCTCATATGGCCACATGCAAAAAGAGAAGCTGTGTTCAAATGGTCAGCCATCATTTGTTTGTTTGCAGTCAACTCTTCCAACTCTTCCCAAACTTCCAGGCTCGTTTCCAGAAGTAAGAAAACCTCATTCAAAATCCTACTGACATTTGAAACTACGCTAAAAAATGTTTGAAAAACAATCTATTATTGTTGTATATTTAATACTCGTGTTTACAGCGGCCTTTAACAAACAACATTTCCCATAAATCATAGACGTTTGTGAGTATTGTAGCTTCAGGACCATCATCCATATGAAACTGCAGCGGGGGAAAAATACATGATTTTTCCAAAAGGAGGGGGACATGATGGCCATAACACACACGTAAAATATTGATAAATTATCCAGAACTCTCATGTTTCCGGATATACTTTAGGGTTATCTGTGGCAGAGGTAAAAAGATTGATTAGTCGTTTGTAATTGTTGTCACAGTAATCAGAAATCTATGGCTTTGTCACACTTTAACAAAGAATCGATGGCTTGGTCCACATTGATTAGCTCCTGTCAAAAGAATGACACTCAGATGTAATTATGTACGAGAGTCCTCTCAGATATATTTTTTTCCCCATTTAAATCACTTCAGACTTTTGTTGCATTCCTAATTGTCTACTCAGAAGTTGTGCCAATTGCTGAAGTGCATTTATGTGAAATGGGGAGGAGGCGGAGAGAGGGAGAGATGAATGTTTGTGTAATGTTTTTGCATTCATATTCCTCTCTCCCCTTTTGTCAGAACAGTTTCATTTCCATGTCAGTGATTTATGTAGGAAGATAGGAGAGAGCCTGTTAATGGGATATTTCTTCTTCTCTCCTCATGAACAACAACATGTCAAAGTAAAAGATAAAAAACAAATCCAAATGCTTGCCGGGGGAACAAATTAGGTATTGTGGCAATATTGCTCGAAAAAAAAGAACTTTTCCATCATGCCACTCTAAACTCATAAACATCCAAGCATCTTGGATTTGATGGGCGTCTTCTCATTTAAAAACACTTGGCTGTAATTGAAACTTATGCCTCTGTTAACCAGAATATTTCACCTTGGAAACACACCGTTCCGGTTCAAGATGAAACGGCAAACCGTAATAGAATACAAAGCTGTTTTGGGGTATTGTCAACAACGAAATGGCTATATGCAAAATAAAATATACGGCTTTCGTTCTGCAACAAAGTTTAATTTTCATCTTCCTCAACAACTTCGGTCAACTTTCTTTAGGTTATTTGGGTCCTAATTTATTGTAATGTTGATGTTTAAATGATATTATTTCCTACACATTCATATCTTTGACTTTGTGTCTTAAATCATTAATTTAATCTCCCTGCACTATTACTTTTCATGTCTTCTGTTTGATTTCAGCTAGCACAAATAGATACTATTCAAAAATCACATTCAAAGCAGTATTCTGGGAATATTTCGAGACAGATGCTGGGGCTCCTTCAGGCAGTGAGATATATATTTTGGGCAGTGTTAGTTTATTTTGGAGGCAGACAAAGAGATCAGCCACTGCTTCCCCAAGTCTGACTGACTGTGAGGCTGCCATCTTTTTTTGTAGTTTTCCTGGAGTGGAGTAGAGTGCCTGGGATGATTGCGGGTGGCGCTGACAGAATCTGAAGTGGGTCGTCCACTGACCTCAGCCCCCTGGAGTACGTTGGGTCTGGGCCAAAGAGGAAGGGGAGCAGTGGCCTGCTGAGACGCAGAGTCTGGTCTGGAGGTAATGGGCAGAAGGGAAAAAGAGCCTTGCCTGTGGCGTGGCACAAAATGAATTACTGCCATCTTTCTGCTCCTCTGCCTCACAGTGAGAGCAGAGTCTGGAGGGCCAGATAACAAGGGCACAGAACCACAAACTCAAGCAAAACAGAGAACTAAAAAAAAAAGCTGTCTGGCAGAGTTAATATCATGTCATTTATGATGATTTGGCTGAAGGTATGATGAGGTCATTCTCATTTCAGCGGTAATGTCAGCCCAGACAGTGGAGGGTGGTGGCAACGACTGGAACATTTTCTTTCATTTCTCAGCTCCCAGTCTTCTCATTTAGGGTAACGGGACATTTTCCAGCAGTGTGTTACAACACTCTTGGACCGGAGGGATAAGACTGTCATGGGCTAGAACTGCTGCACAAAGCAGACAGAGTTGGATCCAGGATGATGATACAACTTTCCTGTTTGGTAGTTACAACGGGCCCTAGTTACTTACTGCCGCTTTTATTTGCGCATTTTGAGTATTGGGAATTTGCGTATAAACGAGCTACCATTTAGCGTATCATCTCGTCACCTGATCAAATAGACATTGGACAACATCAACTACAGATTACACAGCAATCATCATTGCATATTGGCATAGGACAAAAAATACCAAAGAATATAAGAAATTATTAATTTAATCTAATCAGTTTTTGTTGATGTAGAATAAGCATATCATTTTGTTATAGATTGCTACTGATTATTTTACCAAACAATATAACAAATGGGCATACATCAACTTAAATTCTTCCCTAAACACAACATGATACATTTTTGAGGGCGCAATCTGAGTCTTAAGAGCCCATTCTCTTTCCAATCGAGCTAATATAGGTCCTGCCATCCTTACAAGCCCCCCACACCCCCACCCCCCGGGCCCAGTGCTACCACATTGCCTGCACTGTCCATATTTTCGTCCCTGCTGTCTAGGCGTCATAAGTGCAACATAAGTGTCTGAAATCTGTATTTTTTTCTGCCTCGCATACAAAGATCCTCGAGCAAATAAGCAACAAAGCCCCCAATTTCTTCTGCTACATTCTCTCTTTTTGTTTGGAAAAATAGCAGCTGCTCTGTTTTCCTTAGACTGCAAAGGCGCAAAGAATAAATCAGTGACCTGTAAAACAATGTGTCACCAGTATTTCATAGATCAGATTCAATATTTTACACAAATCAATGTTTTCTCCCTTTCCGCCATGCGTGTGCACATGTTCATCTGGGTAGTTCAGCGTCCGTGGGGTAAGTAATATCCTATAAACATGATTTAAATTGCCTCGGGGATCAATACTCCACCATCATGAATCTTGCCCTCTGCGATGCTTGTTTGGTCCACACGAGTGTAGTCTCCTGTCCACCGGGTTTGTATGTTGTGGTTACCTTGGTCGGGATGAGGATGTAAGATGATATGTCGAACCTTAAGAGCATCCTGAAGAGGAAGCACTCACTAACACGGCCGATCGATAAAGGAAAAGGTTCTTCTGGCCACTACTCAACTTATGGTTATGAATTTTCTCTTGCAGATGTTTTAATAAATCTTCCAGTAAATTCCACTGAAGTCAGCAAAACTACTGAGAACCAGTGAATCAGCAGAGACTTTTTCATCAAAACCAATCCTGAGTATGTTTGAATGGGATCCGACTAGCGGTGTGGAGAAAAAAGAAGGCAGAAGAATGGGTGCATAATTAGGTCAAACATAAGGAAACTGTTGAGTTGCATTTTGATTCATCTCACCTTACCCCGTTTGAACATGTCACCTGCATGCAAATGATTCGC
Organism: Anarrhichthys ocellatus; assembly: GCF_004355925.1. Lineage (NCBI taxonomy): Eukaryota > Metazoa > Chordata > Actinopteri > Perciformes > Anarhichadidae > Anarrhichthys > Anarrhichthys ocellatus. Next base: position 5,749,719 of record NW_022280034.1, on the reverse strand, counting down.
TTTCTTGTCTACCCGAGAGGGGGAAAAAAAACCTACATGAATTCATTGACGCCATTGTCTGGTATTAGATACAATCAATCTGGTGAGTGGGTGGGGAAGCAGGATGAGGGGCCCGCGGAGATTAAACAGAAGCCTCACCATGGTTGTTCCAAAAACAAAATAAATCCATTCATCCAATCGAAATATTCCCCCCCAAAAAAATCCCCAGAGTTGGGGCGAGAGCTAATTTACGCTCTGCTTCGATCTGAATATCCTAATAGACTGGACAAGATTACAGGCCACATCAAAGTCTGCAGGACTTAAAACCAAATAAGCCAGAGTGACTGGGTGGCACAGCATATTTACAGCAAGCCGCAAATATGCAAAACTGGGTACACAGAATCAGCTGTGCTTGCATAATGAATTCTTGCAACTTGAACCACAGATCATATAAGAAAACTAGTAGAATCGTCCTATAATTATCCATTTGCTCATGTTTTAACACTTTTACTTGACATCATCTCATCATGCGATTTCTTGGTTTCGCACACCGTTATTTTCTATTCACCTTTTTGTGCAGAAGACAGAAGATGCTGTCTGCGCTATTCCTCCCCTTCAATCCTTCTTTCTCTGTTTGATTAACACCCAGCGTTCCACCATCCTGCAGAGCAACTTCCTCTGTTTGATGAATCTGGCCATGTTTGTTTCCCTGCTCCTCCTGTTGTGTGATGCACGACAGAACTCCCCCTCAAAATGCAGCTTTATTTCACACAGGGGAAAAGGGAGGCAGAGCAGGTAGCATCCCCCCCACCTCCTCCCTCCACCCCATTCCATTTCACAGAGCATCTCAAAACCTTGTGGAAAGAAAGAAAGAAAGGTGAGATGAATGAGAGGAAAAGTGGTTTGCAGAGGCCGTCCAGTAGCCTAACAATGTGATGCATGTAGGAAAGTAAACACTGTACCTTGGAGCTCTGGATAAACTCTTAACCCTGCAGGTGAATTGCATCTTGGGGCCTCGCCGCAGACACACAATATTAGACTCTCAACTCTGTCTTCTGTGAGCCATTTGATTTTATTTCACCCACGACTAGCTTATCGGCTGCTATACCTACCTGTCAAGGCGGTAATGGAAAGTGCTTTGGGTTAAACGGTTACACAGGAAACCCTATTGAGACCTCTGTCTCATTTACAATGGTTAGGTATTTTCTAAAATCAGATAAGGAAGAATTGATGAAAGTACACAATGATAACGTAAATAAATACTTTGATAAAGGTGACATGGGTTTATGGAAAACTAAAAATTGCAACAATTGAACAATTGTAAAATCCATCCATCGATTATCTTCCGCTTATCCGGGTCCCAGGCTATCCTTTATTCATCCCAGATGTCCCTCTCCCCAGTAAAGCTTTCCAGCTCATCAGCATGTTCTGGGTCTACACTGGGCCTCCTACTAGTTGGACGAGCCTGGAAAACCTCTAAAGGGAGGTGGCCAAGAGGCTCCTGATCACATGCCCAAACCACCTCGGGTGGATCCTTTCGACGCAAAAGAGCAGCGGCTTGATACCGAACCCTCTCCGAATGTCTGAGCTCCTCATCCTATCGCCTCCTATCTCTGAGCCCATGCAGCCAACCCACGAAGGAAACTCATTTCAGCCACATGGCTCCACAATTGCAGTTTTTGGGACGCTACCCAAAGCTCATGACCATAGGTGACGGTCAAAACTTACATGGACTGGTAAATCAGGAGCTTTGCCTGACGACTCAGCTCCCTCTTCACCACAACGGTCTGTTACAAACTGCTGATGCAACACCTTCCATCTCCCGCTTCATTTTACAAGACCCACTTGAGCTCGCTCGCTTGGGGCAGTGACACACTCCCAACCCAAAGGGTGCAATCCACTGCTCTCCGGCACTGAACCATGGCCTCAGAACCTGGAGGTAGTGACTATCATCCAAAACTGGAAACACTAAATTACAAGTCAATCACGGTTGATATAAAGACGTTAAATGAAACGTGACTCTCTACTTCCACACATTTTCTGGAACTTATTCAAAGTATCCAAGAAAAAACAATTCATACAGTTTATAATAATGAAACCATCCTTCCACCTGGAGAGCTGACTAGAGGGTTGTCTGGGTGCACAATGAGCCCTCTGATGTCATGCTGCTGGTAATTTGTTCTGAAACAAGAGGGGAAATATTGCTGCGCTGTCACTGCAGTGTCAAGCCTCATACTGCAGGAAAGATTTCGCTGACACGTCGTATCCTCTGGAAAAGTCACAACTCGGTGCTATTACCAACAGGGCTCAGACAGGGCCGGGGAAAACAGGGAGAGCACACTTATTGTACATTTGAGCAACAGCCACTAACTTCAACTCTCTGACACGGCGCTGCATAAGCATGCCACCAGAATACAATGAGGCAATAAAGCAATTAGAATAAGCTGCGTCTGTTTCTCCCCAATGAGCAACCTCCTCCCGGCCCTGTAAAGGGAGGCAAACAGAGTCACCATCCAGAAATCAATGGAGCGCTCCTCATAAAGGGATAGTCAAATTCAAGTCTGTGCAATTTGTTTTGTGATAACTCTGCAGGCTCATGCATGTTACCAATATGAGGGCCTGTGGCCAAAAAAGAGGGCAGAGGGGGTTGAATGTGTATTGATTTGTAATCAGAAGCAATAGAAGTACAGAGTTTGTGGAAGTGGTAACCTTTGATTGTTGGATTTAGATCAGTTTTAAAGTTTATTTCACATTGCAGTGGAGGCTGATTTATTCTCCACAAGTCAAAAAGAGGAAATGTCAGAGAGTTATGATACTGCCATCCACTTATTTGCCCTGCAGTTTGACCTTCTCAAGCAACCACCCCGCTGCTTTTTGAAGCACATAAATAACAGGACAGACTCGGACGGTTGGCTGGTAATTGTGGTTGAAAGCATAAGCTGCAGAACTGGCCTTATAAAAGCTGAAAGAACCATTAACAACAACTTTCCAGGCAGGAGGTCATCGTCTAAATCTCTTGCCGGACTCACAATTCCTGCTACGCCTTGAACTTTATAACAAACCCTTGACTGCTTGCATCCATCTGCTAAAATGTTAGGTTGATAAACACGCTCCCAGGCTAGAGAATGAATATAGAGCATCTCAAAGTTGCTTTTATATTATGTATGCACTCCTCTGCTGCCAATGTAACATCTCACATGCATTGTGACAAAGCTGCCGTTTGTGTTTTCCTTGTGAGATCTTAACGTTTTTGTGGCTATAGTTAATGTTGAATGCATTCTTTTTTTAATACTACTGTTGTGAAGGATATAAGTCAATTAACTGAAAGGGCAGTGCTTTTTTGCCACCTCGTCACTTCATTTAAGAACCCCCCCCCCTGCAATGAGAAATAAGAGACGGCCCTCCCTTTCGTGGAAAATCATTACACAATCTGAGAGAGAATATTCTGTGCCCAGGCTTGCCTCCTGTTATTGCACCATTAATAACTTTTGCTGCTGCCAACGAGACAACACCAAGCTTGGTTGGAGAGGAGCCGACTAATGCAGTCAGTAAATTAAAACCGTCGGTGTTCGTTTTCATAAGAAAGACCGATCCCTGTTGTCAGAGGTTGGGCTTCTTCTCTTTCGCTCTCATCCTCCTACCCAGAGCATCCATTTGTGTTGCACTTTTTTGGAAGAATTACTGCATTTCTCATACAGAGCAGACAAACATCAAGCTACTGTATTTCACGCTGCTGACTTGCTAACCTGACTGCAGGAATGAAACGTTTTTTAGTCGCGGAATTACAACACATAAAATGTTACCCTATGAAAATGAATTAACATACACATTTATGTCAGGAATTACAATGAGATGGCAAACAAAAGCCTGGAGACAGTTAATCTTGCCAATCATCTCCACACAATCATTAATTGCTGTTTCTCGGCTTGATCAAAGGACCTTTTACAAAAGTTTTAACTTTGTAATTAAAAGCAAATGCCACATAAGGCCCGTATCCCATTAGCTCAGTATGCTCATACGTGCAATTTAATTATGTAGAGTCTCCAGCTTCATTATGATGTATGGTTGTTATAGAAACTACGCTTGCTGTATCAAGGTCTTCAGGATGGAATAAGCCTGGTTTACATAAAATACAACCAATATGAAAATGGCCTTCGTGAAAGTTTGTGCACACAGAGGAGGGGAAAGGTTAGACAAAAAAACCACATAATTTATATGTATATAAAAATTATATATTAAATGCATTACATTTTTCCAAGTTATATGCTTCTCTTATGCCTTATGTTGTTGTGTGCGTCACAAATTAAAAAGAAACACCAGGAGTACAGCTAAATGTTTGCAGAGACCACAACTCTTAATCTGTGAAATTGGATGAATTTAAGTTGCCTACCAAATGGGATTAAATTGTATTGGCTGCAGTTTGCTGAGAGGGGGGCATGTGTGAAAGGAATGGATACGGATGTTACAGTATTAAAGAGGCACCCATATATTTCACCCAGGAAACACAGTGGTGAGGATCCAGTGGGAGTCAATGGGCTCAGGGAGGCTGAAGTGCCAGCTCAAGAGAGAAGGCTTAACAAAGACTGTGTGGGAGGGCTTCTGTACACTGTGTGCTCATGAAGTGGAGCATTGTCTCAAGTTCCCCCCCCCCCCAACTGCCAACCCACACGTGTAGTCACAAACCTACCACCCTAGATACACCTAATCGCCATGAAATGGCCTGCCTCCCCTGCACCTCGGTAAACTGTGTAATTTTGCACATGTCGACAGGAAGACAATGTGAACTTAACCTTGCTAAGTGCAAAAGGGCCCGAACTGGAGCACTTAAAAACAACCTTTAAAAGCACAAAGCGCTGAGATATTCTAGATTGCTCTTGCAGTACCTTGTGTGTAAGTGGTCTGCATCATGGGGGGTTAGGTATAGTTCTAGAGCTTGTGAGTTGGTAGCAATTTATCTGTGATTGTTGGCTGATGTTTGAAGGGGAACTCAGTGTTTACACATCAAAATAATAATACTGGTTATGGGGAGTATACTCAGCCTGTGCAAACTGTTTTGATAATGTCTTCTGTGGCTCTAGAAGAGCTTTGTTAAGTTGGGGGTTATCTCAGGGTTATTATAGGCTTGGGGACAAATTCTAATGGAAAGCCTTTGATACAAACTGGGGACATGGAATTTCACAGGCATGGGCTTTTATCAGGCAGGGAGGGTCACTGTAGAAAGATCCAGTGTTTTTGGAGCTAGACTCATACCATGAACTAAAAGTTTAAATATATCAGCCTCTGCTGCACCCTTTTTTTTTTTTTTCAACCTGTCTCTTGTGAGTCTCCAAAGTTTATGAAAGATCCAAACCAGTGCTATCTTAACCGGTCAGCTAAAACAAATTATAAAACAATATTTTTACAACTCAACTTCAGCGGTGTCTGGCTTTGCAGATTGTTTTGGTTCAATGGTGCCAGGTTTTGAGCCGAAGAGAATTTCATTCGTGCAGCTAAAATTACATTTGAGTTACTCAACAGCAGTGTGTCTAATTAATGCAATAACCCTAAATATTTCCTTAGTTTCAATTATTGACAGACTGCCTGCTATTTTTCCTACAAAGAGCACGTTGCTTTACCGTTTCATCTTACCTGTTTACACTTATGCTCTGGTGTCTTTTGGAGAAAATGTTAACTTTATATTATTTGTAGTTATAAAAAGTTGCAAAGTGAGTCTTCTTCTTCACAGCCATCAAGTTAGGTTGACTTGCAGTGTAGGGAGCTGGGTTGTTCATGGCCCCCTGGTTACTGTATCGAAGCAATTACACCAACAAGCCATATGTATCGTTCTACTCTGCTGGCTGATGAGTTCATATTCCTTAGCTTCCTAAGTTTCAAAAGAGACTAGAAATATGCATGAACAGCATATGGTTCAAGCTATTCCTGATTAATTTTGGCTACGTTTTTCCTAGGGCTAGGGGTTATTAGCCCTGAGTAGTGCCTGCAGGTATTACTTTCAGGCTCCCCAACAACCTTCACTCTAATTTGGGGCGAAACAGAGGGCAAAAAAAAGTCTGCAAAGCACTCTCTGATGCTCCCTAAACCTTTTACTTTGAGTGCACGATAATAACTGAAGGAGGCTAGAATCAACATTTCTATCCACTGAGGTCTTCCCTCATATTCACGATGCTTGATTTTGAACAGTTGGGTGAACCGACCCTGTAATCAATCCAGAACACTCACAACTCACATGCCTGACAACTGCAAAAAGTACCTTGACCATATTTGATGTGTTTTTTTTTAAAGCCCAATCATTTCTAAACACTGAAATGAATCTTTCATACTGGGGAGTTTGCAGAAACTAATCCAAGCATCATAATTTGTAACACTCCATGCTTATTAGGTGGTATCTCGGGCATTATGGGCTGAAGTAATTAACTCAAGCCACCCAAGGGTAAAGGTGTTCATAGTACATATGAGGGCTAAGCCATGTCAAACTGGGGCTGTTAATGAAATCAGATACAGTCCCTGTGGTGGGTCACATGCAGCTCAGCCTGGTCATGGCTTGCATGAAATGCCCTTTTGTCAATTAAAACGCTGCGTAAAATAGTGAACTAACCCACCAGTAATTACTTCCTGCTCTTTAATGACACATACTGCACAGGATCATTTATTTTGAAAAGCGAAAATATTTAAATATATCATATTTCCCTCAGTGTCACTTTAACGTGATTATTCTCACAATTAGCTAATGGTATTAAGAGATTCAAATCTCCACAAATGGAATTTTGTCTGTTTCCTTACGTCAAAAAGAACACCAGCATGGGCAGTGACTTCCAAAAATAATGAGTTTCTCTGCTGACTTGATAATTGAAGATATAATGAGGGAGAGAGAAAAGACAAGTGCATGTGTGTGTGTGTGTGAGAGAGAGAGTGCCCCATATTTTTTGTCTTAGCCCTGGGGGCTGGGCACATATACCCCCAGCATTGCAACCTACTTTTTACACCCCTCCCTGGAAAAAAGAGGCCCAAAGTGTCCTGAGCCCAAATCCAATCTGTTTCTTGTGACACCATTGTCATTTTTTTTACTCCGTGCCAGCTTTGGGAACAGCTCTCCCACTTTCCTAAATGCGCTACGCTGCTTGTCCTCATGTTCTAATGTTGACCATGAGCACATAAATTACTGCTAAGTAAACATGTAGACATGAAGCGAAAGGCAGATAAACAAATCATGAAACAAGGGCAGCTTAGCCATACAGTAGATGCATTTTAAACGTCCTTATCTTTGAGCAGCGCTAGAAAGGATTATTTTGTGCCTCCACGTGCATTCTTTACTAATACATTTGCTGATGTTTAATGGATTTTTGTTTACTACGAATATTTTATCAGCTCAATACATATGAGGGACATATAAAAGTAAAATTATGTTGCTTATTTTTCTTTTTTCTGCCTTCCCTTTCTTGGGAATTAACCTCCGTCACGCTTATCGCTTCTGTATCTGCATTGTAAATTGAATTGAGCAAGGGCACAGCATTAGGATGCAAATTGAAGACCTTCAAAAAAGCATTCAAATAGTGATTGGGAGTAGAAAACCAAGGGGCCGTTTAGAATAGCATTGAAGTTTTGCTTGACTGCCTTTATGAGGCCCCTCGTGACTATATTCCAGGACTTCCGTCAACATGTTGGTAAAATGTATTAGTCTCATTTCACATCGACTCATTTGAAGGAAAGATTTGTGCCACGAATTGCTAAATTTAATCCACCAGCACACGTCAACTCCTCCTGCAGCAGATGATTTTCCGCAATTTTTTTCTTTTACAAGATGACACTTTCGATGGTTGAATGTCCCACATAGTGAATTTCAGACACAATCTAAAAACATATATATCATCTTTCATTATGGCTGATGTTTCTCATTTCTTGAAATGACGGTGCATCTGCCTACGTCTCCATTTGATTTCCTCTCTGACAAAGTGCTTCTCATGCATATGTACAGATGGATATCTACATCAAAGTGTGACGAAGATATATCACTTTTATGGATTGTTCACACGTTTCATCTTTTTTTTTTTTATTGCGTTTACACTGTGAAAGCTATTCCATATCACTTTAAAGCTTTGCACAAATATTGAGATACCACAACTTTAAATACTAGCTTTGCAGAGCTGCGATAATGGGCTTGATTATGTATAATGCTGATATGTAATTAAAAAATCCCAGGATAAATATGAACCCAGGGCTCTTTAGAAACAATTAAGCACTGCCGATGAACAGTTACTGACAAAACTGATTCCTTCAGCAACTTTAATTTATATTTAAATCGCTTTTTATGACAGGAAAACCACGGCGCGTCATGACGGATACATTGGTGATCTAATTCAAATGAGGCTTTTTTTTCAGCGAGTTGTGATTTATTGTTTTCAAAAACCCATTCCATACTCATCTCTCTGCGTACACGCAGCTCCCTTTTGTTTACCGCAGCTATCGTGTCTATGTCAATCATGCCAGAGCCACGTTACTTTCAGGAAACACAATAAGCTCGAAAGAGACAGACTAAACATTTCTCTTCTTTCATCCGTTTTCCGTCTCCACTCATAGCCTACCTCTCGGGCATGATGGTAATTGCTGCCAGCAGGTAACACATTCAATTAAGCACCTTATTCTTGGATAGAAGCAAAACATCTTCATTGCTTGATAGTACAGATGGAATTCGACGCGTTTGAATATTCTGAAAGGCACCATCCCGCATGTTTTGGAACCAGTGTAAGAGCATTCAAACAAAATTCAATCCTAGTCCTTTTTTTCCTGCAGCAGCAGCAGCAGCAGCAGCAGCATGGACTGCTTTAACAGTCAAGAGAAGCAATTAAAAGCTGGCAGAGGGTTAACTTACACCCAGTGGAGCAAAATCGATGAGCGGCATCCTGCTTGAACTAATCACAGTACTGAGGGTGAAGCCAGCCAGCAGACATGAAAAGTACAGGAAGCAATGACAGGGCTAATGGTTTGGAAAATGCTGCTGATGAATGAGTAGAGAAGGTTGTGACTCTGTCTTTACCCTCTTTTATTTACCTTGCTTCTGGGCACCATAATAACTCTGATACTAAAGCTTTCTCTTGAATAACATGGCTGTGTAGACGGGTCTATGTCACGATGAATGTCTGATACTTTTACTACTCACATTCATCACAACCAATGAAAGACTTGACTGCACCAGGTTAACAAACAGGCAGTTGCTTTTGCAGATAATAAGCCCGACTGTCATTAAGACAAAATGGTTCCATACCATTTTCTTTAATCTCTTCTGTGTAAATTACTACTCACAGCCTGTAAATTACTTTTTTTTCTTCTTCTCCCTCCCCACCCCGCAGAGTTGCATCAGCTCGGCTATCATTTTTGGGAGCAACAAGCAAGCTAATGAAACCTCTCAGCATTAACAAATAGGAAGCACTGAAGAATGTTCTATTTGCGTCAGGTCATTGTTTGATCCATAAAGGGAAGGGGGGGGGGGGGGGGGG
>NW_022280034.1:5686860-5740149 GCF_004355925.1 Anarrhichthys ocellatus | reverse complement strand
GGGGGGGGGGGGGGGGGGGGGGGGGAGATGAAGGCGCGGGAAAGAAAAAAAAGTCTTCGTTTCCCTATTGAAGACAGCATCTCTTGGCAAAAGAGTAAACAATGCAGCCACTGCACGCAGCTTGGGAGACTTCGTGGAGCCATCGCCATGGCAACCCCATTTTCTAGTCATATCTTTAATGAAAAGGTAATGAGAGAAACATAACAGTACCAACTTCATTACCGGAGTAAGATTCAGCAATAAAAACTAAATCAGTGCGTCTGTCATTGGAAGGAGCGGCAGCAGCAGCAGCAGCAGCAGGTCTGCAGTATATATACAACAGTTATAACAACAGACTTTGGGCACGAGCAGACATATGGCTGGTCAGCTGCTGATCACATGCCAGGTGTCTCAGTTCAGAGTTCAGCGTGTCTCATTTGCTCATCTTCAATTCCCAAATCTTAGCTTTTCAAGATTTTATATTCTGCATAATCTGCATTTTATTGTCTTCTAATAAAAATGCTAATAGATAATACCGGGGGTGGAACCTGCACGTTTTTCATGCTATGTTACTTTATGCTAATTCACAAATTGTACTTTTTATTCCACCAAATTTATCCTGAAAGCTCAGGTTACTTTGCAGATTCAGATTTAATGTAGAAACCATATGATCAGTGAAGGAAATATGATGTATTGTTAGCTACAACATAAAATGCTAAAAACGTGTCATACTATCAGTATTAACAATCCAATATAAGACAACAATACTACATCATTCTGCATAGTTAGTACTTTTACTTTTGGTATCTAAACCTGCACTGATACACTTTCTGGGCACTTAAGTGGGCAGCGGAAACTAGCTGTAAACAAAACAATAACATATCAGCATGATGTAACATCTGACATATATTGGTTTATTTTTTAGGTCGACATGGATATATATATAAATATGTATATATAACTATACATGTATAATATACAAGTATAGTTAAGCCTGTATATTTGAATAAAATGAATTACAGAAACATTCATTTTATGTATAGGCTGAAAGGATTAACGATGCAGTCGGTGAACAAACACACTTTAAGTCTAATAGTCCAGATAACATTTCTTTCTTCATAAATACAGCGTTCATCAAGTGCATGGCTGCCATGCAACAGCTAAAGACGTGCTTTTGCTCAGTGCACCATGTGTTAGCTCTCTTCACTGTCCCATTACGTACATATTAAACAAAGATGATGTTACATACGTGAGCGGAGGAGGGGAAACAAGAATTTCAAATGATCCTGGCAGACGGACTTTGCATTTTTACACCAGGCTGGGGATTGCCTCTTTGCATTTTTACACATTGACGAGAATCCTACATTCTTCTAGTTTGTTTAATTGGATATGACCTCTGGAAGGAGGGGTCACCCTCCACAATACGAGACGTGGCCCCCTTTTACAGCCCCGTAAGGCAAATATGCCTCACATTTGAATCTCGCTGCTGCAGTTTACCTTGTGGTCCTCTCCTCATTATTGCAGTAACCTTGTGATCTGGCCAATTTGCCAGTCGTAATGATGCATGATATTCTGAAAGTAATTCTAATCTGGAACAGGGAGATCCAGCTGCCAGGTATCAAAGTAGACTTTGGCTGCCTTCAGCAGTGCACTCAAGCCCCACAAAGTCCTCCACGAGCCAGCCTTTCTCACCTCCTCCCCCCACAGCCCTCAGACATTCTCCATGCATAATTAGGTAGAGTCCGCAGAGAATCGCAGAGATGTTTTTAAGATGTGGATTTTAAAGAAGTACAGCCTAATGTTGTATTATTGCTCCTATGATAAGGGGGCCCTGTTGGAGCCAGGCACGGAGCACATTGATCTCTGTCATAAGACCACCAGGATTTGGCATCTTGTCCAGCAGTGATGAGATTTATTCGTACTGTGCTGTAATTTAATCTTAACAATCTCTCCTCGAGTACAAGCAAACAGGCTGAAAGCCTCAACGTTGTGATATCAGAGTCAGTTGAACAAGAAGTCAGGGCCAAAATAAAACGAATGGTAAGAACGACGCCCCGGGCTGCATCCCAGATCTGCTATGAATACGTTCGAGGATAATTGTGCGGAGTGACTGGATTACTGTGTTTACAAAAGCGCATTAACACCAAAGCCGAGTCAGTCCAGGAAGGAAAGAATGTACAGAGCAGCAGAGCGCCCCGTCTGTATGAATACATTCTTTCCTCATTGTTCTCTCAGACAGGAGGATCATTACTGGCTGGACACATGCTCTGGCAGCAACAGCCTTCATTATTATGCAGCAGTCAACACAGGTTTAACAAAGAGAAATTTGTCTAGCATTTGTTTATCTGGAAGAGCAGAGTCTGGCACAGCAGTGCTGGCAGCAGCAGCAGCAGGCCGAGGTTGATAGACACTCAAGTAAGTTGGCGGTCGCTCACAACCCTGCAGTCCCCCCGTCCCCTGTCCCCCGTCCCCTCTCTACCACCATCACCCTCTTATCCTCCCCACAGGTGCACAGCTTTTTTCTACCTCGCACATCAAAGAGACGGCAGCAGAGTGAGATACTGAAGAGCAGGGTGGCACATAGTTTCATCTTCAATTGTATCCTGTATTCAAAAGAATAAGACAGTTTTATTCAACTCTAGTACATTTGGTTTTTCTTATTCATGGGGGTGAAGTATTTGGAATTCGAAGGCCAGAGCAAAATCCAGCCAACAGAAGTTTGACTGCGTTCCCAAAGAAAAGATTCGTTCCGGAGAAACACAAAATCCTAATTCTTTACTCGTCGATTCATGACCTGAACAATTGTGCTATTCAATGCCAAGATCTTCCAGTGAAAGAAGTCCGCAGCGATCCGCAAGGAAAAGTAAAATATCAGAGTAGACTTTCTCCTCTATGGAGTGGGTGTGGCAACTCTGAGTTATTGACAGTTTCCCCCCCCCCCCCCCACCATACAAGCTTTGTTGCAGGAAGAGGGCGGGGCGTTTGGCTCGTCCTTGACCTTCCTGTGAACCAAATACATCAGGAGTCTGTTGCTGAGGAGATTAACATCATGCAACAATGGGACGTCGCAGGAGCAAAAAAATTATAATAATGAAAAAGAAATTGCCAGGATTTCCTAAGTACATGCAACACCAATCTAAAGCTGTCATACAGTTCTGTCTGCACATACAGAGGTTTGATCTTATGTAAGATGCAGAATATGCCTCTGTTCAGTTTCCTGTCAGGGCAACAAAGAGGGTCAGTGTTGAGTCAGACTTTTCTTTTGTCTCTTGGAGGATTTATAGGAGGAGATAAGAGACCCGTGTGCTGTTTGTCTTTGAGGCATCATCGCAATCAACCGAGCCATCCCATCCTCCATCCAGGGACTGCTGTGAGTGCTGCACCCTTGTCTTATTACAGACAGCAGGTGCAGATGGTTAAAGGCAGGTGCTCGGCGAAAAAAAAAAAAGGAAAAGAAGAAGAAGCGAACAAGCACCTGGTCCCTCTGTTGGAGCAGTCTGGGGCTGCTCTCACTATGATTAGCTTTGTTTCTCCAACAGAGCGCAGCGAGGAACAAGACCTACAACTTCATTAAGGTGGAGCACACCACCCCTTCTCTTGCTTTTGTCCTACACTTCACTGCACTAAGTTAGAGGTGTCGACGAAGATCAGGCTTTTTATTAGGAGCCACGGCTCAGTCACTGGAGTGACACCTCTCCGGCGAGAAAAGAGTTATAATCTGATGCATGCTCGCTCTATCGAGTCACGATGCAAGCAGGGAAAAAGCCCTGGCCTGATTTCACAAAGACCTATGCAGAAAGTAAAAGGAAGACCGCCAGCGCTGCTGACCTGACAAGCAGCAATAAGCTCCCGACCACAAGAGTTTGTCGCTTGAACTTGAATGTGCAGGAAGTGTGTGAGAGCTCTGCGTACAAGCACCAACCCCTCCTCGTGGCGCCCCATTTCCAGGATGCTTAGGTGCATCTTCAAGGACGAACATGAGGAAATGAGTGCTAATAGTGTGTTTGTATTGTCAGAGCTCATATGCCCACAGATTTGCTTTATTCGTGGCCTCACTTCATCTGCCAGCCAACCATTGAATAATTGAAGGAATTATCAGGCAAGGGGATCCAAAGCCCCTCAGAAATGTGTCATGCCCCTGAGCAAAGCCGGCAGAAAGGAGAAAAAAAAAGAAAAGAAAGAGGGGCCTCCTAATTCAGGGCTGTGTGCGTACGGGCGTACATCACAGCCCTGTAATGTTCCACCTACATTCAAAGACACACATAGAAAGTTAAAACAGAGAGGCTGATGATGCCACAAATTGCAAGCTTTGATTGGCAGAATATCAATAGCTCATAATAGCGGGAGCCCCATGCATGTCAGATAAATTTACGATTCTCTCCGAACACTGCTCTCCTATTTTCCTCTGCATCAGAATGGGTGTTTTTGGAGTAGCGAGATTTCACCATGCAATTTGGCTAGTGTCCCTCATACAAACAATGTGACTGACGCAACATTAATCTCCAAACAAAGAGACTGGCACAACTACTCTGCACAATTTCAGGGCTATGAGGTGGCAACGTCAGTCTCGATTTCTCACTGCTCCTTCACGAGCTGTTCCACTTTCTCCAATTCTCATTTAGATCAAACAAAAACACTCCAGAAAGGAGGTGAAACGACACCGTTTAAATCCGTGACACACATGCACACGGGGGACCTCCTTCTCATTTTCTAAACAGAGAGTCATGGCAAGAACTTTTAAATTTGCCATAATAAGGTGTGACCTACATGCGAGGGAGCCAAAGCTCAAACTCAAGCTCCCAGCAGGATTCCTGCCTATTGAGTATTCCAAAATGTAATGCATGAACATTAAGGAGGAGAGAGACATAATTCTCTCACTTCCTGGAGCATTGGTTAGAATATATACCACATCCTTCAAGGTGAAAAGCATGCAATATTTATTTTACTGATGCACTGTTTGGCACTTTGAAAAAAAAAAAAAAAAAAAAAAAAAACCCAGCCAGAGGTTGTAGCACATAATATAATCTCTCTGACACTGACATATGAAATACATCCCGTAGCTGACATTCATGAATAATGGCAGCTGTTTGGAGAAGAACAACTCTGAGGTCTATTTTCAAATAGGTTTCAGCTGCGGTGCTGCAAAAACAACTATCCCGCTGTGTGTGTTGAACGGAGAGAGATGCATCTTTCATGAACGCGGCGATAGAGCAACATGTATACTTAAGAAAAACACACAGACATTACAGGAAGGAGAAGACTTTTAGATTTGAGTACACGCTTGCTGACAAATAAATGGATACTTCGCATTGCAACATGTTTCGTCATGCATGGAGACGTGTTACATAGTGTATTTGTATTTATTTATTGCAGAGCAAATGTGTCAACATTTTGTATGGTTTCCAGAGATTACAATCACGAGGTAGTCATTCACCGTGTCCAGTGTCAGTAAAGGGCAGCCTATTCTCTGTGTGAATACATACTAGCGCTTTCCATGTGATTGTAAGGCATGCAGTTTTTGTTGTTATTTTTAAAGTACTGGCCGTCTATTTTTTATCGCTTATGATAACATAGTTCTCACCAAGATAACTGCTTGGGATACTTACAACTGACAGTTTGCCTTCATTTTATCTTCCAAATAAGGTTGGTGTGAAGGGTTTGTTTAAAGCCGTTGTGATACTCTTGGTGCTCCTGTGTCTCAACACGATACATTGCATTGGCATAAGGTCAAAGTATCCTCATACTACCATTCGTATGATATTTTATGAAAAGTTTTTAGTACGTTTTCCTACGAAAGCTTGCAACAACGTGTCAAATTTTGCTCGTTACATACATACGGTCCTTTCAAAATAAACTTCCGTCTTCACAGGAACAAACTACTTGGTTAGGTTTAGGAAAATATCGTCGTTTCGGTTAAAATCACTAATTACGAAAGTCACGTGACAAAAATGTCAACGTTGACTTCTCGTTTAAAATGAGGAACGAACAGTCTCCTGGCTGAAAGATCTCCGTTTGTGACTTAAGTGCAGCTGTTTCACAGTAAGGACGCAACGGAAAAGGACACAAAATGTGTTATTATGACACGCAGAATGCCCTTTAAATGTTGTGCCTTTTGTAAGCCTGTGAGATCAGGTTGAGTTACTAGTTATGTAGCACTCAAACACACACCATTAGAAGAAAAAAAGCAAATATATATATATACTCTACCAACACTGTGCTGGATTTTACAGTCGAATGACTTACTTAGGCTATTGTATTGGGAATAGCTCTCTCTGCGTCCCCCCCACCACACGGGCCCCAGTGCAACCACACTGCCTGCACAGTCTACATTTACGCCCCTGGTACAATGTTATTCATTGTACAAAATAAAACCCCAGTTGTAATAAATGTATGCTGGAGCGAGAGTATGGGGTGCTTTATCAGTAAAAAAATAAGTAAATCTATTCATATACATTATTCATGTTATGTTTATGTGCTAACAAGTCAAATCCTGATTCTTTTTTTCCAATCCAAAAGACAAAACACATAACAAATGTCCTCTAGCCAAAATCAAGGCTGAAAGTGGAACCTTAACACACACACAGACACACACACACAAACTGGAATGTGACACAAAGTGTGACACCCTTCCCCCCCCCCAGTTAAGTAAGGGACTGTTCATACAAAACCATCAATCCCCCCCCCCCACCGAGTTAAACCCCATCTGTTCCTCTGGTAGAAACAGAGAGAGGGAGAGATGGAGGAGGAGATGGAGGAGGAGATGGAGGGCACGGGTAGAGGAGTATAGGGCCAGCCGATGATTGTGGGTGAGGGGAGAAACAGAGGCAAGAGAGGAGGAGGAGGAACCCAAATGCTCGACCACTTGAAAAAATTCCTTGTTTGGTGCTCCTGAATGTACAAGTGGTCTCATGAGCAGGTGTGTCTATGTGGCTCAGAAGAGAATAAAAGGCTCATCAGATGAAGGCAATTCTGTTGAAAGGTGGAAACAGCACGGTATTTTGTGTTCATAAAGATGGGACTTGAGATTAAGACGGCAAAAACAAGTCAAGTAAACAAAACGGGGTAGAAAACAGCACGTACGCTTCCTGTCACTTTCCCATTCTCGGAATAGAGACAGCGGCCGGGCCGTCCCTTCTGTGTGGCCATGCGTGGGACAGCCTCGTCCCTCCCCTCTTTGGCCTGCAGCTGCCACTCAGACTGACACCGCCAGAAAGCCCCTTTTGTTTTATTTCTAAAACCCCTCCTCAGCCAAAGGTCAAGGTTCAGTGTGCGGCGGGTGGGAGAGATTCCTCCACCACATATATGGAAGCAAATTAGTGGGCCGACTGCGTTTATTGGGCGGGTTGCTTGTGGTATGACAAACATGTCCTCTTTCACACCCACACTATTTGTTTATCAGGTATTTAGTCAATATGTAAATGCTGCATTATGCATGAGGCTACAGAATGCTTAATTACACTCGCATGATTTGGATTTCTCATTCAAATTAGTCTGTTTGATACATGGACTATTCTCAAGAGAAGACACGTAATTACTGTACTATTTCAATTTAGCAGAGTGACTCCTGCTTACATGTGTAACCAAGGAGTGATATAAAGTCAAAGAAAGTTGTTCTGATGTCTAAAAAAAAAAACCTGCTTTTTATTGCAGACTTCTTCACAATGTAATGATGGCATGAAAGCTCAGGTTTGTGAATCCCAAATCCTACCTCTCCTCAACATTAAAGGTCCTCAGTGAGGAGCACTTTGCTAGAAACTATTTGATGATAAAAAGCTTTTGAAACATTGATTTGAATGTGAAATTGAGCGGCAGTTGTGAAGGCATCAGTGAGTATTCTTCTCTTTTAATCCAAACTTCTTTATCTGAGGGCAAGGAGAGACGCAGAGAGGGAGGAGGGGAGGAGGGAGAGACACATGTGGGGGGGGAACATCTGTGAGTGTGTGTATGTGATTCTTGTGAGAGCGCACACGTGTATGCATTTGTGCAATCGTGGGCGTATGTTTGTGAGTGTGTATTCCCAAGTGTAGTTTTTCTGAGCGAGGTGAGAGACTGCTTGGTTTTTGAACCTCTGTAAACAAGCCAGAGCCTTGTTAACGATGCCACTCAGAGTTAATGCGCAACACAACTTTCAACTCAAAATCCGCTTTTCAGGAAAGTCTGAATTCCTCGCTTATTACTGCAGAATAAATGCTGATCCGCACTCTGCCTCTGTGAGGCTGTGGAATCCTTGGCAACAAATTCCATTTCAAACATAGAGAAACATAGCACATAGCGTGTGTATACCAAGGTAAAGGTATTTCCATAGCCTGTCATTTCAAGATAAACACACACACACGTCAGAATTCCACAGTAGACCTCTGACAACAGGGACACATACAGAATGCAGAGAGAATCCTCCCCGTTGTTATTACGCTCTCAAACTACATTTGACTTAGTCACAAACACAGAAATGCAACAATGCAAAGAAAGCCATTAAGTTACCTGCCAATAAAACCACAAAGACCACTATACTTTGATTGGATTCATAAGCATTGGTCCAAAAATCACATATTTATCATTCTAAAATGAACACAATACACATAGTTTTGTTCCAGATCAATGCAAAATGTCAAATACATTTGTGGGGTAATGCAAAAGATGCCTATAAGCATGTGAAAAACTCAATATTTTGAAATAAATAGACAATTGTGGGTTACCACAGCAGTCCTGAGGGTTAGTTGAGCCACTTCTATGTGTTGAGGTTGCCCTCTGCTGGCCCCTTCTCCTGCAGCTTCACCCTTCTTCGTACTTGGAAGTATGAGAATGTAAAGACCAAAAATAATTGTCATTTGCCTCCAATTTTTAAGATATTGTCTTTCTTTGTATTGTATTTGTTAGAGATAACGTTTTAGACTTTTTTTTGTTAGTTAGGAAATTTAAAGATCAGCTTATTCATCATCGGGAGTACTACTCAGCTGGTGAAAATAGTTCACAAAAAGATGCTTTCGAGTTGCATAAATGGAAGTAAAGGATCCAGTGTTTTTAGAACATATATGGTGCAAAAAGTTAGGATATCTCAGCCTCTGCTGTTTCAATTCTGACCACTCTTATTTAGATTTGTCTCACGCATTACTAACACATGACAGGAGTACCCCTTTAATTGATAAACTGTTGGTCAAACACCCGGACATTTTGCAAATGTTTTGCAAAATATGTGGTGTTGCCTTATAATGCTTCTCAAATTGTGCTGGGCCCCTTTGATGACAAGACACCGGAAAGACAAATGGGTTTGAATTTCAGCTGGTGGGTCGTAATGGGTGAAGGATGAGGAAGAGCGTGGTCGGGGAATGGCTACTGAATGCTCTTGAAGGAATGGAATTGTGTATTCCTTTTCCTGATGAGGTTACCACTTCACTCACTCTGCTTCTACAAAGGGCAGACGGGGGCAGGGAGGAGTTCCACAGTGCTGTGTGAGTATTATGACATGTACAACGAACAATTTCTCAAACTCAAGCGTACAATAAACTGAAACTATTAAACATCCGTCCCACAATGTGTGACAGAGGAAAATGCCATCGTTTCCATCACGGGGGAAATCCTGGTAATGTTCTCTTCACACGAACATATTGAAAGCGACATCATCCTCACTGTCAAGTCAACCCTAGAGATCGCTGACGGGACAACAAGAGTATCCTTTCAAAGCCGGGAGCTCGCAGACGAGATTCCTCAGGACACATTCAACATGCAACACGCTACTGTATCGACATGCGGCAGTTTGTTAAACTAATCCCATGGCACACACAAAGACACATTTGTAGGACGCTGGAATGATACCAGAAATGATTGATTCCTATGTTTTACACTCTGCTCTGAGACAGAAATAGAGCGAGAGTTTGGGAGATTAGTTTTTCTTTATAAATGAATGTGCTGCAGGCACCATTCGCGTCCCATTCTCCCGTTATTGAAGTGCCTCCCGTGTGGATTCCTGTGCCATGACACAGGTTTTTTGTATCTCTCTGAGGCAGCAGCAGCTCAGGCTCCATCAGCATGACTGATCTCATTTATCTCAGTCGCATCCAAAGAGGCCCGTGGTGTAGGGATGGGAGCTTCAATAGCAGCACCGCGAGTGCAAAAAGCACAGATCATTGAGCTGGGCACTATACGGCAGCCGGGGACTCACATGTGTGAAAAACAGTATGTATTCAGGATTTCTCAATATGGGGAACTCCAGGGTAGCAGGAGGTGTATGGTGCTTCATATTGGGATAAACAAAACCTCCACTGCACTGCATCATCTTAAACGGACTGGATTCAATATTAGTTTATCAATATTTCCTGCTGGGACGTCAACCAAAGAGCAATATACTGTAGCAACAAACATATGGCATATTATAGTCAAACAAATGCGACTTCACACTGAATTACGGGATGCTTATTAGTTCTCTCGGAGGGATAATTTGCCTGCAAATAGTGTAATAACAAAATTAAATCTTTACATTTTTAAGTGGACTTGAACCAAGAAGCCAGACATGATACCCAGTGATATTTAGTTACTTAAATTATAGATGAAAATTACAAGGAATATTATCTGAAGATGACAAGCACACATCCACAGAAAAAAAGATGCACAAAGATATTTATTTGTACGCTGCTGATGCCTTTCACAGAAAGCTCATTCTGTTCATGCGAGAGCAGATTCATCATCTCATGACATCCGTCTCTGTAGCCCCAATTACCGTGACATTTTGTTCCTGTGCTTGTAATTGATTTCTACTTCAATTTATTAATATAGCGCCTATGGAGCGCCTGGAGCACAACGCTAGTTATCTGGAGTCCACCAGGAGCTTAATAAGAGTTAATAAGAGTGTTCAAGTAACATATTGATTACAGAATCGATGTCTGTTTCTTTGCACCGTGCTCAAATGATTTCTGTAAAATGGAACAGCATCAAGTAAGTGAGTGGCTCTTTCAATCATTTTTGCTTCAATCTTAATTTCAATAGGGTCTGTTTTGATTGATAAATGTAAATCTAAAATGTAAAGCGTGTAAATCTTTAACCTTTCATAGCAAGAAGGAATTCCAAAGAAACGGATCACTATGTTCCACCACCTCCAGGTTTTTATTGATAAAGCTTATATTGTTTTCTTCCAGGTCAGACCGTAAGCTTGTTGCACTGCTAGGGATGAATCAGAGCATTAAGGGATTTTTTTTTAAATCATGGTGCAAATTTGTGATTTGTGACATTGAGCTCTATAAATAAATTTGACTTGACGTGATATTCTTTCCTGCTTGCAGGCAGCTATAGATTGGAGTTTCTGCAGTTGATTTAGAGGGAAGTGATAGATTCGTACATTCAGTGCAGATGTGCTGAGATCAGACAGACCTCATTAAAAGTAAGCAAACAGACATATTCTGTTGTTTTTGTCTTTAAGATCTTAAATTATGGATAAATATATATATTTTTTAAAGTAGAGGATGTCTACACGCATGTGACAACATGTATACATACCACCACAGGTGAATCAGTTGTCCATATCAGCGCACATCAGTGGGGTTTAATGAATCTCTGCTTCAGCAAACTCAGCGGGTTAGTTTGAGTGCAGTGGGATGAACGTTGCAGATGTCAAACCAGTGCCGATCCACCTCCTTGTGCGGCAGCAGGCCATTTCGTGGCAGAAAGGGCCGGCGCCAGCGATCGCGGCTTCCCAACACCTGCCAGAAGCGCGCGCCCTTGAGGAGGAAGACGGCATTGTGGGTGTAGGAGAAGTATGATGCATCGATGTTGCCATCTGGATGGTCTCCGCTCACCACTGGAGGGAAAACATCTCTGATGTTTTCGGGGAAGCCTCTTGCCAAGCTGTTGGCTTCCACGTCAAATGCATACACCTGTTTGAACAGATGATTGGTTTCTCTCTTATATAGAAATCAAGTCAATTACAACACGCAAACAAATCACAGAGGAAGTGTAGCAGGTTTGTTTGCATGAATATGTTCCATCACAATGCTGAGGAACAATGAATTAGCTCGGGCTTTGGTCTCGCCAAGACATTTGCTTATGTATACATATTTAATACTCAGTGTATTATGCTTGTACCTCGTTGCCTTTTTGTTCCCGCCTGCACAGAGCAGGCTATACATGGCAGCTTAATAATATGCCAGCAACCAACAAGTAGTCCTGTGCTCTAATAATAGGCTCCAGGCCTTCAGAATGTCAATTAGTTTTTGGTAATTTGACTAACACAACTTTATGGATTATTAATTATTATTATTATGATTTGACAGAGGCTACCCTTTACAACACAGGGCCACAAAATTATTAGCGGTAAGATAAAAATGAAGGGTATAACGATGCATTCATTTGGATCAATATATCGATTCTGCAATCAACAATCAAATATCATCGATGCAAAGTGAAACCATTGATATGTGTCATCACATCCATGTGTTTTCCACACACCTCCCCCGTTATCGTGTACTAAAGAGATGAAGATGAGGATTCAATTCTTACAAGAGTGTTTTTGAAGAAGTAGATGCGAGAGTCCCTCCTGTCATAGAAGGCCGTGTCAATGGGACCGAAGACCCCTGGGAAACCCTCAGAGATTAACCTGGGATAGTGGTGACCTTCAGGGTCCTGTCTGAACGCCTGGTCGTTCTCATTGTCATACCTCCAGAACTGAGTACCTGTACACCAAAAAACACCATTCACCAAATACTTTACACTAATATCTTTGGGGATATGCTATGAAAATGGTTACCTTCGTGGTTCATACAGTATTTACATTTGTAGGCTAGTGCTGCTTTTTTTGGGGCCTACCTTTAAAGAAGTAAACAGCATCTATTTTTCGGGACCACACATGCACGTACGCATCCACTCCGTCCATGGGAATTCCACGCCAGCCAGCCTGCAGGGCAACTGGATCTCCGAAGCGCGTTCGGTTATTTCTGTTCTCATACAGCCAGTACCAGCCGTCTCTTATGAAGTAGGTGTTAAAGCGGATGACCACCTCCCCGTAGGGCGTCTTCTCCTTTCTGATCCAGTCAAATGCCGTGTTGAATCGACCCTTACAGCCCCCTGAGTTCAAACACAAGCACATTGAAGACACCGTATTCCTTTGTGTCAATCTATTAAGTATGTAAATAAAACTGAATCTATTTCTGTCCTGCTCTGTGTGTAGGTATCCACTAGATGGTGCTGTAACCGTGTACCGTAGAGGTGCTGTATGGCCTTCCTGTCCATCCAGTCCATCTCAAAGCCTGACTCCTGGGGCAGGTAGCTGGGCTGCATTATAGAGCCAGCTCTGTAGATGTGGGGGAGACCCAGAACGTGGCCGATCTCATGAACTGCTACCTAACAAATAGGAAATTAAAAAAATGTGTTATTATTCTTTTCCATTATACATCAGATGATTCCCTTTATCGTGCTTACTTTGAGTAGACTGATCCCGCTGCCAGCATTGGGAGCGGTGAAATGTTCATCGTCATCAAAGTGTATATCACCCAGGAACCAGGCGTGGGCAAATTCTTGACCAGTGCCATCAAACCTCTGGTTGCAACCCAGATGCCTTCCTGTGTGAAATATAGTGGCATGAGTTGAAAAAAACAACAAAAGCAAACAAGAATGCGCTGGTTTCTGTGTGAACTTAAATAAAAAATGATCAGTAGATAGTTGTTACTTCACATGTGCAGGTCTAGTGAAACAATGAAAATATGTAATGATTATCATATGTGTTGGGTCAGACCTACCTGTGCCAAAGCCCAGCCTGATATCAATGTCCTCCAGTGGAGAACGTGCATTCTCCACAAACTCCAGGGGAGACACCTCGCTCCACATCCTGAAGGCCAGTCTGAAGATGTACCTCTGGTCTTCAACTGACAGCTGACTGCTGTATCCTTCCCCTATCAGCCTCCATTTCAGCACCCTCTTGGAAAAGGCCATGTAACCGCTTTCACTCAAGTCTCTCCTGTGCCTGCTTTTGGACACGAGAGCGGCGAGGTGATGTTTCCTGCGTCGCACTGCTTTGCTCTGACGGGCGTTCGCGCCGGTATTCGCCATTCGACCGTCCATGTTGATATTGTGTGAGCCGTTTAGAGAAGTGCTATTTAAAATGCCATCGTATAAGTTAAAGTCGTCTGTGTAATTCATGCCGGTGTCATTGGAAAAGCCTGTGAGAACACTTCCTGTGTCATTAACATTGAATATGTCATCTTCAAAGGGGTTAGCGGTACCAAAAGAAGCAGTGTCGCCGGTTATATTACTTAATGTGTTGTTGCCGTCAGTCGCGTTCAGAGTGTCACCTGCACTGCTTTCGGCATCTAAGGCGCTGCTGTTCTCAGGTGCTACGGGGGCGTCCAGGTCGATCTCCTTGTCAGGGACTCCACACCTCGGTGTGTTCATTGCCACCTTGGTGGCCTCATCAAACACACCTGTGGCAGGCAGACCCGACACCCTCTGAAACTCTTTAAGAGCTGAAACAAACACTTGGCTCTCGGTTAGACCGTCATGGTCACCATCCTGTGGAGCATCCCTTGAGTGATGCGAGGTTCCTTCCTGGATCACGTCTTGAAGGTCACCCAAAAAGTCATTGTGAAAAGAGGCGTCGGAATCTTCAAACTGGACCTCCTCCCAGTTCACTGGCGTAATGAATCCATATCTAGAGAGAAATAGCTGGAACAAGACATGGGTTATATGATTACAACAGTCGATCTTAAAATGTCTAATCTAAAAGATGCTGAAGTTTGACAAAGGAGAGAGCATTTGGAAAAAAGTGAAGTCGTTTACCTCTGCTGTGTATTTGTTTGTTATAACCTTAGCTTGGTGAGAATTAAGGGTCTGCACATCAGAATGATCCCGGTTGTGGAAAAGTTTCTCTGCATCAACTGAGCAAATGCTCGTCCAAAAAAGCAAAATCATCAGCTGGATAGAAGTCAGCATCGTGGCGTTGGTTTACTCAGGTATCTGTATACGAGTAAGTAAGAAGCCACAGGGCTTTATAGGCAGATGCTGAGTTTCTCCACACCCCTCTAAAGGTGCGACTCTTTGGAGGTATCCCACTTCCCTCAGCTTTGTGTGAAAAGTAAACCTGTCTTTACTGTCTCCAGTCACTGAATTGTATGGATGTGCGATACACGCTCCACTGGTTTTAAATGGACTGCTGTTGACCTGTGGAAAGAGGTTAAAGCCTTCACTTTCATGTGGACAATAGCAGTTTAGGACAGCCATGACTTCTGCCAACACCTGTTTTGAACTGGACACACACACACACACACACGCACACACACACACAATGAAAAACCACAAACCAAACCTTCCATCACCACATTGACAAGCCTTTATTTTCAAAAACAAAAGCTAGATAGACTTTCTTGAGCATGCCTAACATAAATATTACAATTACATTCACTTACATTCTTGAGGCTCTCATGACAGAAAAAGCCAGGTTTTTTTCTCAGTGCAATTTAGCTGATGTACATATAAATCTGGTAAAATGACAATTCATATAAATACCACAGAATATACAAAGAGAGAAGATAAAGTGGATGGATTTAGGAGCTGTGGCTGGTTACTGGAGAGCTTTGGCTATCGCTGCTGCCAGGTGCTCAGCTGTTGGCTTTTCTGCAGTACAGCTGACACACAGGCCCTCTGCCATCATAGCGTCTTGTGTCGTAGGCCCGATGGCTGCAAACTGGAAACAAAGAAGTTTAAGTGACTGTCAGAGGCACCGAATATCTGTTAGGAACTGCAGATTCATGTGTTGTTTTATGTGTGTGCTTATGAAGAGGCTTCACCTTTATTTGAGTCAGCTGTTCACCCGACAGCCTCTGTACCACCTCTAAGCAAAACTTCACTCCCGATGGACTGAAGAAAGCGACGCTGGCTGGAGCGCCCTGCAAATGCACAGACGAATGAAGAATTGCTACGTTTAGAAAAGCCTTCGCTCTAAAATGCAGAAGGAGTGGGGCTTCACCTGCTCTGTGAAATAGTTCTTTAGATTCTTCTCCAGGTCTGGATGTTCAGCTGTTTGATAGACAGTCAGTGTCTCCAGGGGCACTCCTGGAAACAAAGAAAGAGATCCCCGCAGTGATAAAGGTAGCACAATTATTATTTTATAATTAGTGTAGCCCCAGTGGGACTTTTATCACCTTGAGTCTAAATCTTGAGATCTTACCATTTCCCCTTAAAGCCGTGGGCAACACTTCTCTTTTGATCGAGCCACAGGGGAAGAAAAGTGGTGGAATATTTGTGTCCTCTCCTATGAAAATGAAGAGAATTAAGTATAAGGTCATATTAGTTAGCAGAACAATTGTAAAGGTCCCATTAAACTGAACGGTGAAGAATGTGGGAGTATGAAGTCATATCGTACGTTCGAGGATAAGACGTGACAGGACATCTGCTGTGCCCGTGTCCTCGCCCAAAGGGTTCAGACCCAGATTCCGTACTATGCAGGGGAAAAAACAACAACAACACGTCACTGAATAATTACACAAATTCAGCTCAACTGCTTCAATTACTAAATACACAAGTAACTGACAACAAAGAGATCAAGTGTCACTAAAGAAAGAAGGCAAAGCACACGTCAGGCAGGTGCTGCAGCTTGCAGCAAACTGTCACTTGTGTACAACCTATTTCCAAATGACTGAGGGCAGTAACATCACCTCACACACCTCTGTCAGCACCAGGTGCCTGCCACACTCTGCTAGAATTATCATTAACATAGCAAAGGTTCATAAAAAGTACGAGTATAATTTTCATACGTGACAATAACTCACCTAATGCAGCAGTTGCCTTCCCAACCACATAGATGGACTTGCTGTTCCACTTGTCTTTCACGGAGCTGCTCCATTCTGAAATAACAATTAAGGAAAAAGATGACATTTAATCAAGGAAGTGGTTTCAAATGTCAGTGAGCAGTCAAGAAACACAGTACACAGAACTCACATTTAACCAAACACATGCTTTCAGAGGATTAATCAATGAGGTACAGGGTGCAACAATTATATTCATTTAAAAACGTAATTCCTTTGTATATTCTCACCTTCCCTTCTTTCTTCTGCTTCTAAGCACATCTTCACAGCCTCCACTGCTCTCGGACTGGTAAATATAAGACCTCCATGCTTTTCTGGTTGGAAAAGCTGAAGAAAAAAAACAGGAAGACATCTTAAACAACAGACAAATGATACAAAAAGCAATACATATGCACATGAATGATGCAAATACTAATGTAATACTGTAATAATGGAATGTACCTTATCTGACAAGGTGTTTAATGACACAAACTTAAAAGACAGCACAGGAATCAGGGTTGCTTTATGTCCATGTGATGCCAGCTCCTGTGGAAACAAAACAAGAGCTTCCTGACAATAGTATCTGTGAAATGCAAAGCTGACAACTGCAGCAAATACATATCTGAACACAGTACTAACATGTGCTTTTACCTTAATGTAGGGATCAGGTCCAGACTCTCCATCTCTAGGCTCTTTGAGAAGCAGCACATGCATCTTGACAAGGCTTTAAGAAGCTGGATCAATCAAATAAACAAGGAATAAATCGACAGATCAAACCAGCGTGAAATATGAATGCTGCTGTCAAAGCAAGACACTCAAAACTGCAAAAGGACTGAGGACAGTGGGTGTGAAGGCACAGCAAGCTAAGCTACACCCTAAAACTGTCACATGCAACCTGCCGATAACGATACTGTTGAGTCACGATTATTGGGCTGCACACGAGGAGAAAATGAGAAGCAATAATGTCACACTTTCTCTTGGGGTGGGTGTATTACGTATGTTGCATTAGCTATAATGTGGCTGGTGTCTTCTTCTGTTATTGTTTACATTAGCAAGGCTTCCTAAATGACAGTTTAGCTTAGCTAGTAACCGTCCGCCATGCCTTGTGATAATAAGCGGTTAATCTATCTCACTTGTATAGTACAATGATGCGAATTACAACGGATACTGAAAAAAAGACAAGATATTACACGATATTCATGTACCTTGAGTTGTCGCTACCGCTGAGTACATAACAACTTTCAGCCATGGTGAAGGAGGGGAGACATTACATTAAATATTTGACTAACTTTTAAAAAGTCATGTAAATTCTGCAAAATTATTATTGATTCCAACGAATATAATATAATTATTAAACCATATTATGAAATTACCTGTTCATTACAGAACCATAGTAGTTTAGGCACATTTTAATTAACTCCTATCCCCTTTTTCTAAAATGGTTTAGTCCATTTTCGCACAGCGCAACAAGCCAACATTGCGGCTCCGAAGGTTGCTACGGCAAGTGGCAAATCGTGTACATATTGAGCCGTAATGGCGGCTTCAGAGTCACAGTTTCCGAACTCCCTGTGAACTGAACTTTACGAGTTGCCCCGCCCACTCAGTTGAAACGCGTATTGACTGTTTGCAAGCATGGCTTCTTCAGCTAAGAAAAGAGCAGTAGGTTTGGGCAAAAACCCCGAGGAAAGTGAAAACAGCTCCGATGAGAATCCGGAGGGGGATGGTGATTCCGGGGAGGAGGACAGCGAGGCATCCGAGGAGGAGATCAATGAGGTAAAAGAACAAACTATTACATGCATGGCCTTGCTAGTTAGCTAGCTAGATAGCCAACTCAGCTGTCGGCTAAAGGTAACAGGACGCTACATTAGCATTATATACTGCCAACCAGGACTGAAAAGACAAACTGGAATATCATATTTAAGTAGTAATGTTAACGTTACTTTAAATTAGTATGGGTAACATTTGAAATTATTTTACAGTGCGTGTCAAAAACCTACTAAAAATGACTCATTCATACAATAAGTACATCAAACAACTACCCTATTACTATAACAAAAGTACTTTAATAAATACTTTCTCCACATGCAGACAGGTTTCTGTTAACTTCTCCCTGCTTTGTTATTGTTTCGCGTTCAGGAGGTCATGGTTGACTTTGAAGCCCACGCCATCTCAAGCAACGACTTCGATGGCGTCAAGAGACTCTTACATCAGGTTTGAGACCATATTTATGATTTTTTATTTTTTTTTTTTAAATATAAATTATCATGGTTATGTGTTTGGTGTAAGCCTGGACTCACTTCTGGTGTGTTTGGATACAGCTCTTCCTGAAGGCTCATGTAAATACTTCAGAGATGACGGACCTCATCATTCAACAGAATCATCTTGGAAGTGTCATCAAGGTGAGTTTAACCTCATCTCGCATGTATTGGGGGACGTTTCAGCAGTTTCTGCTCTTACCATGTGTTCACGTGTCCCTTCTTTTGTTTGCTCTAGCAAGCTGAGGTGCCAGAAGACAGCGATGATGACGACCCCGATGAAGTATTTGGCTTCATCACTATGCTCAACCTGACGGAGAGAAAGGTAACACCACTGGCGCACACCAGTCTCACAGACTAGTTGGTTGTTGGGGGGGGGACTCTGATGTAGAAAATAAACTCATTTGATGTAATTTCACTGTTTGCAGGATGTGCAATGTGTGGAGGAGTTGAAGGAGCTGATCATGGATCAGTGTGAGAAGAACTCTACCAACAGTGTGACGGAACAGCTGGAGCAGTTCCTCAATGACGCCAGCAAGCCTGTAGGGCTGCTGCTGAGCGAGCGCTTCATCAACGTGCCCCCACAGATCGCCCTCCCACTGCACAAACAGCTCCAGTGAGTTCCACTCTGTCTTGTATGGATACTTGACCTGACGGCGCTTCGTAAAAAGGGGGGAATATAAAACTTTTAAGATGGGTTACCTACTTTCTACGAATGCATTTAACTTTGGAATAGCTGAAGGAGTATCTGTAGGGTGTTTGTGGTTTGGATAGAAGAATATAAATCATCGTTGTTCGGGGTCAAAACTAAATCAATATTGTGTGCAGGATAATAAACCGAATATCTGTCTGTCCTCCAGGGAAGAAATAGCTGAAGCTCAGAGGACGAATATGCCCAGTGGGAAGTGTCACTATTGTCTGATGATCAGCAAGACCTGCAAAGAGGCAAACAGGAGTATTCCAGCCAGAGGAGGAGCTCCCAAAGATGAACACTTGTTTGTCAATGCAGAGGAGGAATTCTTCTATGAGGTAGGGGTCAAGTAAATGCAAGAAGAGGCTGAGATGTTAACTTAATCTTTGATAAGGAACGCTTGCATTCAGTATTTTGGATAATAATACTTTGATATTTTATTGCTATTTAATGAGCCTCAGGCTGTTTTACCTTCCAATTATTTTTTTTAATGTGTTTCTACTTTCAAAGAAGAGAAAAGAGATGTAAAACATCTGTATTCATGCTTAAATATTAACAGAATTCACCAGTGTCTGTATTTTCCTTCCAGCAAGCCATCCTGAAGTTCAACTACTCGGTCCAGGAAGACGCAGACACCTGTCTGAGCGGCCGGTGGTCGTTCGACGATGCGCCCATGAAACCCTTCAGGACCGTGATGCTGATACCAGCAGACAGAATGCCTGCTATTATGACCAAACTCAAAGAATACCTAACTGTGTGAACCGAACCAATAAACTATGACAGCTGTGCAAACTGAAGACCTTCAGGCTCATGGGAATGGTTCAATATACTCTTTAAGAGACTGTAGAAGAAAATATTTTGGTACCATCAGCTACAGTAGTGCCAGTATTATAAACCTGACCTTTAGTACATGCTGTGCAGTGACGGCTCCTTTTTTTTTTTTTTTTTGAAAAGCAATTTTAGAGATGCAGTTTTTACAAATTCCTGGTTCACTTTAATATACCCTGCTCATACTGCAGAAACATACAATTGTATCTTGTGAATACAGCAAGGTCTTTTTAGGACTCGTTTATAACAAGATTATGAACCAAGACAATTTGATATGAGCTTGGAGTCCAGGCTCAGCAGATGCATACACCACATAACTTGGTAGCAAGCCAATTTTCACACATTTAATCTGGATTTTTTTGACAAATGGAACATATAGAATATAAATTTAATTTGTGAAAACTTGTGAATCGTGAATGGAGTTGCACCATTCTGAGGATTTTCTATGTAAACATCTCTGTAGATCTCTCACCATCTATGTTTAATAAATGCTTTATATATCTACATGTCTCGACAATCATTTCCTTGTTTTATCTGGCACGTTTCAGTCTCAAACCAGAACTTTACATACCACATTAACCGGAAGAGAAAGGTGTACCGCCAGCTTTGTGTAAGGAACGAGATAAAGTGTTTTCTCCAGCAGCTAGTGCATGCAGTGTGTTGGACCGTCTCTTTGAATCTGAATCCTCCTGGTTACGTGCACAAGAGGTGTGATGGAAGGTTTTTCTCCCTTTAAAGTACAGCAACATCCATCTGCAACCCCTCTGCTGCTCATTGAAATGTAAAGAGCCATTGAGACACTTTCATTCTCAGACAGACGGTGTTGAAGGGGAGAGCAGAGCCAATATTAAAAGGTACAAAACAATCAGGGAAAAGGCATTTCCTGACCCCAGGTATTTCTAACAGTTAATAAAAAGTGTGATTTTATATTTTGCATCATGCAGTCATCATACGAGTCACCCTTCATGTAACCATCATCAGTTTAAGCAATGTAATAACTTAATTTTAAAGCCCCTGGTTTGCATTGCCTTTAAACATTTCACAACATTTGATGAAAAGGTTACAGCTCATTTATGATTTTAGATCATTGAATCACACATCTGTCATAAGACTGCGACACCACTGCACAGCCACTGTCGGCATCGCCGCAGATTGCGGAGGCTTTCTGTTTCCCGTCTTCACATTTCCTGGATCTGTCTGGTTCCAACATGTCCTGCAGGATGTCTTTGCTTTCGCTAGGGGGCAGATTGTAGAAGAAGTACAGGGGCGCCATTTGAATGTACCTAAAGTGACAGAAACGACATTATATGGAAAAGATGAAAAACAAGTAAGAATATGGTTAGTACTTATTTTTTATATTTCAAAAAAAAATGGAGACTTAAAAGAGGATTTGAAAAGATTTAAATTAAAATGGCTCAATTTTTCAACAACAAAAACAATCAAAACATGTTTGTCACAGTGTGGCGCATAAAAACATAATCCATGAGAATTTAATTCTAATCTGTTCGAAAAGAAGAGAGGGATCGACCTACACTTGAGGGGAAATTTCAGAGACCGTTCTCATGCAGTTCTCTGACAGGGTGTACTCGTGGAAAACAACCCACTCGGGCAGCCCCAGCTTGTGTGACTGAGGCCCGTAGCTGGACAGGAGATGCACCTGAGCCACGTGCTTGTGTGTCAGAATGAAGTAGTTTCCCGATCCGTCCACGTCTCGTGCGATCTACGAATAGGAAACGACTCTGCAAACTTCAGAACAGTTGAATTACTGGTATCTTCCTTCATATTGACATTTAGTTTCCACATACCTGCATGAAGAAACCGGCCAGCAGAGCTCTTTTGATGTTGTGGGTGTTGGTCTTGGTTCCAAAGAAGGGCTCGGAGATGGGAAGCTCGATCCTGTTCAGGGTGTCCGTCAACTCTGATCTAATGGCCTCAGCTTTCTTCAGGGCGGAATGATCAAGGAAATAGTCCTGGCACCACTTTTCAGCGGTGAAGTCTTGGGGAAAAACGCATCAGTAATAGGGCAACAGTATGGAACTCATGAAACTCTTCAGACTGCACCTTGGCCCATGAAGTAAAACTAAAACTTAACAAAAATAACTTCCATCTCTTATTGTAGAACTTGAAGCAGATCAGCATGTTTGATCAAGTTGATGTACTTGCATGATTCTTGATCTTTTTGGGGTTGTACCCACATGGTTGAATGCACTCATTATAAGTTGCTTTGGATAAAAGCGTCGGCTAAAATAATGTGATGGAAAAAAACATATTTAAATGAGGTCCATAAATGTCTAATATGATTAAACTAAGTTTATCGTTATCTTCATTTTTAATCCCCAACAACAAACAAATGTGACTGGATTGAAATAATGGTGACAGATTGTAAATTATTAATTCAAGGGATAATATTTAATTAAACCCACTATGTCAAGTAAAGTTACCGTTAAATGAATATTGCAAAAACATCAAAATGTCCTATTTTACAGTACTGTTTTTTTATTTCCTCTCTTTTTTGGATTTGATTCCTCTGTTTTTGATTCCTTGTAAAATAAATGTAAAGCACCTTCAAAGTGCCTTGGTGTATGAATTGTCCTGCCTTGATAAGACAACACTAGGTTCTACTTTACAAATGTTTAACTTGTTTTGCTTTTTTACTACAGTGAGGAACAGAATGACAAACACTGCAGGTGTTGCGCTATATTGCAGAATGCTTGCAAATGCAGTACTTCAGTGAGAGTGGACTGATTCTGTTCATCGACTGCGTCTTACATTGTTCTCTCTGGCTTTGTTTGAAGGCATTGTAGATGTTGATGAGGGTGAAGTGATCTCCTTCAGGGTGCTGGAACTTCCTGTGACACTGGACTGCTTCGTGGGTCATACCAGCAGGCGGCTCCAGGAAGCAGCTTGACGCTAAAAGACAAGAAATACAACAAGGTCATAAGGATGTCTGGGAGAAACCGCAGCTTCGAAACATCTGCAAATGAGCTACTACAATGATGTCCATCTGGTGAATCTACAAACCAGTGACAAGGATCTTCACTCACTACGAACAAATCTTATTCTGAGTGGAAGTTGGAACACACGGTACCTGAAAGCATCGCTGCGATCGTCAACATCTCACTCACGCAGTCAAACTCGCAGGAGGCCAGCAGCGCTTTGGCCATCTGAGGGTCCAGAGGGATCTCAGACATTATGATGCCAATCTCAGACAAGTTGCCATCATCATCTAAAGCTGCGAGGTAATCAAGCTCCTCCAACGCCTGCATGAGACCCTCGGGATCTGCAACAAGGAACGAAAAGGCTCGAGTTTTATAAATCAAAGAGAGAATCATTTTTAGATTATCTTTTTGTTTCTTGTTCAGTGTATTGAGGGGGGCATCACTCGTACTTAAAGCTGCTATATGTGGAATTTGGGAGGCTCCCAATGAAAAGCTGGAAAAACACCAATTCATGCCTTCACAATAATTTGATGTTGCTTTAAAATCACATCAAATCACTACACTTGATATGTTAATGTCTATATCTTTAAGGGGCAAGTAACTTCCGCGACACATTCTGCAAGAGAACGGAGATATTACAGTATATTTGGCCCGTCCTTTCTCTCTTCATTGTACTCGTCTGGTGCTGCCCTAACGAGACATGTTGCGTAATCGTTAATGAGCTGGCCTCTTTTAGCCTGTTCTGTTCATGTTAGGGGTGGTTAGAGCTCAGACAATAGTTAGTAGCAGGGTCCTGTCAGCTCAGCTAAATCATGGTTGACTGGGCCCAAACAGCTACACAGAGCAAATTCATTTGTGCTTCCTCTAGCCAAAAAAAAAAAAAAAGAAAACCCTCCCGCATACACCTCTCTGGCTGTGTTTTAGGGTGGAAGAGAGATGTCCTCTGTGGGAACCAGTAACCTCAGAATAAAGATGCTTTTTCAATGATAACCACGTGCAATGTCCACTAGCAGACTGCGTCACCTGGTCTGTCGATGAAATCACACTGTCCAAGGCCGGCTATCTCCATCCTTTTTAGGAAGAGGACTGTTGGTGTAATGTTGGACTCCAAGATCTGTGGGGAGTTCTCTGCCGGAAGCTGGCCGTCTTCTTGATACAGGCAGAAACATTTACCTTGGAAATAAATTCAGTAAAGGAAAAATAGCCACTTAATAGTGGTTTTACATTAAGTTATTCGATTAAATCCAGCGTTATTTATTTATTTATTTTATTTATTTAAAAAGGGACCATGTACAGTTTAAACATAAATGTCTCCATTCGATGCACTGTACCAGATTGTAGCTTAAGCTAATTTGTATCTGCAGTCCCTTGGCAGGTCAAACAAGGACAAGACAACACAGAAAAAAGAAAAGACATAATACAGAGATATACCACAAAAAACTTACAAGACACCCAATACAACGCTACACACAAATAGCACATCAAAAATGAATGTGTGTTATTATAGTCAACATTCCAGGATGTTTTACCAGGTCTGAGTCTGACATTATTTAACAACTCAAATGGGTTCATATATTGTCCAGTTGCAGCAGACTGTCAGACATACCTGTTGGTCCAGACAGCCGCCTGCGTATGTCTGCCTGATATTGACTGATGGGTTGAAGAACCTCCGAGTTAGCTCTTATTCTTGGATTGTACACCTACAAAGATCCAACCACATGCCAATTAATAATCACTATATTACTCATTTAAATTAGACAACTTTTGTTGGAAAAAAACCAAACAAACAAACCATCTTCTTCTGGACTCCTGTGTCAATGACAAAGTTGATGGACTCTGTGGCCCACCACATATCCTCCCCCTGTGTGGTAGAGAGGAAAACCCTCCTGGACCTCTTGGAGCCGGGTTGCTCAGGCAGTAGCCCTCCCCGGCGGGGGCACAGCACCACAGGAACCATCTGGCCCAGCTCCGCTCCCAGCCTGGTGCCTTCTCTCTGGAGGATGCTGTGGGCACAATGGACCTCCTGCAGAAGAGAATACAAGAAAAGAAAAAAGTGCTCAACCAATCTCAGCTGTGGTCCGATCAAACCACTCTTAAAAAAAATTGCAACAATCTCTTACATCAGCTGAGGCAAAAACCACAACAACATCTCCCTCCTCTTTGGTTCGATGGATCTCCAGCACCAGTCTCAGCGCTGAGAAGAAGTAGTCTTTGTTGCCGCCGTTGCTGTGGACCGCCTCAGCGGGAGACGAGGCCTCCAGGCTGATGAGCGGGACGCTGTCGTAGTAGCTCATCAGCTTGTCGGTCGCGGGTGGGACGGCGAGGACCACCACTCTGAGCTCAGGCCTCTGCAGCAGGATGTCCTTGAGGAGACCCAGCAGTGTGTCCGTGCTGACTGTCCTCTCGTGGGCCTGGTCGATGATGATGACCCCGTAGTGCTCCAGAAAAGGGTCCGACATCATCTCCCTCAGCAGCATATGGTCGGTGCAGTACCTGAGCCATCAGAGGAGTTAATAGCTATTATAAAAGCAAAACTATGCGACCATAAGTAGCAACTTCAGGATATCTCTACGTTTCATCCACAATGTGATTGAGGAGCACCAGAAAGAAGAAGGAAAGATTATGAGCGTCAGATAGTTTGTGGCTAATAACGTGTCATTGTGCTGCTGGCTGTGAAATAGACAGACCTCAGAACAGTGTCGGAGGAGCAGCAGTTCTCCAGAGGGATGGTGTAGCCCACTTCATGGCCTATGTTGACGTCCATTTCATCAGCTACGCGCAGGGTCAGATCTACAGCTTGCTGTTTGTTGGTCTGCGTGCACACAACCATGCCGTGCTGGTACTGGGCGGAGAGACAGAACTCTGCACACCACTGAGGGATCTGAAAGAGAACACAAATGTTTCACACTTCATTGTTTGTCTTGACAGACTTGACAAACTCTGCACCAAACACATTTTTATTCCCATAGACCCAGGAGAGCATCCTTTCAGGGTTGCATCAACAGCTTTTATATTGCAAAACAAACAGTCACAGCAGATATCATATGGTATTATCGCTAATAATGCAAAATTGCTTTGGCAGCATGGGGCGGCTCCAGCGGATCAGGGCTTAGCAGCAGGAGGTCCCCTAACACCCCTGCTGGAGCCTTTGTGAAGCATGACCGTCAGGCTGGAGCTTGGACAGCCATGACAGTGACACAACAGCATCTGCTGAGCTGGGCAGCCTGTTCACACGAGCTCACATAATGCCACTCTATCCATACATGTCAAAGAGAGAGGAAAAATAAACCCACCGCCACAGGAATCAAAAGTATGTATAAAGTTGTTACTGTTCAGCAGATAAAGATGGCAATGCTGGGAAGTAAACAACTCAACCTTTAAACAAATTAAGAGGAGCAGACCTCTCATGCAAGTCATACAAATTGAGGCATGCTTTGGTGTTTAGGTCCAAAATGTCCCTGAGCAGTGAAAAAGATGGAGAAGTAAAAGGGAGATCCACTGTTACTCTATATCAGATTGCATTTGACTATATTGATGAGGGGAAATTAAAACATTTACTTTGCTTTAAAACAAATCCAAGTTCAACGTAAACTTTTCTTTCATTCTCTGTTAAAGAAAGACTCGTGCCATCTTCTTCACCCTTCCTTCTCCCCTAACACAACGTGCATACTACTGACCATATTGTCTTACCTGTGTACTCCTCCCAGTCTTCGCTGTCCCAGACACAATAACCAGTTGGTTCTTTACCAGAGCATCTTCAAACTCGCCCCTGACCTTCCACACTGACAGAGTCTTCCTCTCTTTCAGCAGTTTGTAGTAACGTGAGGAAAATGGCAATCCATCGAATTGATTTAACTCCAGATCATCTCCAAAGCCAAATGGATCCTCCGCAGGACATTCGATCTCACATTCAGGGCAAATCTCTGGCTCCGCTGAAATGTTTTCATCAGACATGACACATATATGTATATTTGTTGTACGACAGTTCATAAATGTGTTTCCTACCACTCCAGCTACGGCTCCATTTAGTGTAATATCGTAACGATTCAAAAGAATAATCCGTTTCCGTGAAACATTATCCTCTATTCGCATGTGATAAATGACCAGAGTCTTTCTCTCTCTACCCGGCTTCTTAATTTG
The DNA here is from genome assembly GCF_004355925.1 of Anarrhichthys ocellatus. Lineage (NCBI taxonomy): Eukaryota > Metazoa > Chordata > Actinopteri > Perciformes > Anarhichadidae > Anarrhichthys > Anarrhichthys ocellatus. The sequence continues at coordinate 5,712,557 of NW_022280034.1, read as the reverse complement.
CTGAAACTATATTTATTAAGCTGTGAAGAGTTTGAAGCTGTTCTGGTAGAGGCTGCCTGGCTCGCAGTGCGCACCCGGCGCGTAATTTCTCCTCAGCGTGGCTACCCACGTGTTTTGTTTTGCACAGGGCTTCACATCCACTCCTGAGCAATATGCCCGCTGTCATAATCTCCTGATTATCCCAAATCATCACGGGTAAAGTAGCGAGGACTGTGACGCTAATATCAAATCCAAAATATCCTTAAAAAATATATTCTCTTTCTATGTTTACAAGAATAACGCAGGTGTTTTATTTTGTTATATGCTTATCAATTAATGCGCAATATTATCTCTTCAACAGACAGTAGTTTGTCCTCCTTATATTTACTACATTCTTCATTCCTATAAATATGACAAGCCTTAAATATGAGATAGTATAGTATAGTACATTTGAAGATAATATGTCATAATTATAAGGAAAAAAAACACATGATAATGAATAAAACAACTTAGGTAGTGGATTATTCTGTTGTTGTTGAAATGGGCTTTTATAAAACCGTAAGTGTTGTTGTAATTGATTTTTTTTATTTATTAGATGTGAAACATGTAATGGAAAAACTCATTCAATTCTTCAGTTCACCCATCCACCGGCTGCAGGCTTCAGCGTCTCCACAAGGAGGAGCTGTTCGTTGATTCTCGGTCCAGTTTGACCTAAAATAATGTGTCTTAGACTTAATCATTAAACAAGACTAAATGTCTCAACTCAAGAGTCTGTAAACATGTCTGGTAGTTAGCAAGAATAAACAGGTATGTTAACGATGCACCACACCAAATATTAAGCATTGAAGCACCGTAGGCAACCTAGATGTGTCTATTTCTTATTTTTGTTTTTGGCCTTTACATCCCAGCCTCCTCCCTTTCTTTTGACAAATAAAATCTGCCTGCAGCTGCAGCCTTGTGACTAGATGATGTTTGCTGATCTTCTCATCAGTGTGTTCTTGTTATTGTGTGCACCTGCTTCGATTTCTCATCAGCAATTATTTTTTCCTTATGTTAAATAAAAAAACATTCTTTTAATCATACACTTGACTCCATCGGGTCAGCACCAGCAAATGAAATCCTGATGGGCAACAGTGAACAGATAATACCACACCTGCATTGACTGAAGCATCATTTGTATCCCTCACAAAGACCTCAGCAAATTGTTTTTAGACAAAGACTCAGACTGTTGAAATAAGCCCTAGGTGTCGGTGTTAAATGGTTAAAAGCAATTTGAAATCGGAATGTTAAATTACAGTTATTACCGTATTCAGTATTCAATCTGCCCGCTGCAAATTACTCAAGCATAAAAAGAAATGCCAGAGGCTCTTGACAGAAAGGTTACTTTTTGTAGACACCAAAAAAATGTGATACATTATGAAATCTAGTATCAGTATGAAGTCTTTGTATTCTTACAAATTAGTGAAGAGTGAAGTTGCCATTGTCTGTGTTAAAAGGGCTTTTAACATAGAAACAATTGTTTCTCTCCTATAATTGATTTTTCATATGGCACAACTCTTGCTGAAAACATACATAAAAGATCACTAAGAAAAACGTTCTTAAGTGTTTGCAAAACTAAAACTGCATGAGTGTTAAAAAAAACCACGAGCAGACAAAGACACTTTAAGTGTTTTCTTTACATACTGTATGATGTATCAAACAATCATTGTATAAAAAAAAGCATTCTCCATGGAAATGTGTTCACCTGTAACACAACATAAATGGAACTTATGGACATAACATACAGTCAGGTGACAGGACTCAAATACTGTCTATTAGTACATGGACACGTAGCATTGAAAAGCAAAGTAAACAAAGCACCGAATGTAAAACTAGTGCATTATTAAAAAGATGGCAGTATCAAAAGTAACAAAAGTTCAAAGTCACTTTTTAGCCGACATATTTGTGAACGAGAGCTGTGCTGAAAGGAAAAGTTGCTCAGTGTGAATGTATATGCAAAAATGTTCAGTTACCACAAATACAATGTATGTAGGATTGTGTATATTGGCTTTAATAAAACCCTCATCCCAATAGCCAAAATGAAAAAGGTAAAAAAAAATAGAAAATGAATAACTGCCCACACAGTTTTGGATGACATTTCGGTGGCAGAAAGAGATCTAGAAATGTGTCCTTGTCAAGCGAATCGCTCCTTTTCCCATCACAGAAAGACATGGCTGAAAATCCACACATGAACGCCTGCAGCCAGACACGGTGCTGTTTACATGCGAGTGCCTCCATGACGCCTGCGTGACCTCAGTGTGTCTGTGATGTATTCACACAGAGAGTCCTCGGTGTAAGACAGGCACACAAGGAAAAGCTCAAAAACACACATGACCCTTTTAGCGGAGCAATATTTCAGAGACGTTTCGCTCTCTCTGAGGAATGAATGCTTCCTTGATCTCGCCTCATTTTAGATCCATGTTCAGTTCACACCTCAGAACCCAGATCCCTCAACGGAGCCTCTTGGGTCTCGTTAATGAAATGGAAATGGCAAATCAGTGACATTTCCCCAATCGACTCGTTACCTTTCCGAAATATAAATGCAGAGGAAATTTCCGCTGTCTGTGAAAACAACCAGCCCCTCTTCGCCCAATTGCAGAACTGTTGCAGTAACACGACTTTTTTCTTTTTCTGTAGTTGTTTCGAGCCTCATCAGATTGACGCAAAGGTGCTAATGAGAGCATTACCCTTCAAGAAAAACCCCATTGGGTTCCACATGAACTACAAGTGTTGTCTGTTCTCATCTGTCATTGCAAAACACTCTGCAGCCCTTCCTGTAGTACACAGAACAAAACCATCAAGTAAAGGGTTCCCTTCATTAAAACATATTTCATATGTTCTGCGAACAGAATTTCCCAAATTGGCTTTTTTTTTTTTTAAATCTCCCGTCACTGTCCTTGATAAAGACCAGCTGATGAGGCGGGAAAAAATATTGTGAGAACCGACGCAAGCGACAAATAAAAAATTCAAAGTTGCTACCGTGTAGTAAAAGTGTCTGGCACAGTGCACTGCGTGGCAATAAATACAGATTATAAATACTTTACATGTACCTGAGCACAGACTTGTAGCACCATTCAGGGACAGAGCACCAAAGGGACACGGCCGATCTCCTCATTCAATACTCAAGAGAAGCCGCCATCTTTTTTTAAGGTTTTTAGAGTTTTCATAGTGCAAATTCTTGTAGTGTCTCATCACAACATTGTCCCTTCCGTCCCTTATCTTCTCAGCTGCTGTATTTGACGTTGGCAATTATGCAAGGCTTTGGTAGTGTTGGTGGTTGCTTGGGACTGGGTCTAGAGAGGGGAGGAGAGTGATGCAAATAATCTTTCAGCAAGTGATACCAGCCTCAGTGTTGTTTTGACATGAATATGGTGAAGGTTCTGAACTCACCTGTTGGGGTGTGGGAAAGGGCGCACAGGTCTGGGCACACCAGGTGTGGGTGCAGGGCCGCAAACAGAAGAGGGCCCTTGGATTACAGAGGAACTTCGAACCAGACGAGAGCTCCTCGGGTCGGCAGGAAGGGGCTTCTGAGGAGGACTGGGCTTCTCCAACTCCTGGTAAAAAACAAGAAACATAGAAATAATAACGGAGAATCTCCACCAGGTGGCACTCACAGCTCGGGCCAGCCTGTCACGTCCTCCTCTTCCTCTCAGGCACCAGGGCAGCCCTGCCCACGCAACTTGCCATGAGAGGAAGAGTCATGTGGTTTGAATCATCTGACTGAGATCATGATAAAGGCCTGCTACCTAGCCCCCATCTGGTCTCCATTCACGTCCTCTTGTTCTTCTTCTTGGTTGCAGAGAAATCTCCTCAAACATCGCAGAGTAAAGGAGCCAAACAACCATGGAAGCAGATTCAAACCATCATTCACGAACACAGAAAAGCTCTATGCTGTCAGTGAAGCCTCTAATGCATGATTTGTCTCTCCTTTTGCATCCTTGAGGTCAATTATCATGACAATCTGAAGTATTAAAGCACTGCTACTAATTCATCTCATTGACAGACAGAGTAAAGAGAGAAGCAGACAAATGAAAAGAGCGCGCCTGATTAGGTGATTAGGCACAAAATGATACTTAGAATAACTAAACTCTCCCAGCGGACAATGCGTCCGTGCCCCCAGCAGAGAGCTCTCTCTCTCTGGGATGAAAATGGAAGACTCTGTCAACGCCTCGGAGCTGCCAAACAGCTGCTAAAGATACTGTCGACGAATTCTGCTGCCAACAGGCGTCACTTTCAGTTTCACACTTTGACATTAAATAGGAGCAGCTGAGTGGGAAAATCTACTTCCTGAAGTCGAGACGGTGCCAGGAGCTGCTGCACTACACCTGTATAACAGGCGTGTGACAGGCAAGAACCTTTGTAAACGGCTCCGTTTCTATTCTAAAGCTAAGCACATACTTATTTTAGAAGAAGTGTTACCGTGACTATTAATGCTCACTGTCACTGATAAATAGTGTAAAAAATAGGTAAGTACAGCAATAGAACATTATGAAAACACATCAGTAGAACTTGAAGGAATAAATATATCCATCATGGACATATCTGTGCAAGTGAAAGGTGTATATCGTGTATATATTATCTTGTGACATTTCATTTGTGTCTTGTTTTTATCTTTCATTTTCAATCACCGTTTTTGTCCTTTGTTTTTTTTACTCTGAATTTCCCCGGTGTGGGATCAATAAAGTTCTTATCTCATCTTAATTGAGTCGGGCTCTTTACGGAATGTTGATTTATCCCATCATATGATGTCGCAACATGTAGTCCCTCCTGAACAGTGTTGTGTTTTGAAGCCAGACCTCCTCTGTGACCCCTTCCATTAATCTGGACAAGACTGGAATGTCATTATCTGTTTAGCACACCTCTAATTAGCTTTGACCTCAGCTCCCCTGTGGCGTCCTTTTCACTGCTGTCCTTTAAAGGCTGGAACTCGTTGCAGATTTTTCATCAGCATCTCGTCCTTGTTTTGTTTTTTACAACTAACTTATTTTCTCTTTCTTTACGGGCTGCAGCTAACTTGTAATTGGTGATACTTTCCCCCTTTTTTATATGTAAATTTATCAACAAAAATGTCTGGAAATTAAAAAGACTGCACAATTGTTCCACAGGCCAAGGTGACACTTTCAGATTGCTCACTTTTTCCAACCAATACTCTAAAACCAAACGGTATTCAATTTGCATTAATATAAAACAGACAAATTCAACAGATTTGAGAGGCTGGAACCAGCGAATGCTCGCAGTTTCTGCCTGAAATATGACTTTAAAAATGTATTGATTATATTTGATTAATCGACTCGTTCCCTCAAGCCTCCCTTTGTCCCTTGATCACTTTGTCTTTCTGTCTTTTGGATCCTCTCTCTCTCTCTCTCTCTCTCTCTCTCTCTGGGTCTCTCTGCCTCACTTGCCCACAGGGTACAAGTCAAACCGGATTAAAGCAAATAAAAGTCTTAGAGAATCACTGAGTGAGAGGGATTTAATACCAGGAACTTCTGCCTTTCTCTTCCCCTCAACTTTGACAGTCTGCAGTGCCATAACTAAACTCCATGGAATATCGGTGGCAGCAAATTTAATATCACCCTGTGATATTTGGACATACTTGCTCACTCCAGTTGCTGTTTCATCTTCTCTGCCCCCCCCCCCTCCCCCCCCCCCCCCCCCCCCCTCTGCATGGCTGGCTCCATTTTCATTATTCATGCGGTGGTTTGTATTGTAGCTGTGAAGTCTCGCTTCGATGACGCTAGCTCCCCGGGTAAGCTCATTATTTTATGAGACAGTATATTACTGTCAACATGCATATATGCTTTTATAGGACACGAAAGAACCGTGAAAATGGCTGACATCATGACACTGTAGGTGCAGCGAACAACATCATTCCCCTGGTTATGTATTATGGGCTGTAGTAGTGAGTAAAAGCTCACAGGACCAAGCAGAGTTTTCAGTGAGTAACATCATAAAATCAAATGTTTCCAAGTGAGGGAACAAGTCACTCACCATGACCATCCTGCAGGAGTTATGGCGGGACCCACTTCGAAAGGACGCCCCCCGGGGTGCGACATGGATGTGAGGTGGAGGCAACGGGGGTCTCGCCAGCCCGGGGCCAGGGGAGAGGGACAGGGTGAGAGACAGAGGAACAGGGTGGCTGAGGTGAACCGGGGGGCACTGGGGCAGTCTGCGCAGGCAGTGGGAAGGGTAGGGGGCCGGTGGGAGCACCGCCTCTGGCCCCCGGTGGTGAGGCTGCACAGAGATGAAACGCAGAACCAGAACAGTCAAGAGTATGCTTCGTCTAAAAGCAGAAAGAAGAGCCAGAGGAGAAACCGTCTGCTTCCGATCAGAAACAGTCATGTTCACCTCCTCCTCTTCCTCTGTCGTTCTTCCTGATGCTGTCAAAGATAAAGTGTAAATCAAACGCTCACACCCGCCGGCTCACTAGGCTCACTATTCCCCAACTCCCCTTCAGCTTACCTATCAAAGGGGGAAGACCGATACTGTGCCACAAGCACCCGCTTGGCCTCATTCAAAGGTGGACCCAGTTAAAGAACCCACACACACACTCCCGCTAAGAACAGCAAAAACACGAGTCTTCCTAGTATTTAGACCTGGCCAGATGTGCGAAAAACTCAAAAACACACAATGTAACGCATGCAAAAGTGCGCACACATGCAGCAGTTTAACACAGCTCCCGACAACTGGAAAATGACCTCACTTGCACTGTGCTTACATCAAACAGCCTTACATCCTTTCTCCTCTTACCGTTGATCTTTTATGAAAACCACATGCTTCTAACAGAAAACACCAATCTCATGGTAATGCACAGCATATTGCCTCACTCGTGGGGCAACCGTAGCACAAATGTCAATTCTGACACGGCTCCTCTTATTTCAGCTCCCCTAGCTCAATCGACCACAGGTCTCTTCCCATTACAGAGAGCATGTCAGGGCAGTAATGGAGTAGTTTAAGGCATTCTGTGCTGTAGACACACAGGTCATTACAGCAAAAAAATAAATAAATCCTGCTCCGTCTTGCATGTATCAGCAACACGATGACTTTATATCTTGAGTAAGCTGCCGCATCAACATTCTTCACGTGAGAAACGGGCAGATAAATCAATTTCTCTCTTAACAGGCAGCTGTTAATGACAAGAAATGCATTGTGAACACACTGCTCACCACTGACTCCATTATCGCTACCTCCTCCACACGTCCACGTGGAGTGGGATCATTTAATTGGATTTGAATGAGCTGCCATTTGTGCGAAAACCACACGTCAATCCTGTTGAGAATTATTCCTGCTAACGAAACAGCTGCGGCATTCCAGGGAGAATACTCTACACAGCGTGGGTCGTCTGCTGGTGATCCCCCCCATGTGTTAGGAATCAGACATTGTACAAAAATCCATCTGCAGGAGAGATGTCTATCTGTGCGTTCGTAACGGGCCAGCAAAGACGTGTGATCTATAGTGACCTTGAAGATGGCGGCGCTGTGTGGCGGAGGCGGGGCCGGTCGCGATGGAGACGTCGCGCTCAATGACGGGGGCTGGTTCGGAGCCGGCGGTCCACTGATTGCAGCACTTACTGATCTGTAATTTAAAGAGGAAATGATCCGTAATTACAAACTTTATTATATTGAGCGTACGTTACAATTGTAATATATTTCAAATTATGAAATCAAAAATAATTATACACAGCAATTGTAAAAATTGTTCCCACTCAGCAGAATCTATTACTGATATTTTCTGTTTGACAAATGCTTCTACATTAAACAGAAATTAAATGTTACAATTATTATTACGAATGATGAAAAAGCACCTGAGCTTCTCAATTGGGTTCTTTTTACTGGTGAAGAGCAGGCCCAGTAGAGCTTTCCTCTTGATGCAGATGATCAGACCAGCTCCCAGCACAGTGAGGAGGGCCACCAGGATGCCCACTGTCAGATTCCGACTGTCTGCTCAGAAACATGCATGGAAATAACAGGTGGTCTCAGAGACAAAAGTCTTCCAGCACTACACGTGACAGCCAGACTGCATCTGTCAACATTGAGTTGTACTGGTGTTGCGATAGTTGACTCACTTGCTAATCTGACGGGGCCACTGTCCACACTCCCTCCAAGACCTGCCTTGTCGCAGAAGGGAGGGGCCCAGTGAGCCTCGCAGTGACAGTTCTTGTTGTTGTTGCACACCTGCAGCATATTAAAAGGACAATTAACTGTTAGATGAGGCAGAAATTCAGTTATATTCAGTCTTTTTTATGCTACATTTGACTATTTCCCCACACTCATTTGAAATTTAAATATGCAGCAGTGCCTTTTGCCTAAATTGTTAAATGACTAATCAATTAACAAAACTATTGTTTATTAATTGAGTCAACAAAGACGCATGATGCAGATGCGATATGTGCTGCATGGAGTAAGGCAGTGTCAACCACCAGCCAGAACTACGAGGCTCCACATGGCAAAGATTCAAAACCAGAGCAGACATTTTGCCTCATTCCACATTTTTTTTATCTCTCTATCTATCTCTCTCTCTCTCTCTTTCGTCTTCCTGCCCTGCAGAGTGGAGGAATGGTACCGTCTAAGAGGATTCCCCAGCTTGGTAATATAGAGCAGGTGAGGGCAACATCTTGATCTAATCTGTACATGCGGGAGGTGTCCTGTCTCCTTGAGGAGCAACATCCTTTTATTTCTGCGAGTAAAACAGTCTCTAGAGCATCATAGATATGTCTTAATTGGAAGTAGACAAACAAATATGACTTCTGGAGAGGTTTCATTTTAGGAGAGAGTAAAAACTGCTTCCTCTGTAGCTTTGATGAAACGTTACCAGTCACAGTGAGAGCCTTTGGGACCTACCAGTGAATTTAAGGGTGATATCCCACAGCCACATATTTCATCTCAAACAGGATCACCCATCGACATTTAATGTGCTGCATTTTTAGAAAGAGCCGATATCCATGCTCCCAGCTCAAAGTCAAACTGCGTGTCATTGCACCCAGCGTCAGGCCAAATAAAGCCTGGCCTTCAGATTTCAACACAGTTTTTGGGACAAGAACGACTGCCTGAGAGTATGATGAATGCCATTTAAAGCTGAGCATAAATGAAGCCATTACATCTAATTGATTGAGCCTTTCAGCATCCAGAATGATTTATTGCAAGGCATCGTAATGGCTAGCTACCCATCGTATATATATATTTTTATTTCTTTTTTATTTACACACATCACCGCCAAAATGAGCTTCTGTATGAAGGAGAAACGGGATATTAAGAAAACAACTGGGACTGGTTTGAGATAGACAGCGATCACATTAGGTCCTCACATCTCTGAAATAGGATGAAAGGTGCTGTACTCACCCCTCGACTGCTGCACTTGGCAGAGCACGCATGCACGCCGAAGACACTGACGTTCTGGCACTGACGATTCAGACACATCTGAAGCAGACACAGATATTAAATATTGACAATATGAGCTCAAAAGAGCAGATTCAGTGGTACTCTAAACCTTTAATCTTTTAAGGAGAAAAGATCCAGCTTTTGGGTTCTTTTAAATTTGCTATACTGACAAAGAGCATGGCATGAAATATAACTCAGTAAACAGTGGGATTTTTTACAAGAATACGTCAAGGCGATGTGGACTTTGGGCTCCTTAAAGGCACCACGTCCAAATATATATCCCGGCTGAATGTGAAGATGAACTTGGCAGCACTGGGCACAGAGAGTAATGACAGAACCCTTGACAGATGAGGGCAGAGGCTGGATCCTCTTTCAGGGTGGCGGCTCATAGAGAAGTCATTTAAACTAAATGGAGCCACGGTATCATTGAGGTGACCAATGTCTGAATTGATGAGGATTTAAAGATGCCAAACAGACTGAATAATGGTAAGTCGATTCAGTCTCTGAGGCTGAGCGAGTCTGAAATGACAAGACGACACACCCTGAAGAACCTCTTAGAAAGTCTTAGTCATGGCCTGTCACTCCACATCGCTTCTTCCACTCTTATTTCCCAGCATACGGGCGACATCTCTATATTATCTTCAGAGAGTCTTAGAGATCGCTGCCATTGTTATTTATCAGTGGTGGTAAAGGTATTCGAATGCTTCACTTAAGGGAAATAAAATCAAGTCTGTCTTGTTTTTTTTATGCCTCTTTCTTTGTTTTATTTATTTATTGAGTTTCTCTGTAGTAAAATGTGCTTTGTAAATAAAGGAATGTGTACAAGTACTTTTATATTGTATGTGAGCTAATGTGCTCTGTACTGCTTTCCACCAGTGCTAATGAACCGGTTGGTACAATGGATTGATTAGTGTGTCTCTACAGGCTGTATTTCAGCATCACAGGCCTCAGCTCTCACCAGTCCATCTCCACACTTGGTCCCCGTCAGGACCAGGCCGGGGTCGGGCATGTCGTCGCCCAGGTAGACATGTGTGCCTCGGCACAAAATCCTTCCCCCTTCCTGCATGGGGATGTTTGTCTCTATGGAAACAGCGTTGGTACCAATTACTGGGCGGCTAGCTCCTCCTTGACACTGGATTTTGCCACATTTAGCATCTCTGTAAACAGAACGAACAACAGGGAGAATCAAAATGTGATAATTGAATAACACGTCACTGTTTTCCCAAATGTGTGCCTATGCAATTATTTCCTATTTCTATTTATTTCTCTCACTCTTGCTGTCCAATTAAAGAGAAAGTGCAGAAGAGGTAGCTTGTTTGTGCTGTTTTTATTCCACAACCTGAACGATTTGACCCGCATTTCACCAGGTGACTCTGTAACCTTCAATTAGGGCTGCAACTAATGAGTATTTCCATCGTTTGACGTGTCTGATATTTTTTATTATTATTATTAAACGTCTTTAAAATATCAGGAAAATTGCGAGGACAGCACATCCCAAGTTTCAAGAGACCAATGTAACATCTTCAAATCACTTCTTCTATCCGATAAACAGTCAAATACCCAAACAATGCAATTTATATTGATATACAACAGGGGAAACCAGTTCGGCATTTTTGCTTCTTTATTGTTTATATTAGTTTTTTTTTCAGTTTCAGCAGCTTGTACAATCATATTGATAACTGTTTTTTTCTTCTAGTTTTTCCAGCAGTATTAAGTATTAATTGGAGTGAGAGTACAACAGAGTTTTAAATTAAAAAAAGGATGATAATACATTTGCATTTTTGCTTTTTAAACAATTAATTGATGAATCAACTGATAAAAAAAAAAATAATTTTGGGCCTTTTTGCCTTTATTTGACGTTGTTTATTTGACGAGAGAGGCGAATGACATACAACAAAGGCCCCAAGACCATAATCAAACTCGAGACGTTGGAGTTATGTAGCATCCGCTGTCACTACTTGGCAACTAAGGTGCTCCTGTATCAACTGATTATACTGTAATCAACTGTTCACAGTATAAGCCCCACTGCATTCCACAACAGACATACGATTAAATGCATTCATTGGATTCTATGGTAATGCAGAGCTTACAGTGCATCACATTTGGCAAAGGAGCCTTTGGAGTCCTTGCCACAGTTGCCATAGGGGTCTCCTGCTGAGTTGACCCTTTGAAAGCAGATGCCCGGAGCTGGCTTTGCTCCTGCAAAACACAATGAAACGCATTAAAAAGCTGGCAACAGTCACTGAACCATTCAGCGTGCGCCCGCGAGGTGGCCTTCCACATACCTTGTCCCCACAGGGTGATGCATTGCTGCTCGTGAGTCTGGCAGATGCCGTTATAACAGTAGCCGTCCACGTTGTGGCAGGCATGGCCGTCATGCAGGTAGACGTTGGAGGGGCAGGTAGGGCTGGTGCCGGTGCAGAACTCAGGCAGATCACAAGAGTTGCTGGATTCACGGCACGGAGTGCCTGCTGGCTTCAGCTACACTCAAATGTTGACAGCAAGCAACAGTCATGAGGACAAACACCCAGAGGGAAGCTTCGACAAATATTTTTGTGAGCTTTGTGTCAGGATGGTTTAAAAAAAAAAAAAATGATATCATGGCTGGCTGATCAGAACACATCATACCTGACAGTCCTGGCAGCATTGTCCATGTGCACAAACAGCATCCCCCTTCAGAGTGCAGGTAGAAGCGTTGCAGCAGGGATTCATACATTCCTTCAGATGGACAATAATGGAAAAAGAAGGCAACGCAGAAACGGGATGTAAGTGAGGGCGCCCAAAAGCAAAGAATAATTTACTCAGCACAAATAGATCATATTTCACCTCCAGAGCACATGCTCAGATTTTGTTATCAGAGAGGATGCAGCCCTAGCAGGGCTGTATTCAGCAACAACTAAGAACCCTGGCAGAGGAAAGGAAACAGCAGTTTCTCGTTCTCTAAAAACTATGTTTCCATCTGAGAGGACTTACAAACTCATTTAGACCCCTGGAACCACAAACTGGATGGTGAGGTAAATACAACAATTAATAGAAGACAATAAAAAAATCCAACAAACAAGCAAAATGTTCTACATCTGCTTCCGAACTTCACCAGCAGGATATTGTTACTACCCTGCGGAGTTACCCAGGCCGGAGTTAGCAGCCAGGAATTAAACCCGTACATGCTACTCTGTTATAACAAAAGGCTCACTCAACCTATTTTCTGGAATTTTCTAGAATCAAGTGTCCTTTTTCTCAATACTAGTGTAGCGGTCTGCCAAAGAGAGAACTCTCTGCCTCCTGATACAGATTGAAGCCAGCGTTCAACCGCGGCTACGCACAATAGATGCTTCCGCTGCGCGTATGACATGTGCATGTATGATCTCACACAGAGGCAGGCTGACTGGACGGTCTCCCTCTTGCCATTAAGCATCGGTCTGAACACACTGTTCAGCCGAGTGCAGCTAGAGTCAGAAGGAAGTAGACGGACGGAGCTGGCAGGGGTCACAGCTGACATGACGGGCCTCCCAGAACTCTTTTCAGCCTGAGATCCATTAAGGGCCTTTCCCATGGTCCCCGGGGCCAAAGGAGGCGGTGGAGTCATGCTGAAAAGAAGTAGCCTGTGATTGTGGGGAATAGGACCCGGGCTTTTTAATGAGGCTTTTTAATGGTGGAAAGGGGTGCTGTCTCAGAACTCTGGCCTGGTTTGGCATGACGTCGCTCAAGTCGGCGGAGAGCTTTATTATCTCTGCTGGCTCAGGCCTGCGAGGCTTATGACAGTTCTTTGTTTTGAAGGACAAGGCCACTTTCAGCCTGATCCCTGGCTGAAGCCTGAACAGCTCACAAAAAGACTCGCTGGGCATAAAGGTGTAAACATATCGCCAGAGACAACGAGGCATTCTCTCACGTCGGCTATTACATCATTTAAAATATTGTTACAAATCATTATAGATGTCTCCTTCATATTTCATAATTCCGTTATTGTCAGTCTGCTTCTGCAGATTGCCAGCTGCATCACGATGAACTGTTTTATCATCCCACAGTCGCAGCAGTTAGCAACGTGTGCCACCATTACGTATGTGCATGCCAATGCGGAGTCATTTGAATAATTCACCGGCTGACAGGGTGAGCCGCCAGCGATGTTTACTCTCAGTGAATTGTACCGCGATCAGACAAGCCTCTTCCCAAACACTTCTTCAGTGCAGAGGATGAATAAATTCACACTCATATCTCTAAGCTCATTTTCTGAGGACTGTGTTTGAATTACGAGAGCTCTGCGTCGATATTTGTTTTTACTTTGGTGAATGTTGGTTTGTGCCATGCTTCTGTCAGGAAAGCTACAGAAACCCCCAGTAGTGCATCTGCTTAATTCGTCTTTCAAAAGTGGGAAACCTAATTAAGAATGATTCATTGGTGGCAGTTAGGAAAGAGATTTTGATTTCGACAGAAGGGGCATAAAAGGAGAATGCTAAAGGAATTGTAGGAGGTCTATATGGCACTCTTACCTCAAGCTCTCCACAGTCACACTCCTCTCCCTCCTCCACGTAGCCGTTGCCACATTTTTGCCCACCGTAGAGCACCTTGACCTCAGGCATGTTGAACAGACACATCCCGACGCCTTTTTCGAAACTGGCCGTGAGGTCCTTCTTGCTGCAGCTGCTGAACACTGTGGGGAACGGATACCTGGGAGGGAAAGAAAGGTTTTGTGAGTGACACAAATAGAGAGAGAGAGAGGAGGAAGACGATTGAGATCCCCCACTAGGGTCTTCGTCAGTCTGATGTAATCAGCGCTAATTGCTGCTAATCACAAAATCAATTAACCGCTGGAGCTCGGCAACCTCCCCGAAGGACCATTAGCATGCGAACAGCACAGAGCCCCGGTGACGGCTTCCTCCATGGAGAGAGGCAGATCTGATAAAGCATGGTTTATGAGATGTGGGATCATAAAAACTCAAACCAAAAAGTGCTTCCTTCGCAAGACTTGCAACACCAATAAATTTGGGAGAAACGGGGATGGTGTGTTTTTAATATTGTTTTTGGAGTGGACAGAGAGGGTGGTCCTCTCTGTGGGGAAAGCTCACAGCCCAGAGCTCTGTCTGCCAAAAGCCTCATGTGGCTTTATTTCTCTAATAATATAGTGCCTTAGATAACTGTGTGTGTGTGTGTGTGTGTGTGTGTGTGTGTGTGTGTGAAGTGTGCATTAATATGTGCAGAGTGTATCTTGTCCTGTGTTTATGGTAAAAAAGGTTTTTACTACCTCCAGCTACACCATTAAAGTCAGACCAACAAGGTCAGAATGGGTGGATCTGTATGTAATATGCTCACTTATATCTGTGTGTGTCTTTGTGCACACAGATGAGTGCACGTATGAGACAATATGTGGGAGATCAACTTAGATGCCAAAATGTTTCTTTCAAGAGGCACAACACACTCAACAGCTGGAAGTCAGGAGACGTAGCCGCAGTCAAACCGCATGTTTGCCCGTAAAACTTTGTACTTTTTTAAAATACAAAATGTGCCCATTTCAGAGGCGTTTGAATGTCTGAACAGCAAGGAAAGTTCAGATAAGCAAACTGCCTACAGAGTGAATCAATCACATGCCACATATTCAGTGTATCATGTATTTTGTATCATGTATCATGTATCATGTATCATGGAATGATCTACTTAGCTTGCGAAGTGTTTCTGATCTAGAAAATGTACGTGATATAAACTACAGCAAACATGTCACAGTTGGTAATATCAACACATTTTTCAACGAGCATATTTCAAAAGGAGCTTGTGCGTAAGGCGTATTCATACACAGCCTGACCTGCTATGGCATCAAGAGAGTCACAAAACTATCCCTGGCAGCGCAAAGGATGCATGCTCATTGATGTGTTTCTATGAGTGATACGTGAGTTTAAATGTGGTGGAGTTGTCAAGCTATAAGGCGTGGGGGACAGAACCATTGGCTGTACTGACACTGAAGCTGTAAAATAGCCATTTACACTCTGGAGCTCTTCATCTCAGACAAGGAGGCATTTATATGCAGCTCAATGTTGAAAGGTTTTTCAAACTGTTTTTCTCTGATTGGGTTTCTCATCTAATACGCAAAGTATGTCATGACACTGTGAATGTTTTGACATGACCTCATTCTCTGCTTGCCTTTGATTTCTATCATGTGTGGAGGCGGCTTACATCAGCTCCTGCTGCTGACCCCCTCCCCAAACACACGACTCGCTGCTCTCTAACGTCAATACTATCCAGAGGTTGTGTTCGGTGAAAGTGGGGTACCTCGCAGCGGATCTCTGCACTTCTCCGGATAAAAAGCAAAAGATCAGAGTGGATTTGTAATGACATGAAATGGCAAAAGGAAAGAGCAATAAGGAAAGCTGTAATAACAGCCATTACTGCGCCCTCTTTTCCCCTTCCTCCCCGCTGAGCCCCTCAGGGAATCTTGCTATGATGAACAGCTGTCAAGGCTGCTGTTCAACAGGCAGACCACTTCCTTAGCAACTGCTGTTGTTGATTTCCTCTTTGCCCCCAAAGCCCCAGCCAAATTTGCTTGTTCAAGTTGCACCCCTTGTTTTGCTGCATTCATTCAATTTCCATGAACTCAGCCCTGTTCTTCGGTTACCAGCCAATGCAATTCATGACAAACACTAACGTCCCTAAGATACGTGAGCGGCTGAGGATCCAGCTGTTCTTTATGAGAGCCAACACAGAAATAATTGGTCTACCCTGCAATGGTGTGGGGGTGGGAGGAGGAGTAATGGCTGTAAGAGAAAAAAGGCAGGGGTACCGATAAATTACAGTGGATGGCATTTAGCAGCTGTGGGCCCCAGGGCAAGTAAAGCAGTGCCACGGTGGGCACATCTGGGGCTCATGGCGAACTAAAGACACTCTAGACAGCCACTCATCCCATGGGTGTCTGGGCCACCGCCTCAAAAGAAAAGGCCGGGCTTGTTCTCATCCTGTTCTGGCTTCACAAAGGATGAGTCGTGCTCACCTCTGCCTGGTCTCTATGACTGCTCTTTGTTCTGTCTCATACTGCTGCATTGTTTTCCATCTGGTCCTGCTGCAGTTCCATTATGGATATCAATTATGCCCTGTTCTCTGTGTTCTTTTGTTCATCTCTAACCTACAGTTTGTTTCTTAAGCTTCAGAGGTACTGCAGTTGATGGTTGATAAGAGTGTACAAAGCAATTACTGTAACTGCGGTGCAGCAATGGCCAGACAAAGCTTTAATGGATCTGTGGGAGGTCTGGTGATAAGGAATCATTCCCAGATCTATTACAGGCCTCTATGATCTGCCACACGCTGTGATAATGCTACAGTGATGAAGGCTTTCAGACATTTTCTCATTCCTCTGCTTTGACAGGGGGGTAGATGAACTGTGACAGGTAACCCAAATATTTGTGGAGAGTAAGAGAATAAGTCATCAGTAGAGACATACAAAAGGACTAAAGGGATTCTGACATTCACAACCTGTTTCTTTTCTCATGTCTCTACTTTGCATTGACCTGCTGTTTGTCTGACTTAACTTGTCAAATTGAAAAATTGCTTTATGTATTCAAAATGAATTGGCCTGAGATCCAGAAAAGCAGCAACGTTTGTGGCATTTAAAACATCCTGCATTGTTTGATGACTCAAGTACAATTATGTAGTTAATTAACAGTTTTCATTGTTGAGCAAAAACACCTTGATTCTTATTTACAGGTGAATACACACTACAGAAAACATCCTTATTGATATTGTTTTCCATTCCTGCCAAAAGATCCCCATAAATGCCACAAACAGTACCTTTAAATGTTGCTTGACCAACACATGAAGGTTGGGTTTGAGTATCATTTTGCTGCAGACTATGGTCATAAATCCAAACCTTTTTCACAAGCGATTTCTTCAGACACATTATTAGACAGAGCACTTTAACCCAAATTTAGCCGGGCAGGTCTCTCTCCTCCTTGCCGGTCTGTCCTTGTGGTTCAGATCACACAGAACGCAGGGTAAACCCATCCAGCACGCCCTCCACAGACAGCTTATGTCACATCTATTCAGCCGTAAAACACTGATGAGGCTATGAATCAGAGCTGCTGGCCTTTCCAATGACACATCTGCCAAAACATTCTCCGCCGTCCTTGAGAGCATTTTTGGTGAAAAATGCAAAATCTGCAAATACTGATTGTGAGCCTATGTCTGCATTCTGCTGTCACAGTTTTATTACATTTAGGAAGACCTCGATCTTCCGACACGCAAAGTTAATTCAAACCTGACTGTGACAACTGTAACTATGACAAATATTTCATACTTGCTTAAGTTATTCAAAACCACAGTCACTACACTTGTATTATTCATTTTATGGCTTTCCGTGAGCATGTAGAGCCTAAGCTCTGGGTGATGACATGAGGTGATATGATCTGTTGTGGCCTTTGGTGCCTGGCAGTCTGGTCTACGTTGTAGATACTGAAGAGCATTTTCACATTGATTTCCCTATGGACCCAATTAAACAAGGCATACTAGAGAGTTCCTGTTTTTCAGTGGGGCACGGGTCACATTTCCATGGCATCCCGTGGTCTTTGACTCACTTTCTGTGATTCCTGATTATTTTATGACGAGGGAAATATATCAATCTCGCTCCCAGCAGTCATCATCTTACTCAGGGCTTGACCCACGTGTGAACGAACCCTGTCTTAATAATGTATCTTGTAGTCTTTCTGTCCATCAACATCTGAGTTTGTGTGACTGACTTAGATGGCAAGTGACTACACGTTTATTTTCATAGGAACATATATATCATGGCACTTTATAATGAAACACATTTTGATTACAAAGCAAATAATCAAACCATGCTGCGTAAATGCTGCAACATTTTCACGACTTTTTCTCTAAATTGAAGAAATAGTTCAACCAGACAAATAAATAGTTTACTCACATCTGGAAACCAGCTCCATAAAACAATTTGGATGTTCTTTTCCAAAACCCTTTGGTGCAAATTTATTTTTAGCCAAATTGTGCTTCAGTCAGAATGTAATTAGGACCCTGACTGCAAGAAAATTCATGTGAATGTGTCTCCGCCCAGACCTCAAAACAGTCACCAATCTTGTTTCCTGGCAATGGTGGTAACAAGCCACACTTGGTTGATGAAAGAACTAAGCAAGATACCAACCAAGAGAGGTGGATGAAGCACAGCACCCTGTTGAGTTCCTATTTTAATCTGATAATGATGCAAAATGTATATGTTTGTGAACATATGTCCCTCTGTCCATAGAATACCCAGTTAGTGTGTTTGTGTTCATGTGTGTTACAATCTCAAAGGATGGAGACACCAGCCTGTTCTCATTTAAAGCTAATGGGGGGGGATAGCGGGATGGTCAGGGAGGACGCGACAACTGACCGCGACCAATGTGAGCAGGAAACAAGCAGTGCTCTGTGCGGATGTGCAGCTGGCACTGGGACAGCTTGTAGTTTTACTGCCCCCCCCCCCCACCACCACCACCTACCCCTAACCCCCCAGTATAATCACGATGAACTGGATCCCATTATCTCCAGCAGCAAGGCCAGCAGAGCTTGATGGGTATCAGTGAATATCAGCGACAATGTCGACATTCCTCTATTTGATTAACATTAAAGCTCAATCAAAGCAGCAAAAACAAAACTTTAGCTACTCCATACTGAACGAGTGTTGTCAAGTTTCGCTCGTACTTTCAGTTATTGAATGCAGGGGCTGGTAATCAGCGGGGCTTTTGTACCAACTCATTGTGAAGACCCATTCAGCATGATCACATTGTTGCTTTGAAAGAAGCTGGTCGCCTGCCAAGAAAAACACGCCAGTCAATGCTATAAACAAATAACTGTAGCTGGATGGACAACATTCAAATGATTGCAGCAGATTCCATGTGTGTGGCCACACGGCATTTTAAAGCATGGAGCTACGAGGGGCTTGAGCTGGACTCATGGGAGATGTCGTACCGCCTCAGGCAGAGCGTATATGGTGCTGACCTAGAATTAACTGAGGAAGCAGAATGAGGCAATACAGAGTTCTTTAACATCCTTATTCAAATGTAGTGCTTCCTTAATCCTGGATTAAACAGCAGAGTAGCAATATGGAGCAATAAGGAGGGTTACAGGGGATTATTTTGAAACCAAGATCATTTCGTTCTTTTGTCAGATGGAAGCCTCTGTCGATAGCAGGACAAAAAACTAAATATTCACGTCTTATGTATTTCTTACTATTTTATATTTGGTTCAAACTAGATTCTTCCACATTTGGAGAAGTTCGTCACTGCTACGTATGACTTCAGATTGAGATATTTTAAGGGAGAGGTGAGTTTTCCTTACATAAAAAACTGTATGATAAACAGTTTTCAGAGGTATTTAACTATTTATTAGGACTTGCAGAGAGATTTTCCGACATTAAAGTTGCATTTATGTCAAAGAATAGAACAACTCTAACTGGCTGTGAATAAGGAAGAAAGGGAGAGAGCCAGCAGAGAAAGATGGAAACAAGTATTACTTGCACTTTTCTATCTGTTTTTCTTGTTGCCAATTTTAGGATAAAGTCCTTGACCGGGGATACCCTCAATCACGGTTAAATATAAATCTACATCTTGCTGCTGTGTTGCTTTATCTGTCTGTAATCAAGAATAGTGCTACCCTGTTTTTCATGGGTCTGATCCAAACCAAATACAAAGGGATGTTTCCAGCATAAACCCCAAACTGAGGCTCCCACAGACCACTAGACCTTGAGCTGGAACTGATACCCAATGTTTCCACCAAAAACATCCCTATCCAGCTGCTCGGTCTACTGCGAGATGTTAGACATTACAATCTATAGTGACAACTGTACAACAACTACAGCTCTATCTTGATTAGTTGTTAGATACACACTTGTTTTTTTAGGCTGGGTTTTTTTAGGTTGTGTCAGGATAAGTAAAACTGTACTTTTGTGGCCATGCACTACCACTGAACCACTGGCTTCCCATTCAGAATGAGTCCTATTGCTTCAGGACATTAGCACAGCTGTTGAATCTGCCATAAACCCAACGGCCCAGCGGTTCAACGGCATTATTTGCTTCCTGCTCTATAGACAATAAATCTGAAATGGAGCGCCCATGGAATAATATTTACATATGGTCACAATCTGGGCTCTTTAGTGCGACACTCACTGTATTTAATAAATGACTGAATTAATGCAAACTTAATGAAGGCTTGACATCATGATGATGCATTTCAGATGGTTTTGGAGTAGGACATCATTTGAAAAGGTGAACCAAAAGCAGCCTCGCTGGAGTGCACTGCAGCTGTGAATGATAGCATATGTCCTAAGGCTGATGGAGGCCGACTAGCTGAAATTAAACTCCGCCAATAATGTATATTGCAGTGCAGAGTCAGCTATCTTGAAGATCTATTGAACCCTAATTGTCAGGATAGAAGCAGTGACTCACCCCGTGGAGGGAGTCATGATGCAGCCTCCACGATCCACGGTCACCCTGCAGCCACACCCCCTCTCTGGGGTGTCATGGTTCATTCCAAAGTTGTGTCCGAGCTCGTGGGCCAGAGTGACTGCAGCGCCAAGGGGGTTGTCCGAATGGTCCTACAAAGAAAAACAAACAAAAACATTAATCATGCAGGAACTGAACTTGACATTGCCTCTGACCAACATTTCATCTAAAACCTCTTTTCTTTATGAATCAGATTTGTTAAGTATAATCTAAGCGAGACATGAAGCTACAAGCAAGGTCTTATAATAAAACGTGTTCAGTTTCGTTGTAGCTAATTAAAAACAGACATTTCTGATTACATACTCTGAGGAAAATAACAAATAATAAAACATGTTATGCTAGCCAAATTGTTCCCAACAGGACCCACTGGAGAAAGATTACTCAAAACAAGTGAGTGTAATTGCATATTGCCAAGATTAAACAAATGCTGTTGGATCTGTGCTTATCAGAGCGTTTTCTCCGCTCGACGTTGTGGCACTCAAATGAGAAATGAAACAGCAGACTGATGGCTGTCACCTTCAGGTAGCTCGGCAAACTTTGACACAGCCAGATGTGCTGCCTCATTCACCCAAACAAAGACGTGGACCCTCCTCAGAGCAAAACCGACAAAAAGGTTGAAAAACTGAGAAGGACAGCTTGAAAAATCACACAGCCAGCAGAGACAACAGAAATGAAAAACAGCCAGTGCTAGAGTATGCACGGTGAAGATGAGGAAGAGCTTTGTTGGCAGAGGTGCCGCTATTTCCTGCAAGGTGTGTAAAACATGAACACAACGACGAGGCTGAGATAAATAATGTAGCGGCAGCAACTATCAGCTCTTCGTGGATGCAGAGCTGTGCGTCAGAGCACCATGCCTCTGGAGTCTTCAGTCACTGTGCATTATTCAGTAGCGCTGTGCAAGTCCAGCTCAGACTGATGAAGTGCTCTGCTGGGGGCTTTTGAGAGTAACGGTCATCAGCTGTCTGCACTCGCCGCTGCGCAGCCTGGGTTAAGGCAAAGCAAACCCTCTGTTTCCTGTTTCCTGGAACAACGAAGACACCTTCGCTGACTGATGAGGCTGAAGTGCTCGCTACATGCCACTGTCTGTGTTCTGTTTGGCCACACCAATGAAATTAATGTAGCATTTCGGGGCTGGTAAATAGATAAACCAGATGGTTTAGGGATGGATGTTTAAGATTGTACTGCCTAGAAACATAACAATGAGACCCATAGGGGAAGTTGGCTAATGAGTTCAAAGGTATTTTGTAAACGAAGGGAGACAACTGAGACAACAGGGTCGTGATTTGCCCAGCAGAAGAGCCTGCGGTTGGACGCTAATCCTTTATGTCTCTGACCTGATGTATGTGCATATGTAGAGCTCTATCGCAATGGCCAAGTCCCGATTTTACCATCTGGGAGGACAAGAGTGAAGAACCATCTGGGGACTATAGCTGTAAACCTTACCACCAGCCAGCCAGGCTATAAGACAAACAGCCAATTGGGGACATAGGGTATAAAATAATAGCATGACTTGCCCTAATACGACATGACTTGAGCACATAGAGTTGGAGTTCTGTGCGGGATAATCATTTACACCATGCCCCTTCGTTTTTTCATTCAGGCGGGGATATACTGTACTCTTGAATTCACTCATTTCTTGCTCCTCATTAGGAAGCAATAGTTTCCACTCGTGTAATCGATACACACTCTGATTTATCAGCACTAAGTGGAGGGTACTATGCATACCAGCTTGGCCTTCCTGGAAAAAAAAAACCCCAATGATGTGTGTTCCCTGAAGTTAATACAACTTAATATCAACTCTGGAATCCTTAGCTCAACTCTTACACAAGAGACTCAGGGGAGAAATATGAGAGTATTATGTCAGACAGGAGGGAGGGGGAGAGTCAGGCAAAGAATGAGGGGCAGGAGGAGGGAAGTGATCAAATAAGTCCAGTCTCCTTTCTGGAAGTCAGAGACACCCCAAAATATGCCTTTTGTACTCCTTTAGGATGGATCAAAGAAATTTGAGCATGCGTACATTCTGTGGCACATAGGTTTACGTACCATGACGATTCCTCCCGACTGCTCTGCTGTGCACATACTCATGATGGGTGCCATACCAATGGTGGTGCCCTGGAAATAGACCCCACTAAGGGGGAGAAAACAGAAGTCATCACATCATTAGTCTCGCATAGCAGGACCAATCTCCACAGCGCTGCGTCAGCGCCAAGGAAAGGTCTGGCTGTAGACATTATCATATTAGTATAGAGGAACGGACACTTTAAACCAGTCCCAATTGTCCTGCCCTGGCAAAATAGATAGCGGAAGGCGAGGAGAATGCTGCATGATACACACAGCCAAGGGCAGACTTATACCCACAGTCTAAATCCAGCGAGTCAGACTTTCACATCATCAACACTTCAACTGTCAATGTAAAGGTACCTGGGAGAGTTTTATTCCAAAACAATTTTGGAATAAAAGCATGACTTTCAAATAGCGACATGGATAATGGAACACAACCATTACATGTGTGTGCTTCAAAAGCAGAGCTACCTGATTAGCTGGGCGTTGTCGTGAGGCTTCTGGGGCAGCAGCTTGACCTTCCTCCAGTCTAGGAACTCATGCAAGGTGGTGAAGGGGTCCTGGGTGATGGGGCACTTGTCCACATCACTCCACACCTCCAGGCCCACCAAGGCAACACGGATATTCAGAGCCCGGTAGAACTGAGAGTGGAGTGGAGAGAGACGTGTTTTTAGGTTAAGGGCGTATAATCTTTCTCTCTGACATGTTCGGTTTTTCTCTTCGATGCACATTGCCTATTAAAGGAGCAGTGTGTAAGATTTAGTGGCATCTGAGGGTGAGCCAGTGCTTGGTTTGTCCGTTCTGGGCTTCTGTAGAAACACGGCTCATTCTAGGCTAATGAAAACACAACAATACGTAGTTTCAAGTGATTATATACAAATGAAAACATAGTAATGAATATTATATTCCATGTCTGCCATTAAATCCCCCAGAATCCTATACACTGGTCCTTTTAAAACAGAAATACTATTCAAATACTCGCTTACAAATGATAAGGGGCACTCAACATATCCTTAAACATTAATCAACATATGACTTGCCATATGAATAAATCATGTTTTGCAGCTTCTGTTTTATTAAACAGCCACCCACGGCCCGTTTTATCACAGCGTCTCTTCAAAACATTTCTCAGTCGAGTTATGGAATTGATCATCCATTCATAATCCAATCAGCCTCTGCTCGCAAGTCGGTTAATTCTCAGCAGCCTTGATGTGACCTCTAGTAAATCACACGCCTACACCGCATCCCCTCTGTTGATTTGATTGTTACCTTGTCCACGTAATTGGCGATCTCAGCCAGTCGCTGCTTGACCTTCTCCATGTCCTTGCCTTGCTTCTGAAACTGAACACAAGCAGGCGGAATAAAGCAAGGGGAAAGAGAGGTGAACAACCCTCTGGAATGTTTATTTTCATCAAAGGCATTATTTGGGACAAATCAACACTGCGTCAGCTGCAGAAATGTTTTCACTGGGTGTCGCGGTTAATTCCACTGGCGCTTCTGCTGCAGTTGCTGTCATCAAAGAGCTCCTCAGAGGAGCTTCTGCTAAAGCGATAACCTTTACCACCGTGTCTTATATCCAGCGTCTATCCACTTTCTGTGGCTCTAAAGCACGATACATTGACCTATGTGTCTCATGTCAGCAAGACACACTCTCTTCTCTTTGCCCTCTTTAAGATCTTAAGTCTGAGTTTTGAGATAATTCAGAGTGCACATCAGAGGCGGAGCCATCTTATCTGTGTCTCGAGGGGATTGAGGGGCAGCTAAGCATGTGACCTCTGAGCCCCTTTCCTGTGGGACCGGGAGCGGAGGGTGAATAGGTCGACTCGGTGTGGCCTCTGCTTACCTCTCTGTTGTCAGCCACAATGATCAGCTCCACATACTTCGTCGTAGTCTGGACGTGGCGTTTATGCTGCAAAGGGGTGGGTGAAAGGGGGCGGACAGGGAATAAAGCAATAAGGGGCAGCAAATGTGAGCGGAAATAGAGGGTGGTATAATGACAAAGTGACAAACCAAGAGATGAAGAGAAATGAGAAGGAGGAGGAGGAGAGAGAGTTGAGAGAGTGGAAGAAGAAGGACGTTAGGAGGAGACACTTAACCTCGGCTTTCTGGAAAGGGCAGCCTAAATTTAGAAGGTTGCCACTCAATATGGCTTTTAACCTGAACTACAGTCGACACAAAAGGCGGCAGAAGCGCCATCAGCACAAAGCAATCGGCGACACTTCAAGTCTGACCCACTAAGAGCTGCTAAGGTCACACGTACCTGCATTAACAGGGACCAGGATATTAACTAATAAATCACCGTTTTTTGGACAATGTTTCCTGCACTGTTGGCAGTGCACAGTATGAAACACTACCCTCTGCTTTCTTTCCAATATTCAAAGAGCATGTGATATGCTCAATGTTGATTTATGTCTGCACAGTGACTCTATACCAGCACACAAAGTGGAGTACAGGCAAGTGAGCATATGTCCAAAAAGAAGCAAACTCAACACTCAAGAATACAAATGACAGCCATGCTAGTGGATCAGTGAGGATGTACTCAAATGCTAACATGTTAGTATTGGCAATGCAAACATGCTGATAGTGCAAGTATAGTATGCACCACCATATTTTTGGAAACAATTGAAACAACGTATAGAGAAAAAAATAGAGGCGATGACATTGTTTTGAGGCTCTTCCAAAACAAGAGAAACACAACCTCTGACCATGAAGCAGATGGTCTGTCTCACCTGCACACACACACACACACACACACACACACACACACACACACACACAC
>NW_022280034.1:5675001-5686850 GCF_004355925.1 Anarrhichthys ocellatus | reverse complement strand
ACACACACACACACACACACACACACACACACACACACACACACACAGATCCTATACTATCCTGCTGGCTAAGTGTTCTGCCTTCACACTATGGCCCACTTTCAACCTGAGCCTCTTTATCCGTGCTGGCCTGGCAGCCTGGATCCTCTCTGCTCTTATCTGCCTCCTCCATAGATAAGCTAGGATGGGCAAGTGTGCTATGGTGATTACCAAGTCTCTGGGAGGCCACTGGAAGGTAGACACACACACGAGCACGATGTTCAATCAACTCAGCAAAGATGAGCGTCCCTGTTGTGACTACAGTCCGATGAGTTAGAGGTTACAGGACACAACACATGTTTTCATTGTCACCATGAAGCTGAAACTACCACTGGGAAATGGAAAACATAGGTTTCTGCATCCAATTCAGTCAATGTGTATAAAAGAAGACGAAGAGGAAGAAACTATCAATATATTGTCAAATATTTCCAACAACCTCCAAACATTTAAAATCTTCAACATCACAGAAATGGCAAAAATATTCTCCCTCTTCTTCCCTCAGTTCCTGTTTTACACACCACTTCTGCTTCAATATCGGAGGATTAAGGTGAAGAAAGAGTTCAGAAAGAGAATTTAAAGAACAAAGACCAGCTTACTGGAACTTTCAAGCACATTGCCTCATTGCCTTCATTAAGCAAATGGGGCTGGCTCAGGTGTGGATGAAGATAGAAACCGTATAATGGAGCTTTGTGATTAGATTATTCTCACCGTCCACAGTTTAGGCTACAGCATCCAACTGTTCCGAGTCCGTTCAATCCATATGTATTAAAGTCCACTTCAGCAATGACCTTTTCTGCCCCAATATTCTTCTTTTTTTTATCCATGAAAGACAAGACACTCACAAAATGCCATTACATGTGTTCAGGTTTTGATATTCGCAGGAACTCGTGTTGTTGTCGTGCAGTTCCTGTCAGCTAGCCATCATATCTCTCTCCCCTTCTCTACAATCTCCCTCTCATCATCCAGAGGCACTCTGCCAACACGCAGCGTTATCTCTGGACCCCTCGAGCAGGGCACATCGTAGCTTATCGAAGCAGCAGCAGTACACCTCGGCCCCCTTGTGTAAGATGCGGAGGTGAGCTTGCTTGTATAGTGCAGCAAATATATTCCCACTTTTTTTGTGGATCTTCTCTGCGCTACGAACGAGACCGCTCATCCTCTGGTTACAGTTTTTTGAAAATATCCGTCGCCGTATTATCTGGTTTCATGTTTTTAATCACCTCTAGGATTACCGCGTGTACGTCTTATGAATAAGAATTAGACCACACCTATTTCTGTCTGTTGGAAACTTCTGCTGTTTCAGGATTTCTTCACTTGTGCTGAATCTTTGCAGCGCTCTCAACGCTGATGACAAAGCTTGCCATTGAAGCCAGTGCTATAATCATCAGCAGGGATGAAAAAAAGACTGCAGTAAAAACATCATAAAAACCCCATGACTGCATGAATAACTAAAAAATGAACACTGTGAAAGGGCATTATGTTTTAGCCAGCACAGCCATATGTTTGGCCTGCGTCCCCAGAACTCACTCAAACTCAATATACCCTTAATGAAATGATTAAACAATTGCTACAATAAAAATTATTTTTAAGGAAATGGAAAGTCCCTCACATTTAAGCTGCATCACAATTATGGAATGTGTGCTTTAGCCTCCTTGGGTCCTTGGACATCTGTTTCATCTTTTACACGACTTATCTGTGTGTCTCTTTGTGTTGACCTGATAAATCAGCCGTGGTCGGACACTCCTGCCATCCTTCACCAGTCAGATAGAGATCACTGGAGTCTGTGTTCTCCACTTATCGGCCCTCATCATCTTTAAAAGCCCTATTCCCTCCGAAGATAGAGACTCCCTGTGATCACGGCCCTTATGATTTATCCCTCAGCTCAGTGGGGTAGAAAGGAACTGAGTGCAGGGTGTGGGATAGGGTGGGGTTTCTAAAAACGCAATCTGTTTAATTCTTGATGGACGGGTCCTGCTGAAGGCATGATGTACAAGCCTGCAGTCTGATGTCGCTTTTCGGAGCAAATGGTGTCACTTAACAGCCAATGCACTTTCCAAAGGCGTTTATCAAGCTCGGCTCTCCGTACAAGCCACATCACTAATGGTCACTGTTAGATCAGATGGAAGAAATGAGTGAATAATTCAACAAGTAGCTTCTAAAATATATAACAGGCCACTTACCAATATCTACATTGCAAACTACCTTTTTAAAGAAGGTTAAGGGTGAGAAATGTTTTTTTTGTGCAGCCGGAATCCAAATACAAGCTACAAAATGAAAGACATTTTTTGCACTGAAGCTGGTTGATGCGAGATTGTCTGCTTCACATCCTTTTCAGAGCACAGTGTGATTAAAACAGCAACGCAAACATTTGAGTGGCAAACACAAAGAAAAGCAGAATCAAAAGGGCTCCGTTAGCTTTAAGTGCGAGACAAAAAAAAAAAAAAGTGGTGACTGAAAAAACATTGTTCAGCACGACTGTGATGAGCAAGGAGAAAAGGGAGGTTGAAAGCATTTCTCCAGGCAATCTAATAGTTTAAAAGACACCAGACCTCACAGGATTGAAAGAATAAATGGATTACACCCAGTTTACTATATAGACAATCCACAGGAAGTCAGCATAATTTCATCACAATGGAATAGTATGCAAAGTCAACACAAAGAACACTTCAGCAAGCACAGCCTGTGGATTAAAAGTTGCTGTGTGCATTTGCAAAAATCTGGCGATACATATCATGATGCGAGGGTAACCATTTACCATATTGCAATATATTGCAATAATGTGAGCGAGGCAATGTTTTTTTTAAATCAGATTTTAGGATGTCAGAGTAGAACACACCACCATATGCATACAATCTGAATACAATAAACTGTATGCACTAAGAATAGTGGAAACTGCATTTGCACAGTCAATGTAACATCCAACATCTTAGCACTACTTTGTGTGCAATCAGAGCCACTGTCTGCCACCAAACTTGGAATGTAAACTATTCATTAAAAATCCAAAAGTGGCTGAACGTCTTACAGTAAAGGCATTTGAAATATCTATTTTTCTTTGTACTAGCTGAATGTGCTTGAAGAACGTTTCTTCTGAGAAGCAAACTTTGTTGATGTGTTTGAGAAAGAAAGACAGCGGGCGCCCTGGTGGGATCCTTTGAAGCACGTCATTCCCCGTCTCTCCCACCCCTTGTCATCGCGACTCTCAACTTAGTAATGAAAGCATAAAATGCTAAAGAATACTTGAAAAAAAGAGAGAAGAAGAAGTAGGAGGTCTTGAAGATAGACACTCTCTTTCAAATCACACCGCGGGCACAGACAGTTTAATGATCCTTACCCTTGTGCCGAAAGCCCTGAACGGACTGCTGTCTGCATGTTCAATGGGGTAGGATATGTTGAAATCATGGCCACAGGTGCCAGAGGCAAAATTGAGGTGTTCAGCTGTGTAGATCCAGTGAGTCCCATCGGAGTGATCAGCAGATGGTTCCAGTACGTAGGATTTGCCTTCAAGCGTTATGAAACCCCTGCAGAGAGAGGAAAGGTTGGACAACATGCCTCGTCATATTATATTCATTTTTCCAGAATTCAAATACTGGAATTGCACGGAAACATATAAGATATGCAGCAAATAAAGAATATGAAGGGATCCTGACTCATGCGTGACATCCTAACATAACCACAAAACCTGATACATCATTGTGATGTTTTTCCATTGTTTTCTATTTCTTAACTTTTTCTCACTTTTTTTTTTAACCTCTGTGATTTAGAGTGAGTCTGGATAAAATGTCAGATTCTCACAAACCTTGCACAATATTCACAACCACATGAACTCACACTAACCCCCCTCCCCAAAAGCCTGAGCACTCTGCCAACTCAAACCGAGAACAAATTGTCTCGGTGAGCCAGGCAATGTGTAGCTGTCCGTCAAAAAGAGTTCTGTGCATCACTTGTTGTAGTAATGAATAAATAGTAAGGACCAAGCGCAACAGCAAGGGCTTCACCATCAGGCGATTCGGTCTGCAGAGGGTGTAGTCGTTTGGCTCGTTTGGGAAAACATTCCTGATGGTGTCCAATGATATTACTGCAATCATTACCCCTGTGTGACATCTGCAAACACTAAAATTCCATACCTGTCTAAAGCCTTACAATAAGTCAAGTTCACTGCTTTTAAGCAGTATATACAAGGTGTCAGCTTAACGTATCAATATAGCAAAATTCATTACTTACTGAGGTCTGTTGACACGCCATTCCTCAGAGCTGGACACTTGAGACTTACACTTGGCCTCAAGTCAGACTATAAGGATAATTCTTGCTTATTACAACCTGGATCTGACTTTCATAGCTTTGATGACCATTTTAATAGTTTTGATGACATTGTGCTCATCAAAATAATTGATCAGAGAGGTTGTAAACCTTCCAACAATTTAGCCACATTACCTGAACCAATTTATTTGGAGGTTAAGGTGAGAGTGAGCACCAGAGAGGGTCCCGCCAGTGATACTCACTTACAAAGCGTGCGGTGCAGCTATGGCTAACATTTGCTTTAGGAAATAAAAAGGTGTCTGACACACTTACTTGATACCAGCACAGGTACTGAGGCTGACGTCCGAGTTGACATGACCCTCCACCTCACCGTGGTAATAGCAGTTTGCCTGTGTGAGCACAGACAAAAAGACTTCAGTATTTAAAGTTTAAGACAAGAGGGATAGTGCGACAATAACTTTAGGTTTCAAGCACACTTCAACAACAGACGTCCCAGCTGATCACTGTGGAATATGAGCAAGTTAACTCTGGGGGTAATCGTCTTTTGCAGAGTTAGCAGCAGCCATTCATGCTCATCACCACAGCTGGATGATAGCTGAAATCTGTGCGTGCTGCTGCATTCACAGGTACCCGCTTTCATGGACCACCTGTCAAGCTGCAGCATTGAGCAACGAAAGCGAATTAAAGCCCGTGTTTATTGAACCAGGCCTAGCAGCGAGAGGGCGGGGAGGAAGCGTCTGGCTTAGAATGAAAACAGCCCCTCTGCTATAGTTAGACGGCCTCGCTCAGGTGAGGTCTAACCAACGGCCCCACCGCCACCCTGTTCTGGAAAACAAGGAAATGTGAGTTTTCCAGGCAGTGCATTTTAAAGTCCGGCTTCCTTCAACTTTGAGAGGCTGCTGATTTTGCATGTTCGGTGACTTTCAGTGAGTTTCATGGTGCTAAAGGGGATCCTTGGTTGATCTTGCGTCCCAGAACTTCTTCACAATAATTCTGCAATAAAACTATGATAATCTCACTTCTGACACAAGCTAGTTGAAATAGCGTCAACAGACTTTCTTTCAGTCTTACCTCCCAAGTAAGCATTTATCTCCAATCTGGATTTAGTATTGAATCCACTAATTGAATCCTTAAGAAATCCCTTCAGATCTGCTCCAAAATGTAATGGGTTCTTCCTTGCCTCATGCTACACCCGTCCTCCAAATTACATGAAAACCGGGCCATGAAAATAGTTTTTTTCCGTAATCCTGCTGACAAACAAAGTGAACAGACTTAACCCACATGGCAGAGGCAATTATCAGGTTCAGGTTTCAGTTGTTTTTTTTTTTTTTGGTCCGGCAACTTGTAACTGCTCTTACCAGTGTCAATTCCAACCATAGTAGCTAAGCAGCAGCTAGAAGTTAGTGACCCTCTGATGAACATAGACGAGCGTTTAGCAGCAGAACAAAACAGAGCTAAAAGACGAGTGATGACTGGACTTACATTCGTTGCATTGCTAGAAACATGACTCTAAAACAGTGCTGATGGTACTCCATGTCTGCTGGATGTGTAATTGGGCAATTGTTTGCTTATACATTAGCCATAACAACTTTATACAGCGGTAATACATGTGTTCTGCTGCTCCCAAAGGGCCACAAAATTGTCCATTGACAACTTACAAAGAACAAGAGTTAATATTAAAAGAACAAAAAGGAAAACTCTGTCTCCAGAATATGATAATGTTTACATACGAATAATACCAATAAACGGAACTGGAAAACAAAATGCTTACAATCTTTGCAGCACTTACATTTCACCCAAAACGTATTTTGGCAAAAAACAGTTGCGTAGCATATAAATCAAATTCTTTGGAGACAAGGTTAAATAATGGAAGCCAAACCTACTGCCCAAAACACAACATCTTATTCAGAGGACATTCAAGAAGCCTTCGTGTGTCTGGCCACTTTCCATATCTCTACCTAGAGGTGTACTGAAAGAGAACTATCCATTATGTTGAGGTAAAAAGGTGCAAAGAAAGGACAGCCCATTACATGAAAAATGAAATTTTAGTGTAGCGAGGAGGAGCAGGGCTGGATTTAGTGCGCTGAGTTAATGCTACCACCTCATGTTTCTTTGATGAGATCATGACTGTGATGCATCGATATAGGGGATATGAATAGACTTTTTGTTTCTAAGGTTTCTGCAGAGAGAAATGAGAGAGGAAAGTGCTTATGTCTTCATATCTGGGATAAGGAAGATTAATAGCTAATACCCAGATTATAGTGGGAGGCAACCCTGGGTGTGAACATTACATTGTTTATGCATTTATTATTCTAAGTTAACTCTTTAATATCCACGCTGGTGATTGATATTGTAATGGGAAAATATGGCATAGTCTCATGTGAAGGTTTAAAGAGTGTAAGTCCTAAAAGAGCAGACACCAAACTGTAGTTTCAGTAGATGACTTTAATTAGTTTAGTATCCAGGTGTCTTGTTATCTGTTATCATTGTGCACTGTTTCTTTCTTCTTCGTAAGACAGACACAGAGAGGCCTTGACTAACAGCGATCCTCTGTTTGAAATACTTTTAACTTCCTTTGTGACGCATTATCTGAAGTTGTAAAGGCGTAAACCTTTGCATGCATATATGATGTGTGAGGGTAAAGAATGTCTATTCTGTCTCTGCAATGGTCATTTTAAGGGAGCATTCAAAGGAAGCATCTGCTGTGTGTTTAAACTGTTTATTGTAAGGCAAACTGTGAACAAAGGGATTTGCAAACAGGAGTTAAAGCATCTTCCTGACTGTCTTAAATGAAGTATACTAAGGCTGGAAGGATGACCTGTTTTTTATTTGTGTTCTCCTTTGTGTATTCTTGTTAGCTAAGCAGATAACAGGAAGCTGTCTGAGCATAAATGTCCATGCATTGTGACTGTTAGGCAGACCACTCTTACAGATCACTGCAATGTGTCTGTGAGACTGTTCTCTTTGCTTGCAAATAAATTGACTTTACAAACCTTGATCGTTCATCAAGACTGTTTACTTTATATTGATTGAAAACCTTCACTTTCTTCTCCCGACTAGTCATAAGAAATATTCCACAACAATATTCCCAGTAGATGGCTTTTGTTACAGCACATGGTACTTAGAGAGAAAGGGAGAGTACGTAAAACGGACAGAGGGAACCGAGGGAGGGCTGACTCACGCTGAAGTCACTCCCAGCAGTACCTTGTCTTTGACACACAACTGAACCCTCCAGATCCCTTGCCCAGATCACTATATCAGTCTCCTCCTGCCGGCAGGACAAATAAATTAACTAGGGATCGGCCTCAAAAGATCTGGCCGTTTCCAGTAAAAAAAAGACCCTCCCATGAAGAGCTGGCTGTGGTCATAAGAGAGGAATGAGAGGAGGGATGGAGGTTGAAAGGTTACCGGCAGTGATCCTTTGGTCTATGCATTCAAGTTTTAATCCACCACTTCATGGAGTGCAGAAGGATTTCTTCGTAGGGCTGGAGCTATCAATTATTTTAGTATCCTACCAATTAGTCCATCGAATAATCCCATAAAAAATATTTCTGCTTTATGAAGGAGCAATAGTAAATATACAAAAGAGAAAATAATTTTTTTTTAGAAAAATCAACATTTTTATTGCTTAAATAAATTCCACACAATAGTATTATCTGTCAGAACTAAACCAATTTAGTTTATTTAAGTGCAAGTCCAGGTTTCAAGGCTCCAGACCACCACTTTCACCACTTTCACCACTTTCACCACTTTCCGGAAACCTTCCCGAAATGTAATTTCAAGTTTTCTGAATTAAGTGTTATCCTTTTACCCTGTTAGTGTCATCTATAGTGGTGATTTGCATAAAAACACACAATTCAAATTATTAAGAAGTACATTTTTGCAGTCCTAATTAAATATTTGTTTAGATTAAAAAAAATTCTTGTCAAGTTTTAATTATGTATTATAAGCTGCTTATAGCTACTGATTGAAGTTAAACAGATACTACTTCCCTCTAATATCTATTTTATATTGCTGTGTAAGTAAACATCTCTTCAAACAATTGGATTTATTCAGCTTTCTTGCAAAAAACTACATCTTACAAGAATATGAACACATAATAATGTTTTAATTTACCTTAGCCCAATTGTCATTTTTACTGAATGGAGCATAAACCCATCATAATGTAACTCAATGCAACACTAGCTGTTAGCTCTTTTATTTAGCCAAGCACGGGTGATTCCTCGATTTTACATTATTTTAATTTGAATATTTTGGGCCGTTTATCAAACAAAAC
The DNA here is from genome assembly GCF_004355925.1 of Anarrhichthys ocellatus. Classification (NCBI taxonomy): domain Eukaryota; kingdom Metazoa; phylum Chordata; class Actinopteri; order Perciformes; family Anarhichadidae; genus Anarrhichthys; species Anarrhichthys ocellatus. The sequence continues at coordinate 5,678,278 of NW_022280034.1, read as the reverse complement.
AAGCTGAAGGCTCTGGGAGATTGTGATGGCATATTTCCCATACTCCTCAAATATTCTAAAGACTTCAACAAATCAATTAATCTTAATGAAAACAAACCAGGTGCAGGAGCCCTAAACCCATCACGTCATTCATCTTACCACCATTCATGCTGTCCGGCCTCTCGGTGTCTTCGGAGTCTATCCTGAGCTGACCCGCTGCAACTCCTGCATTGTCTCTATGCTTTGGAATGGCAGCAATTCAGACGAGCTGACCGAGCCCAGCCAATGGTGGGCCAGCTCTGGTCTCGTCGCAGTCTCAAGAGGAAAATATTGTTAAATTCACTGTGTGGGCTGGCCATTATTGAATTACATTAATCTCCTCTTTTATGGATTTCAGCATAAGTAGGCCAGGCATTTAGTACACAGACCTCACAGGATGTCTATTATTATGCTTTCCGGGTATCTGAACATAAATTAGACGTTTAATTGCTTTCCAAACTGCAGATGATCAAATCACTGAAATCTAGCAAGCAGGTGGAGGCTTTGAGGCATACTGAACTGTCAGCACAGTACACACTCATACTTTCCTTATAGTCCTGCTGTTTATAAGGAATGAAAAAATCCTTAAAGGGATATTTATGGGTCCATGGAAGATGTTTTCAAAGACCCATTATATTTAAAAGCAGAACATATTTTGCTCCGGAAAAAATAAATAAGCTTAATGAAGATGAGAAATATTAATCACAAAACTGGAGCACATCACAAGAAGACAAAACGCTAACCTTGCATGGTTGGAAAACACTCAGTATAATCGAGTGTTATGAAGTAATTAACTCATAAACTGCAAAAAAAAGAAGATATGTTTGTAAGTTATGAAGTAATAAACATTAAAGAACCTAAGTCAAAATGAGTGAAACTTAATTTGAGAGACTTAACAGATGTACTTTCGATAAAAGTGCAATCTTAATTTAACAAGTACAAGGCTCATGAATGGGACTAAAGTGTGACGTCTGAAGTGCACTTAGATGTTCACTAGTTTAATATTTTCTTGCAGACCCGTGTTGCAAGCCATTGTTTGGGACAGTCTGAAATTCATCCATTATAAAAAAGACTTGAGCCGTTCCCTGAAACTGAGTCTGTTCTCTGACCTGTGTCCGCCCTTTATTTCATCAAAAATGAAACTGCTGGAAAATAACAAAAATGGTCCCACTCACCTATCCAGGATTCTTTATGTGCAAGATTACCCCCTTCTAAGCGGTTTAAAAGTGGGTCTAACTGTGACATCAACTGACCCAATTGATGTCGCAGTTGGGTCAATAGACGACATCAAACAAGAAGAAGCACAATGAAGCAGAACCCGACAAGAAGAAGGGCTCCACAGAAGCCCAACATTCCTGAGAGCTGTCGGGTGGGTGATGAAGAATTGTGTCAGCCTTAATAATAAAAAAAATAAAAGGTTGTTAACATACCGTGAAGTTGTGAGAGCCTGTGACCGCAATTCCATCTTCCAGGTAATGGGTTTCTATATAGTTACTTGCAAACAGCCCCCTAGAAAGAATAAACAAAGACAACAAACGCTCAGAAGTGACCCGAAGGGGCTTCATCCTGAAAAATCAATCACAGTGTCTTAAGCCAGACTATGGAAGATAAACAGTGTGATGGGATTTAAACTGTAACCATGCTTTAGACGAGTCTAAATTGAACTGAGCAGCTGCAGGCATCAAGAAAGAAGGCTGGTGTGGCGTTTTCTATCAAGCCACTTTCACACCACATGCATGCACCATGAAAAAAACATTCAATATCAATCCATAACTCATTCTATGTGATACGGTAGAACAGTAATTAGCTTACACATTGCAGTGGATGGAAGGTAGTGAGCAGATAGACGTAATAGTGAGATCTGATCATTTTGTTGACAGGAAAACAGTGAAGAAATCAATAACACTATGAAGTGATTCTCTGAGGTGACCGAATGATCCTTTTACAGTTTTTATCTAGAAAGCCCAATAAATCAAGTAAACCTCTGCTGCAGGCCAACTGAGACATGTTGCACTGCTTTCTCCTTCTTCTCCTTCTTCTTCTTCTTCTTCTTATACGTAAGAGTTGATGAAAGAGCAGCATATAATTCAGGGGTCTCAACCATGTTCGGCTGGAAGGATTACCGCAATACCTTGTTAATGTGGCACCTTCTGCCTACTCATGTATCTCCATCATAGCAAACTCAGGTTTGTTATCACTCTTTCAAAATGATTGCTTCCCACCAGCCAACCACTGTTCACAAGGTCGCTGTACTGTTCACAGTAAACAACTTGCTGTCTTGTAATGTCTTGAAGTCGTTGTGTTTTTTACCAAGCTACTGTTCAACCTACTGTTTCCATGGTCAAGAATTAACCCTCAATATTTTGTCCCCATAGGGCATTCATGGCGGTGTCACTCACAATCGTTTGCGCTACTTTGTCATGTTTTGAAGAAACTATTCGTGTTCATACTGAACAAACAGCATACGAGTGAATTATGCTACGATCATCATGCCATAACTCTGGGTCACCAATGGAATCCATTGCAGTGGTTTTATATCCAAGTCTACAGCTGCTATAGCTTATAGGAGGGTCATTTATTATTTGATTTTTGGTAAACCTCATAACCGCTGAACTAATTCTGACCTGTCATTGCAAGATAAATCCTTACTGTCACAGCCTTACTACAATGATGTCTGCCCTTCTCGTCACTTACCGAGGTTACTGGACACTCGTGAGGGGAAGGACGCTCTCAAGAGTGTAAATGAGACTGTCCATGTATTGTACATGAAGCGAGTGCATGTACAGTATTACACTACAGGACGCCAGCAGATGGCTGGCTTGTGCTTAATCCACAGTAGAGGAACAAACATCAGCAGGCAGCTGGATTCTGTTACTGACCTCACTGCTGACAACCCAGCTGGGAGTGTCAGCTGTAACAACCTGGGGAGGGAGGTTATTTTGTTTGGGAGCTGTCAGCATGAGACACAATGCTTCCCCGCCCTCTACTCCTCTGCTGAGCCAAAGAGCTGGTAATAATCATCGGATCAAAGCGAGGCCAAGGAGTAGAGAAAGCCAAATAAAATGATGTGTTTCTTCAGTCTTAATTAGGTCTGCGCTCTCGGTCGGACACAGAACCTCAACATCTGCCCACAACAGACAGTCCAGTGTGGTGATTGTGTATGTGGCAGCCTCACTGCCTGCCTTTAACACTCTGGGAGAGTGTGGGTATAAAAGCACCCATGTGTTTGCAACATGGAACCAAGAAACCACTCCTTAGT
>NW_022280034.1:5609414-5674991 GCF_004355925.1 Anarrhichthys ocellatus | reverse complement strand
ACACCTTAGTGGGTCTGCAACATGGAACCAAGAAGCCACACCTTAGTTGGTCTGCAACATGGAACCAAGAAGCCACACCTTAGTGTGTCATAGCTTAGGTCATAACAGGTGCCAAGAGTGGAGTGTTTCCTGGAAACAGAGTTGCATTCTACACTACACACATTACAGGGGTACCATATACCAAACATAGATACACATACAGAAAACCAAGCCGACAGCACCTGTAGGTTCAACTTACCCCAGCCGAACAATGAACTGCCAGCAACCTGCACCATATTTCTAATTCCACAAGCCGCAAGGCAGCAGCAGCAGCGCAATGTCTATCAATCAGTGGGAGGTTAATCAGGCGTTGGGGAAGGGAGGGGATGGGAGGGTCGCGCCCCCCATTTAAATTGCATTACCGACGAAACAGGCCTCCTGCAGGGCTCCATCTGACTGACAGGGTGTCTGCTTCGAGGAGAGGCACCAAGAGTCAACGAGAAGATGCCACGTTCTGGCTGTTAACGCCACAGAACCTGTCCCGAGTGCAGGCAGCCTGACACCCAAACAACCACGAAAAAACAGAATGACTGCAAGTGTGACACAACAGGAGGTAAAAATCTCTGAGATGTGTGCTACTGCTGAGTGAACTTGTTATAAAACTTTGAAGGAGAAATATTTTGTAACTTCTCTGCATCTCTTAGACAGACACAATACCTATAATTACAGCCATGTTTATGTCTTGTCATGCTGTCTCCAGACTGAAAAGGACAAAATACCTTTTTTGAAAGAGAATACATTAGGTTGGGGGAAAGAGTTAGATTTGCCTGTCAGTACATTTGACAACGCAGACAGAAAGACAATGAAGTCACTTCAAGCTAATCCTGAATGCCAGCTACTAAATGCCACCTCTGTTCTTCCTGCATAAAATTTTCATATTGTTTCTGTTGTATCTCCGTTCAACTTTGTCAGCCTCTGCTGTCTGTCTTTGTACAGGGAAATAACACTGGGATTTACGCACCGCACTTATCTAAATGGAATATATTCACACACAGAAATAAATGTCGAGGCTTGCTATTCAAACACTGTTGTGAACGTTCTAATTGAGAAAATACATCTGCGCCCGACCTCGGAACAAATTCCATTATTCTTTTACGTGTGGTCTTGATTGCTAGTGTTTGCTCTGCTTTTATGTTAGTACAGCTAATGTTGCGGTGTGTGAGATATGCTAATTGCAACAGGCTTGATGAATTGGAATTAATGCCTCATCAATCAACAGCAAATGGAAGGTCTCATTTGTAGGTCAGTGCTGCATATGACCTAGAAAGAAAGGTCCTTTACAGCATACCAACAGCTTTTACATGCTAATGTCTACATGCTAATGTTATAATGACAAACAATTGTACACCTCGTCATCTGCGTCTGGTACTGAGGGCTTGTGATGTGACTACTGCAATAACAAAACACCAAAGCATACAGACATATTGAGAGCTGAGCCGAAGTCACGTATCGGCCGTAAAGACACATTCTCAGAGGGGGGAGAGGGCAGTTTATACAGCCCGGGACACTTTTAAACAAATCTCAGAGGAACAAGAAAACGCCGAATTGATTATGTGACAGGCCAGGAGGAGAAGGGAAAACTTTATGGTGAGAAAGACAGCGTTTCCTGCAAAACAGCTTGCCCATGCTGTAGGAATCCCGGATCTGTTCTATCCGGCGGAATATAAAGTAGCATATTTTTCAGTCAGTAGTCACAAATGGGTTTTCAACTTCACGCTCTGCGGGACTCTCCCTTTTCTCTTGATAAGGTATCCAACCAGGCTATAAGTACAACTAAGCAAAGAAAAGGTTAGCGCTTACACAATCAGTGACGATAATGGAAGTATTATAAGTACATTAACTTCCATTTCTGGATCACATAAAGTGAATATCCTTAATTGACTTGCTATGACCACTACATTGACACCACGGCCGTCATTACTGTTGTTGAAATACAAGTTGGATCAATGTGCAGCGATTTCCCAGTCACGGTCTCCGATATGTCTCATTAAACTCAGACAACCTAATCAGGGACTTCTGGACAAATCCTGCAGTTAACTATGATAAATGAGAAGCTGAGCATTAGGCCTCTCGAGGGCAAGTAGCTCTCTTGCACTTGTAAGCTCTGCTCTGTAATGGAAACTTATTTAGAACATATGTCAATACAAACATTTAGAGCAGATGAAATCATCATCAAAGAAATGCCTTGTATTGTGCAACCTAATCTAGGAGATCCAATTAGTGCATTACATTTAATCGGAGAGACTCGTGAGGCAATGTGGTAGTAATAATGTCCCTTTGCTTTTATGTGGCAAGTGGCGAGAACCCAGCTCCGTGTGGAAAAAGAAGGAGCATGTGCATGAAAACCTACAACAGTGCAAACCCCCTCCAGGCCAAAAAACCTTGTCTCAGTCTTAGTAACATTCTTTTTCCAGGCGCAAGGGAAGAGGGCCAGTCTTCCTGGCTGTGATCTGTCTGACATCAGGCAGTGTTGCAGGCCAGTGCCAAGTAGAGCAGAGAAGCAGAATTCCCCCGCTTACCCTCAGCTCAATGCAACTCCCAGTCTTCACGAAGCATGTCATGAACAGAGCCGTTAGAGCATGCCAGCCAATGATTTCTGCTCTAGGAGGAGGGAGGAAGGGGAAGGGGGAAAAAAGAGCAGAAAAAGTCAAGGTTTTGACTTTATTCGCAAATAGGATGTCATGTTCGGTAGCGAGCTAACTCGCAGCTCGGTGGCGCCTCTGGCTCCAAGACCAGCACTGCACAACAGGTCAAAAACACCCAAAAAAGTTGGTCCGACTGTGTTGAAAATTAAAGCTTCTCATATTTGTTTTACGCAGAGAAAGCAGGTTGGTCTTTATCCCGGTTTCATCACAACAGCCTCATTATGATTCTTTACCCCTGTGTGGCATCCCACGGGTGGTTAATTGGTCAGTGCGATGGTCAAACAGAATAGCCATTAGCAGCAGTGGCACGCAATTACTGCAGTGACTGTCACCTAGAGATTGATGTGGTTTACGCCCAGGCATGCCCCGTGAAATCAATAAAGTGTCATCTCTGCGCAATGTCTGCGTGATGGATGACTCCACAGGATCCCAATTAGAGAGACTGCATGATGAATACCACCCCAACAATGGATAGGATAATTGGAATTAGGACAGAGTTGAAACACCAATCTTTGATTAAGTGTGAGGATAATGATGCAGTATTTACTGAGCTACACAGGTGTGTTAGTCACTATTAAAAAACAAAGAGATTATATAGTGTTTCAATTTCTTCAAGTACAAAAAGTACACCCGAGTCAGTCCACTAATCAAAAGGTCAGCTGTCATTTTGAAATAAAACCGACTTGTATGAAGTACCTCATATTCCGTGAGACATCTTTACATTTGGATCATCACCACTACAACAGCTATGCAGCCCAAAAGGCTCAGTGTGTACATAAAAGTAAGACGGTGTGATCAGTGGACCAAGAGCGAAAGCCCAGAGGAACCAGAGAGGAGCTGTTAGCAACCCCACATCTCCACGAATACAAATCCAAAGCCTGCCCGCGCCAGAAAAACAACAGCAATTGGTTGTTTGTTGTTAGACGGGCTTATGTTTATGCTCTCCCATCACGCGAGCTCTTGCGGTTGGGAGAATAATGACTCTTTAAGCAGAAAAGGTGGAAGTGGCGTGATAGCGTAATACCACCACAAAAGCTCTGAGGCAGGAGGGTGAGAGTGGATGATAACCACAACCACAATCTTAACCCAGCAGATTCACTTGCTTTAACTTAACAACACCAACCATAGCGGAGGTAAACCAGGAAGCCCTCCGTTTTTGAAAGGACCAAACGTGTCATTGAGGTATGAGGACTTGTTTTCTTTTTGTTTGCGTCTGGTGTCACATGCTTGCTGCCTCACCACATTATGGGAACATTTTGTCTCTTTCTGCACCGCAGTTCAGCATAGAGTGACACATAGTCCAGCCATTCCAGTCTCAGAAGCACAATGAAAACTTCATGAAATGATAAAAAGCCTCGTTTGTTTAACTTATCTCTAGTTGTCTGGTTTTTATGACTTATCTCTAGGGCGTGTTGTAAGAGTCACAAAAACATAACTGCAAACAGTCTCAAACAGAATAACTACAAGCGAAGTGCAACTTTGAGTCAGATGTTTTTCCACATAAAGTCCGCTCTCTCTGTTGTTTCTTTGCCTGGTGTCACTTGTTGACATGTAAACATCAGGTCACATCTGGCTCTCATGTGTTTCGCTTACACCGGTGTTCGTCACCCAAAGCGTGCAGGCATACGACGAATCGTTTCTATGAGAACCCAGCGAATCATCACCTTGCAGCAGGGCGAGTCTCCTTCACTTCCACTAAAAAGACATTAATATCACTTTACTGCTCATGATGTCACGATCCCCGAGGACGAGGGAAAAGTAATCATATGTGACTTATCAAAGGCAGTTGATTGGCACAGTGTGAACTCTAAACGCTCCACTTCAGGGCACGTGGAATACGAAGCTGAAATATGTGTTATGCTCGCAATTAGACAAGTGACAACCATTAAATCGAAATTGTAGGAAAACAAATAAAAGCTGCGAAAACATCGTAGGTGGATGCTTTTTCTCCTTTTTTTTTTCTTCGTGGCATGGGCCAGTGACATTGTTATCTAAAACTAATTATGCAGGGTGCCAAAGCAGCAGTCTCTCAAATCGCCTTTGTTGCTGTGGACCACTGGAGGTGAGATCCTTCATCCTTTCTACTCCTATCTGCCCCCGGGGCTTCTGCCGCTCTGTGGCAGAGAGCGTGCCTCTGTGCTCTGCTTCTTCATCTCCCTCAGGACGAGCTCCGGTTGTGTGTCAGCGTGCGGGGGTGTTGGAGAGAGAGAGAGTGCGACCCCGCTTGTGTGCAGGAATCACCCAATGTGCCGGTAGCTCAGCTTGATTTCGGCGTGTCTGCGCGGTAGCGTGTGTGTGTGTGTGTGTGTGTGTGTGCTCGTACACATGCGGGGCATCGCTGCATGTGGCGATTCCACAACGGGGATTGTGTTTGTGCTCCACACGCATCAGGCTCATGGCTTACAGATCATGCAACACATTCTTTTCTTTCAACACTATCAGCAAACCACAACACTCCCCGCCTGATTTCCTAAACTACTCATTCAACCCCTCAGTTCATCCTGCATAGGAAAATCAGGAAGGCATTAGAGAACTGTAATGCTTTCCTGAAGGATTCTGCACAAAAACTGAAACAAAATTGTAAAAGGCCAGTTCACCCAAATTACAAATAGAGAACTTTTTTTTACTTTCTACAAAAGTAACAGTCCATAAAAAAACATATGGGCAGTGAAGTCTGTGAGTAATGAGGACACAGTTTCTAGAAAGAGATGCGGACTTTCAATGTTCATTTTTTTTTCTTACAATATCCTGGGCCCCACAAACCCCCATTGAATTGGTGCGGAGACAGAAATCCCAGAGATATAGATTCCTCATTTTGATATTAATGTCTTCTAGTCTGTAACAAAATCAGGAAATACTGAAAGCCAGCAGATGGAAATTGACTGAATTGAATCCATATTCCTCTCTGTTCATTCCAAGTGGAAACAATAAGCTTTGGGTGCATCCTCAAAGCAATGCATCATATCTTCTCTGTCTGATCATTATAACGCCTGACAACAGCAGGATGTACCGAGGAAGGGCTGAATGCAAAGTCATTTTCAGGACGGCTCGTGCTAATACAACAGCTTTGAGCTTTAACATTATGTCCAATGGTTTGCAAAGAACTGGCACAAAACCCGAAGCTCGTGCATCTATATTCATTGTAACCTGGTGCTTGAACTAATGAGCGGCTAGGGAACTTCAAACAATCAAGCCTATCATTCTTTTCACAACGTAAATGCGCATGCAAAAAAAAAGCAATTCAATTAATTAAATCTGTCTGTTGTGCGCCCTCCCCCCACGCTTTTCCTGCCCTTCTACCCCGTATGGCTGCCCTCGGGGAAATCAAATAATTAAGGAATGAATACAAATTGACTCTCCCTCCCTTCATGTCTTTCACCTCTCTGATTGTGTCAGTGAGGGAGAAGCCCTCCCTCTTTCTAGTAAAAGCCTGCTTTTTATTATGCACCCTGACCCCGTGCTCTTTCAGGAGATGATTGACAGGAGAAGAAGGCAACGAGATTAAAGTTGGAGGAGACAGAACCAAAACAACTTAAATAATTGAAAGAGAAATGAACTTAAGTGCAAGGTCAGAATCCTCATGCGTTTGGCAACAGGCGTGGTCTGTACTAAGAATTGAATGTTAATTAAGCAATACAGTACTTTTCCCAACACTTGAGCATTCGTACATTTCTATCAGCTTTCATAAAAGCCGTTTTTTTGCTGTGAATGACAAAAGATTCTGTTATGTCATGCTTCTTTAAATCGCCTCTCAACATCATTTTACTCCGTTTCTGAAGTTGGTGATTCATTTACCAGTAATGCACAACTGGCTCATCGATCATCCATGCTCCATTGATCCCTGGAAGGACTATAGCTCTTGTTGTTCAGCCGATGCGCCGAGGAAGTGGAACATTATTGGCTTTCTCTAAGAGATTGCTTACAAAACAGTTTTAAGCATCACATCGTACATCAGAGCGTGCAGATGGAGCCCACATCTGGCGCTCGTGCATTTTTTTACGTCATCGGGCATAAAGAAAAGGTGCACTGTGGTTGATTCGCATGCACGTCCATTAATTAATTCTCATCTGCATTTTGAACGAAATCTATTGCCAGACCGGAGCCATGGCCAGGATTGTAGAATCCTGTAGAATCTAAATCTACTTATGCCGACTTATTATATGCCTTGTTGTTTTGCAAGGACTACCTACAGCTTTTCTCTCATCTCGTGTGTCAACAAATGCAGTTTCCTGCTTAACCCTCTGGGAATTTACAGCCTGCCCGTGACCCCTTCCACTTCGGAAACTCTGTGGATGATTTTGAGGCATCCGTGTCATGTGACCCAGGCCTCGATTCCACGGGGTCCCTGCACCCCGAAGCACTCCACAGCCTCTTTATCAAACCCTGGCAGCTCCTATTGTTGTTGGCAGCTCAGGCCTGTCCCCAGTGCTGGAGGGATTAGGTGAGAGTGAGTGAGAAGGAATACGTGGAGCCAACTAAAGGAGCCCTGCCGTGTCCCATACCCCAACAGGGGATTATTAGAAGTTGCTGATGGCAGGAAAATATGTGAGGAGAGAGAGACATGGAGGCAGGTAGACAGAGGAGGAGGACTGCCTTCACACCTCATCTGACAAAGCAAAAACACCAGAAAACCTCCAATCCAGTCATCACACATCCTCCCCCTGCCTCCGTCTACTCCCTGTGTGTCCATCTCTCTGCACCGTATAGGGCCTCAGACACATCGCCTTAATGATGAGTAGGATGGGAAACCAAAAGCATCTGCTTTCTGCATGACATGGAGACAGGGGAAGACTCCCGTGCTCCAGGTCCCAGACATTCTCCGCACCATTTCCTTTTACCACAAAGCTAAATTTAGTGACGAAAGAGGCATCCGAACTCTTAACTCCTACACAGGTTTCCCACTCGGATTTCAAGTTTTAAACGAGTCAAAAGCAGGAACACAAAAGGAAAAATGGATGAGGTTCATTAGCAGAGATGTTACCTTTGAGGGCAAGAAGGCAACTGCAGCTGGGGCTTTTTGCTGTGGTAGTCAGCTGGAGCGGATGCTGTTTTTGATTTCCATCCAGCAGTCACTTTTCACAAGGACAGTGCTCTGCGTGAGCATGTATAGGGCTACAGAAGGCGGAACAAAAACTCCTGGATCAGCTGAAACCTTCAGCCAAATTCTGACCGTCTGACTGATGACCACGCGTGGCTTCTTCGCTCAGTCAGTGACCCCCCACACGCAGGGAGTGCTGGTCATAGAAAGGTCAGTGGAGTGTGAGAACAGAACAGAACAGGATGGAGGACAAGTAGAGCGAGCGTTCCCTCCCGGCTTACCTCACACTGTAACTCTGGCAGATCTATTTGTCTGTCTGTCAGAGGGAGGATGGAAGCCAGGACTGAGCCTGGACTGATTATCTTTATGGTCAGCAGCCACAGAGGTCAAAAACTTTGGCTGCTTTTGTTAATTCCCTTTGGCACCCCGAAGCCTTGAGAAAATGAGATTTCACTACAATTTATGGAGAACGTTCGCTTAAATAGGTGAAAGGGGGAAATCGTGAGCCAGAAAACAAGACAGAAAGACAAACAATCAAATGGAAAAGAAGATGAAGATAGAGGGCCTTGCAAGATGGATGATCTTTGGTACTCCAAAGCCATAGTTTCTGGCATTCATGTCTTACACTTCTGCTACTATTTATTGAGTATAAAACAATGTATTTGGGCATACAAGTCAAAATTATACAGACAGTTTATGCTCCACTTTTATAGTCATTGTACTTCATATACACAGCACATGTCATGCAGAGATGCATTTAAATACTTTAAAAGAAATAGCAATAAGTGAGAGAAAACAAACAAACATAAACTGTTTTTATCTCAATACAACAACACAATAATGATAATACCACTAAACTAACCCAAATTGAAAGCCAAATTATAAAAGAGTGCTCTACAGTTTCGGGACATAGAAACAGAGCCCATTAATATCAAAGTACTTAGTCTTTTTCATTTCAAAACCTAAATACTTACAAAGCAGTGAACACGAGGAAGTACTTTTGTGAAAGGTTGTGTTTGCTCATTTATCTGTAGGATTAAAAAAATGCTTTAATTAAAAGCACAAATCTTCAATAGTGTGTGTGGGAAAGCCAGTATTCACACGATTTAAAGCTGCTTCGAGGAACTTTCGTTTTGTGTGACGCCAATAGCCAATAGATGACAACATGTGACGGCTTTTGACACCTGCAACATTGTTGTGGTGCGAGAGTATTCCAGTATTCTGTATTATATTTGAAAATGAACATGTATAATAGGGTTTGGAGAGAGACGCGAAAACAAACCCTATTATACTGAGCTGTTGAGTAATGCCACACAGCGCAATTTAACAGTACTTTTCCTGCCTGGTATAGTGGAATAAGAGCAGACATGGATAAAACATGAGGTCATGCTCTTATTCAAGGAATTTGTTCTCAAGACAGATGGAGAGCTGGAAGTAAAGGAAATAATATGTGCTTGAACTTGATCAGCCTTCTGGAATATGTTGAAACACACTCCAATAAATGTGCATGCGTCTAACGCCTCGCATTATGCTCAATTTAATGTTTCAAAGAAGTTACATGAAAGGTCCCGAAATGAAACACGTGGCCTCGTCTACTTTCAAAATCCCCTCTGTTCATAACTTGAATGCAATCTTATCCTAAAAGATGCGTATTGGCACTGGCATTTACAGGTACAATAAAATGGGTTATGGTTTAGCCTTTGAGTTGTTACTTTCAATGCCAAAATCTTGCACACCGGGTTTATAGAAATGCAGGAAAGGGGCTCTTAAAAGATGACTCAGATGAAAAACAGGGGGAGGGCTGTCTGCTTGTCACTCTGTTTGCCGTCATGTCATCAATGAAACAGAAACAGTCCACTTGTTTCTAAAATCCTGAGCACTACCTGCACAGCAGCACCCAGTAAATCCCAGCTGCTATGGCCTCTGACAGGTTGATCTTATAGCCTAATGGTGCTAAAGATCCAAGTTTGGATCCCAGCTGTGGAAACAAAACCCACTCCCCCTTTCCTTATCAGCTATCATCATCATTACCTAAATGAAAAGCATGATTTTACTGATTTTATTTAGCTATTTCAGCATTGACCCGATGGATTACTGAAGCAGAAATTCATGATCTACACACATCCACATTTCAAATTCATTACATTCAAGTACAATAATGTGGCAGAAAGCACAAAAGCACAAAGAGGACATCTTTATCTTCAGGACTCTCCGTGAGCTCTTTGGTGACGGCTCGTCCCCCAGAGAGAAACTGCTGATTACAGCAGGTTTCACTTGGCTGTCTTCATTGTGGTGAAGGGAGGGAGGCCGAGGAATAGGTCTACCAGCTGGAGTCCTGAGACCCCCACGGTCCGTCTGGTAGAAGGCTCAGAGCGGAGAGAGGAAGACCACTATCACTGCACAAAATGTATTTGAGCCTGATACTCAATCTTCCCTTTCTTCAGTTTTATACTTAAAGTCTCCTCTCTACTCAAATTATTGCGACATTAACTGGTTTGACCTTCACTGTGCAGACTGATGCATGTGCAGAATTTGACAATAGCGGGCTGTTTTTGCTGAGGAGGTAAAGTTTCTCTGCGCTCACCTTGAATCTGTGTTTAAGGTGCGTGCGGATGATTTTGTGACATCACCAAATGGAGGTTAATCCTGGCTGTGATGTGGAAACATTTAAAATAAGGGAGTTTTCAGTTATGTCCTGAAGTTAAACTTTTGAAATGAGAATATTTACATATTCATGGAAGGAATAGATAGAATTTTTAACATTGTAATTGGAAAAACTATATCAGACACAAATTACTATTCAAAACTTAGTATTTTTATATATCTTAAAGCATGTCTGCAGGGAAATAAATGAAACATCGAGGTTTCTTATGTGACTAAAAAAAAAAAGGCATTGCTATTTCGTCCATAGGATGAGAATTACGGGGGGGGGATTGACAACAAGTGAACGGGTAAGCTTGAAGGTTATGTTGGTTTGGGAAGCTTCTAGACCAATAAAAAGTGAATTTGACAGACGCACGGTGCGTGCGCATCTCACTCTCCTTCATCCTGAAATTAATTAGGGATGTGGAGTTGCGAGTCCACCTTATTAATTACTGCTCTAAGCTTGAAAATAATTGGAGCTTCTAAAGAAGGCAATTCAAAAGCGGGAAGCTCCTTTCCAAAAACATTCCCTTTTGAAGGAAGAAGTTAAAAGGCACAGGCTCTGGACAGAGACGAGCTCATCTCCAAGGCTTGTCTTTGAAACTAATGAATCACAGCATATCATGGCCTTGCAGCCGCAAGGGTAACAAGAAAGGTACAAAGGCTAGAGTTAACGTCGGCGCATCCTTCTCCTGGAAATAAGGTTTAGAATATGGTGTGTGTGTGTGTGCGTGTGTGTGTGTGTGTATATGTGTTTGAATTTTGCTGATGAGAGTGTATGTTTGCCTGCATAAGAGAGGGAATAAATGAGAATTGGTAAGCATGCAGTATAACCAAGTTACATGGGAGTATCTGTTCATGATGGTGGTTTGTGAGTAGACTGGGCTGTTTGTGCTTTTATACAATTACTTTCACTGTACAGTACAGTACACACCTGCCAATGACTCATTCTGACTGTCCATGTGTCTGTATGTCTCTGAGAATCAAAGGACAAGCCGGTTGTGCACTGACAGGGGATACAGATGTGTGTTTCGGATAAGATAATCAGGACCATGCTCTAATTTAATGTCATTTAAATTCAACAGAAATGTACCTTTTGAGAATTGATGACAAAAATATCAAAAATCCCTCCAAAATACCACATTAAAGACACCAAGAGGATAATTGCAATTATTGGGTTTGTCCCAATTCATAAGTATTGGTAAAGTTGTAATGCTTTGTTCTTTGTATTCTTCGCATGTTTCAAAACTTATATGTCTTAACGTAAGAAATATCTAAAACTGAAAACCATTTCAAAACAGAATCCAATCTAGAGGCAGAATCTATGTGCATCCCAATAAAATACTAATCAACTAAAACCCACTAAAAGTGATTCTATTGGTCAAGCATCATGTCAATCAACACAAATATTTACCTTTAAGAAACATTGGGGAGGTCAAAAAAGAGCATGTTGAGGCAGTTATTACAGACATTCTGCAATAAACACATTTTAAACACTGAAGGCCAGACATGGGGAAGGATTTGATACACTCCTGGCTTGATGACAAGAGGAAGGATTTGATACACATTGGGTTTGACGTTCCTTAAACAATCTGTGTGTGGCTCAGCAGCCGAGGACAATAACTCTACAAAAGGAGGTCACCAGAGATGTCCTTTTTTTCTAGAAAGAGTTGGTTATTTGTGTGGCGTCTCAAGCCTTCTGTTTGTCCAGCTCCCCAAGAGAGGATGTTTCCTGCCTGTGTTTTCAGTGAGACACGACGATGTCTTCATTGAGAGAAGCAGCAGGTCACAGACCAGCAGCAGTCCAGCCTGAGATAGGGAGTTAAATAACATCCCTAAGACCCAAACTGGGACAGATTGTCTGGATCTCGTCCAGGCTGAATTTTTATTGTTCTTCCAAACGCCATAGAGATAGAAGAAGAAGTTTGCAGCCCGACCTTTCACTCAGGATACATATCCTCTGCCTGCCCTCTGTCCAGGGAAAAGGCCAGATTAAAGTGCGTCTGTTTGTCTTGCAGCACAACAGACTCCAAAAGATGGATAGCCAAACCTCCAGGCCCCTTATGCTTGAGGCCAAACAACTTGATGAACAGGGAGAAACATCCTCCACCCAGCTGACCAGCCCCAGGCCTCCTTTCGGTGATCCATTAGAAGGGGAAACACGTATGGAGCGCATGCTGCCTGCTCAGCTTGGGACTCCTCTTGATATGCCCAGAGGCCTCGCATTCAAAGCCACAAAGCAGCTGCTAGAACAGCTCGGCCAGAAACGGTTCCATACTGACAGTGATCACCTGATCTACAACCTGATCGTTCCAGTCAGGAAAACTAGGAATGGCACAAATTTGGGAGAGCATGAGCAAATGTGCCGGGCTAACACTGCATTGAGGTTCATCTAAAGCTGGACATTTTATGACCAGTACCTTTATCTTGGTAGCATCATCATACCTCAGCTACTCCTGGGGGAAAACCTGAAGCTACCTAACCTGCAGGATGAGTTAAGAGTCACCTGTGGTTCAATCAGGTAGTTTTATACACCACCTTTTTAACTGACTAACATTTTGATCACATCCTTAATTCTTAACGACATCTCCTGACACCAAATTTTAAGATATAAACGTTTGGCTTTGAGCATTGTAATCAAACTACTCGTTAAAGAAGTATTGTAATATTAACATGCACTTCAGGGCTTCACTCACTGTTGGTTTTCTTGCATCAATACATATTCAACTCTAAGCACAGAGGACTGCAGTAGCTAATGATAAAAATGCATGGCTTACAAAAATACTGGCAACTAAAACTAGTCCTGTCTAGAGCAAATGCTCTTTTCTTGCAGGTCATTTGATAACAATGAATGTGTCCTTCATGTCTGAATGTTTTTTTATACACTCAAAAACATATTTTTACAAATAAGGGCAAGCATCGTTCATAGCTGAGTCACACGAAAGATAATCCAATCTAATCTAAAGTGATTGGATAACAAATCAATATTCTTACAACTTTTTGAATTTGTTGACATAGCAGTGCGTGGGTGCATAAAACGGCAGCATTTCCACATAGAGTGGGGCCTTAATCTTTCAGGCAGACATCTCTTGAACCGTTATTTGGAGCTGGATTTTGCACGGTTGGCCTGTTGCCCGAGGCAGTGTGCGCCCTTTCCATCCCGACAACAGGCTGCTTTCAAAGGGTGTCCGGAAATATAGAAATATCTGACGCCCATATCTCCTGCTTCCGGAGTCCTTAATGCCAGAGAGCAGACACGCCAAAACAAATGCTCCACATTGGCTCCCAAACACAGCTTTGTTTCTATCAAGAGCAGTTTTCATCATGTTCCCGGCTTTCTAAATGTCACCGGTGCCACTGACACTACACAGCTCAAAGTCACAGTAAGAAACAGTGCTTTATTAAAAGCAGACACATCCGACACAAAACACATTTCCTCAGATTGAATGAAAATAATAATACCAAAAGACAAGGAAGCAGTTACAATGCTACCCTTTATGTGGTTATTTTTTTTTTTTAATGGAAATTGTCACTGAGAGGATGCCACACAGGGAGTGTGATAAAGTGTCACTTATGAGGAGAAATGATAGTGTGAACTCAATAGTTCACAGCTTCTTTTGAAAGTATCTGTCTCTCCTAAAGTCACTGATTTATCATAAATGGACTGATGGTAGGTGACAGCTCAGCACGCCGCTGGTGTCACCTGAATTTCAAAGATGAGAACATCTCAATTCTTTGGAAGAATTTAAATACAACTGACGGATATTTGCAGCTTATCCTCTAAGTTTCATACGTTAAAATGAGTCTAAAAAGTCACACACTGTAGCATAAAACTTATTGTTAAATGTGTCGCTCATTGAGGATGAATTTATTCCCTAAAGCTATTGACTGGGCTTTCTAAGAAGAAGTTTGGGTAACATTTTCTATGACGCCCATGTATATAATGCATTATTAACATCCTTATGATGTGTGATCTGCTTATGGCACTGAATAATTATAGTTATAAGCACTCATAAACATTCATAATGCTATTAAGTGCTATAAGTAGATTATAAATCATTTTAAGTATGTTTATAGTGCATTACAGACATGGGCGTCACAGAAAGTGTTAGACGTTTGGTTTATTGTTACAACAGGGATCAAGCTGAAGGCTCAGTCAGTCTCCAAGCCAAAGCAACATATCCCAGAGGTGGGTTTTGGCTTTTTTGTTTTTGTTTAAGTCCAGCCATTTCATACATTGAGTTAAATTAGAACTTAAGGTTTGCAATTAATTGGCAGAATGAAAAAGATGTAATCATTTCAAGCTGTTTGCGGTAAACTTTTCATGCACCCCAGATAGGCGACCTCTACTAACTCTAGAATACACTGCAGGGGTGATGTGAGTTCAGACATAAACTGAGCAAGTTCAGCTCTCGATACAACAGAAATAATCGCGTTCAGCTGTGCAGCACATCAACCCTCGTGTTTGGTTGCCAGCGCTATTTATTAACAAGGACCTGAGAAAACACAAATAAATCCGGGCGGTTTAAATCAAATCATTTAATTCTGGACCACACTTTTTTTCCGCCTCTCTACTGATGCCGGCTGTGTTTGAACAACTGGATTTCATCAGCGGCATGCAGCCAATCTGCCAGCAGCTTCAGACGAAAAACTCTCACTTAATGTCAGCACAGCAGGTTGAGTTCTGGCTCGGGCGCACTGATCCGCAGAGCAAACTCCGCTCAACAACACACACATCCCCTTCAAAATCCACGTCCTATTTGTGATCCGTCTTGTCAAACACGCATGGTATAAAGTAGCTTCTATTTTTGACTTATCACAGAAGTGTGTGAGAATCCGCAGATGATGAAAATTCTGCCCTTGCCAGTAATTAAACCTTGTTATCCAGACTTGCTGTAAGTGCTGAGAGTAAATTCTGACAGTTTGGTGTTTGGAATGCAGGGAGGTTTGTTTGAGTAAAGTCGTTCCATCGTGCGCAAGCAAGCTCATTAGAAAGACCTAAATCACACCTCTCCGTCGTCACCGTTTGTTCCTCTTGGCCCCGGGGTTTGAGCTCGACTGTGGACTTTACATTTAATGCTATTGGACACCGATGACAGCCATGCTGGATGAGAATCATATGCAAGGTGTTTTTCCACTGTAGCTTATCAAAGGGGGGAAAGTTTGGTTCCCATTTTAGAGATGAAATGGGTTTTTTTTACTGTAAGGGAACATAATTCCCTGCTATAAATGGAGCTGGTGAAAATTTGACAATCTGCAAGTCAGCTTTGCAAAATCCCCACCTGTGCAGAGCAGGAATGTTATTCGACAGAAAGACTGTGCAGTGTGGTTTCCTATCAAAATATTTTCAGAGTAGGTAAGCCATAAAATTGCGGTGCGCTGGTGTTGAAAGCTTTGTACCACAGTCTGCAGGTGGAATTTACATATATTAAGTCTTGAAAACAAGTGAGATTAATGGCTGACTCTGACATAAAAACCCCATCCTCTCTTTGCTTCCCTCTCCCTTTTTTTCTCTCTATCACACAGACAGCTCCTGCTTGTTCCTGATTGCTCATGTGTGGCAGCAGAGCTGGATGGAAAACATATTGCTCCATCAATCACATCCCATTCTTCTCGGCAACACGTTCGACTCGCAGGTTGTCTGAGACCGAGGCTGCACATACAGTCAGCCCTTGTGTAAAAATGCAAAGATGACAAATATTCCTCCGAACAGATGCAGAGCTCTGTCAAACTGTGCCTATTCAGATAACCGGATTTCTTTCAAATGATGTTCCCCCTCCTTCCCAGTCCCTTGACTGACTCTGTGTTGACAGTATCTTAATATACAGAGCGAGGAGTGTGTGCTGTGTTCAAACAAAGCCTCCTTCTCCCCTGTGCTATGCCAATAGATCAAATGAACAGACAGAGGGAGAAGAAGGGGGAAGATGTCGCTTTTCATCAATGTCTGGCTGATGTATTCAAGAGTTCCTATCTTTTAAGTCTTTGTTTCAGCACACGAAAAGACCAAAGCACGGAGAGCACTGCCGTGCCCGCACTAGCAGTGCGAGACAGAAGGGTTTCCTGCTTCCTTTTGCCTGGCTGCTATGTGTGACACACAACTTGGCCACAGCCCCATTTGTAGCCCCTGGGCAGTGCATGTGTCACCCATTTGTACTGCGCAAAGCACTCAGTTCAGAGCGAAGGCCAAGTATGAATGGGGGGGGGGAACACTTACTCGTTTTTCTCCAGAGCCAAGAGCAGCTGCTCACCTTCCGCTTCAATCAGGAGCTTCAGCGATGCAGGGTGTCTCTGAAGAGAGTACAGACAGGAGAGGGGATGAGACGGATTGTTTGTGGAGCATTTTGATTGACAAAAGATGGCTCTGGTTCTCTGGTAGCTAGCATGCTTTCAATTTAAGAAAATATATGTAATGGCTGCTGTGTGTGGCAATAAAATAAAAAAACAAAACAGGAAATAGTTCTTAAAATGCTTAATTACAATCTGATGAAACTTTCACTGAGCCACCCAGCGCTGTGAGAAAAGAACGCCAGGAGGCTCTTTTCAATTGAGCGCTCTGATATCCTTATGAAGCGACTTTGTATCTCAGAACAAGAGCTGAGAGGATTAACTTTATGTTTATATTCCTTTTGACATTAATCCTGCAGAAAAGCCACAAGTCTTCGCAACCCTGTGCCGCGAGTGTCTGTTGGAGTCAGATGAAGTGGCACCGGCTCGTACATCACTTCTGTCAGTCACGCTGCGCAAACACCCACACACACACACACACACACACACACACACACACACACACACACACACTCCTCCACATATCAACACATAACCGCCCTCCTCTCGTGTGCTGCCTGTGCTCCCGCTCAGAAACACCAACAAAAAAAAATTCATCTGTCTCGCATTCTCCTTCGCTTGGCAACAACACACACAAACACATTTCACACACACACACACACACACACACACACACACACGTAGTTCAATCTGGGTCAACTGTGGCAAAGAGCGCCGCTCTGGGTTAAGTCATCCATCATCCCCCGTGGAGAAGAATGTCTAGTGGATCATAAGAGGATATGGAAGCAGAACACTTAAGGTTTGAGGCAGTATCATTGCACAAGTCATGTGGGACTAAACTTTCTGCTATCTTCTGTTCAGACAGCGTTCGACGCGCACGCTTTGACCTCCCTCACGCTGCATAATGTTTATGACGGCTGCCATTTCTAACTTCAGGGAAAACATAGATAGTACACCGGATGTTTTGGGTTGTTGTTAAGGGAGTGATGTATTCAACTCAGCACTTAATTTCACCTTCATAATGAGTACTCTTTCCTTCGCAGAGCTGAAGTTTTGTTTTGTTTTTCGGGTAATAACATCCCAAAGAAACCTTGTGGCACCATGTCTGTTTGGTTAAGCCAGAACAAATTAATTCACTAAAGAATTGACTCAAATAACACAACCTGGAAACTCAAGCTGTGCTTTTAAAATCTGCCTGGCAGCCATGTATTTTGTTTCTATAAAGTCTGGGATTATAACACCAAACAGAGCCAAGGATCCCAGGTTTCAAACCGGTGGGTTGTGTGAAGTGTCTAAGATGCAGATATTGTGCAGCTGCTTGAAATGTACTGAACTCAACACAGAGGGGCAATGACTGCTTACATGTAATGTAAAGATTTAATCCGTATGTTTGAGTAAACAAATTGGCCCTGGTAGATTACTTTGTAACGTGAACGTTGTATTTCTACTGCAGACCTTGTGATCGTCGCAATGAAAGCGAAAATAGTTTCTGCTGTTGTACCTTTCCAGAGTTATAAAATGACGCCCCCCCCCCCCCCCCACCAATGCAACCCCCTGTGATGTTTTAAAACAGGACTGTTTTCGGTCTGAATCGCCTACTAATTTTGTCCTGCGGGTGGTGGAAGACTAATAGCCAAAGGGTCATTGAAATCAAAATGCTTTATGTGAATAACAAACTGGCAATCTGCCTGTCGGGTTATGAAATACAGTATTATTGGTCTGATGGTGGTGAAAGAAAGATGGTGGTGTAATTTTCATCACACTATCCTCAGTTATCTGGACCAGTGTAGGATATACAACTGGAAGTCTAAAAAGAATAAGCAGAGCGAAAATGTAAAAACAAAAAGGCGTTTCATTCCATCAACTATTCCTCACCTGGGATTTGAGCTGGCTGGTCGGTTTCCAGTCTTGTCCAACAAGCTGGAGTGGTACTGTGGTCCCATAGTGTTTCTGCTTCGCTGTTGGTCTGTGTTGAACAGTCATGCTCAAAAGATTCCCTGCAAAGAAAATAAACACACCATGTGAGAATACACAGAACACTTCAAAGTGAGCGTGCTTCATTCTAAAGTCTATCAGTGTCTATAAAACCAGTTGCGGAAGCAAACAATGGGAACAGATTTTTCGACAAACAACACCGATGAGTAATTCCTCCCGGCTATTAAAGGCCTGAGCCTGGTGTTCATTACCGACATCAGAACACAACCTGACAGTACAGCAGCCTTTTAATATGAAGTGGCACTAAAACAAAAATCACAGTACTTGAATTTGATGGCTTTTCTGCGTCACGGCACACAAATGGTGTTATTTCTCATACCTAACAATTATCTACGCTGACAGAATGCCATCTCCGATACGTCCTCGCCCTTCCTGAACACATGTTCACCTCCTTTTCATGGGCTGTCAGTAGAATGGAGCCTGTCTCCTCTGCCATTAAGACATGAACACAACAGCACTAATCAGCACCCTCAGACATCCAGCAATGAGAACCGGAGCCCGTGGTGAAACCGTAACCGCCCCCCCCTCTGCCCCTCCAGCTGCATAAATCTCCACTGTTCAGCATGAAGAGTTTCTGAGCGAGGAACTGGGGTTGCTGCTGCTGCTGCTGCTGTGATAACTCGCAGGGCTAGTGTCCAGGATGCGGTGCAGGGATTAGACGTAGTTTTGGGGCATTGCTCCCAGCATGCTTTTATCTCCCCTCTCTGTGTTCTGACAGGGTGTTAACTGAGCCTCAGAGAGGCTACAGTTCTTGGAGTTCTACTGTCTTTGCCAGTCATTTAAAAATATATATTCGTGCCCAAAATCCAAACACTGATGTCGCCAAGCGTGCAGCCAGGAGATGAAGTGGCAGAAAAACAGCCACCATCCCAAAGAAACCTACTAGTTATAACTGAAAAAAGAAGTTGCAATGGCTTCAAAGAGTGCATCATGAGCACACACGGAGTCTGAATACAATGCATAGTGAGCCACTGGAGGACATCACTAATAGGGTTCCTGCAGTAATCAGCTCCCCACAGCGGGGAAGCTATTCCAAAGCTTGAGTCTCTTACTGAAACAGCAGGGGGCTAGCACCATTTGTCTGTGCGCAAACATCCTAAATCAAATGTTTGCCTTTATTTTGTTTTTCTTCCACTGATGCTCCATCGAGCGTTTCCAAACAGCAGGGAAACAGATTTAGTTTGAGGGTGATGTCAGTGGACTTGTGAGAAGTTGTGCGTGTGGTCTGAGGATAATTGATGGTGTGTTTTGAACTTGGGACTTTGTTACTTCTTAATTTTCAATCGCATTTCAAACCCATATAAACACAAAACCCACTGAAGGGGACCGAGATTATTATTACCAGCGGATTCAAGGTCCTTCCTTTCGAGGTTCACATTACTTCTGTCTCCCTACGCATGACTCACCCAGCTAAATTGCTGAGTCTGCTTATTATCCGGCATTAATAACCCAGGTCGGAGGCAGACCCCCCCCCCCCCCCCCCATGCTGAGCTTTGTTCTGGTTCTCCTCTGAGGAAACCGTCACTCTGGAGTTCTTCACAGACCCGCACCAGCTGATAGCAGAGAGTCAGAGGTGACCAGCTCAGCAGTCCTCATCCAGCTCCAGCCTGATGATGAGAAGCAGGCTCCGGCAAGGAGGGATCGGCATCACACACACACACACACACACACACACACACACACACACAGAAAAGCAGGAGAAGCATCCTACCCTCATTAGCCCTAGAAAAGCACACCGTCTGGGGGAGGTGGGCATGCTGAGTAAGGGAACGCATGACAACCGCTGTGAAAAGTACGGATAGATAAAACACAACACATGAGGGGAAAAACAGAGAGAAGTTGACAGAGAAAGGTCAAGTCCACATTGTGGTTAGGAAACACACACACACACACACACACACACGCAGATGGAAAGGCCTTTTCTGTGGCATGCTCCCCATCAACTTTGAAGACTTGGTTCACAAACATACAGCGTTTGGTTCCCTGACTTCAAAGTCCACAAGTGAATGACCATTTTGTTAATGTGGTGTGCTATGAGATTTAATTCCCGCTTATAAATGGCATTATATTAGTGGAAACAGCGTGCAGGCTCAGTCTTTTTCCCCCCACATGCTTGGGAGAGACATTTGGTAAAGCTGGAGTGTAGCTGCGGTGCCTGGAGTGTGTAAGTGGCTTTTGTTCTCTAGAATGTTATAAGCGCCACCAGAAGCATTAAGGGAGCGGTAAAAGTGGCACCAGAGCCCAAAGCCTTATTTATATGTTCAATATAGGAGAGTGTAAACAGAAGTCTTAATAGAGCAGAGTTCTGGCCATGTTCAGCTCCCTTTATGCTCCGGCATACACACAAGGAGAGTTTGTGCCATTTATATTGCCTCAATAAAGTCAAATGCTATAGGTGGGAGGATTGTGTGTGCGTGTACGTGGAATTGGGAATGTGAGTGTTTGTTCTTGTGTGGGTGACTGAAATGTGATTCAGACCTATGACTGGATTAAGTAATTCATTTGGCTTTCCCCAGCAGTGCTGTTAAGCAAAAGTAACAAAATCTATTATACACTCTGTATGTACAACCATTGTTTGGCTGTTTTAGTATCATACTCCCATAAAGCCTGGATTAAGTGATTTGGAACCTGGGGATTGGGATCAAGTAAATCTGTGTATTTGTGTGATGATTAACAAGATATAAAAAATAATAAACGTCACACACACAATCAGGTTTTTCTTAGTTCTCTCAAACCGTTATGCACTTTATACAAGATTGGGAGCACTTATATTGCCTCTCAACTGCTTTCATCCAGTTGTACCTCACGTCACATCTGGTTGCAAAAAAACAAGATGGCGACCGCCCAAATGCCAAAGTCGAGGCTTCCAAAGGGCAGTCCACAAACCAGTGGGTAAAGCCACGGTGATTCGTCCACTTCTTATATACAGTCTATGCTCTCAACATTGCGACGGCTTAGACGGCGGCTTGCAGCTAACGGTTCCAACAGCACTAACAGTGTGAACTACCGCAAGAGCTAACAGTGTTTACCTGAATGGGTGCTACACTTCCGGAGGTTATCCGCTGTATCTGCCGTATGAGTGCAGTGCAGAGCAAAGGCCGTGAGCTAACTATCGCGGTATGCTGGACTTAAGCATGCGCAGCCGGCCCCGGGAATGTCACCAACGAACAGAGGAGCTCGGGTAACAACACACACAGAGGGAGCGTGACTTCATGCTCTGCTCAGGTAGACATTACTCCACTATATCTTCACATAGCAAATAGTTTGTTTGCTGCCGTATCAATTCTCTGAATCCCTTATATTGCACCTCTGCTCTGCTGTTTTTTTTCTTCTTGTGAAATATTGGAGGATTTATCCTCTCCAGGAATAACAACTACTGCAATGAAAAAGGAACAGCTTTGTGTGAACTCCTCGCAGACGTATGGAACTTGTGATGAGGGGGAAGGCATTGCTTGGCCATAAAGGGTCACAAGAGAAAGGGATCGTAACTTGAGGTCTAGGTCAGTGATTGGCATTTTAGTTTGTGACCTCTTACATCGCCCATCCTCATAATCTGTAGGTCATGAGAAGACCAATCAAACTGAAAATTTGAAGAAAAATTGAGATGTTATTCGACACTATTACTATATTTATTTTACTTTTCAACCAAATTCTGGCCTGTTTCAGCCACAATATCTAACCGTGTAGACTAAATCAGTGCTTGCCGGGGTACTGTACCGCTCCTAATGGTATTTCACAGTGAATCTTTCCTTGGTTTTATCAGTGTTCCCAAAATGAGTGCATTCTCCACAGCCTGTGAGCTGCTGGTCCAAGGAAACATCTGACCTTCCTCGCTTCTTTGCAGATGTCAAGACGTCCTTTCTTACTGCCCTTTCGCAACTCCAGCCCTTCTCTTTTCCCGCCTCACCAAAACAAACCAACAACTGTTCGGCTTTATTAAGCCCCAGAGCCTGCTTCCTCGCGACCAACTGCAACGCACTCCTAATCACAGTCACCCTTGCCTTGCGCTGGAAAAGCACACAAGGACAACACTCCAAAGTGATGTTGAGAGCAATGCTCTCCGATCTTGAGAATGTCAGATTGGAAACGAAAAACAATGCCTTTGGCAGCTTGAACGACACTCTTTTGACTTGCAAAGTCGCCTGAATGGTACAAAAAACAAGTGCAGCGGAGACGTGATTCCAGCATTGTTTGACATGGGCAGACAATGTTTAGTTACTACTCAAACCCCCAGAAGGAAATGGGCTTGAAATAAGAGCATGTGGAACTAATTAGGTCAGAATGGTGAGTTTAAATTGGCCTGATTCAAGCCGAGGTATGACACAACAAAGACAAAAAAAAGGTAAGAAGGTTCCATGTAACATGTTCCATATGGAAATGTGTTCTTGATGAAGCAAATCTAATAACATGATCACTTTTTCTTCATCAAAAGCGTGTATCCAGATTTGATGGGTGTCTTTAATCAGAGCTCTGACTGGATTGGGGACATGATCCAGCAACGTTTTTGAGCCAAAAGTTGGTTCTGACATCAGCCCATGGGGGGAAACTTGGTTATTGTTTATGGCTATTGTTCATTTAATAATGGATGATTGACAGGTATAGCGCAAACTCAATTTATCCCCAATCAGAGTGGGCAAATTATGCTAATTCAAACAGAATGGTGCTTGGGAATAAAATGATGAATGATACATTGGGAGGAGGCAGACGCTCTTTTATAAATGACCTTGGAGACAAAAGCAATGAACTCCGCTGCCTTTCCTTATCTCTTTCTCTCCTTTATCATTGTCTAGGCCTGTGACGAATCATTATTATCATTATTGAATGCTTTTAATCCTTTTTTTTGATTAATTGATGAATCCGTTATTTAATAAACTTTGTGAAAAAATTGTGAAAATGCCCTTCTCAGGTTCCAAATGGCCCAGATGTATTCAAATTGCTTGTTTTGATCCAACAGTCTCAACCAAAAAGAATCAAATTCAACTCATCACTGCAGACACAATTATCAAAAGATAATTGGTTCGTTGATTCATACAGAATTAATCGTGAAATGTGAAAATTTCACTGGTTCCAAATTGCTATTTTTTTATAAAAAGTAATCTCCTTGGGACTGCAGATCCCACAAAGCAAGCAATTTCAGGACGTCACCTTGGGCTCTGGGGACGAGCATTTATCACTATTTTCTGACATTTTAAAAACTTAAAAATATCTGTTGCTCAGAGCCCTAGATTATATAAAACTGAGAAAAGCAGCAGATCCTCATATTTGGGAAGCAGGACTTCATGTTCTGTTGATGACCTCGTCAACTAATCTTCACCTTGCTACCCATAAATTGTTCACAGTGCAGGGTTCATGGGGATTACAGAGCAAAGGTGAAAGGTGCCTGCTAATCTTGGCCTGACTCCACAGTAAACATGTGACCCGTTTGCGGGACATTATGTCAACACCCTGAGGGTTGCACCAGGAAACATAGAAACCTATAGGTGACATCATGGTAATAGGAATCTGCACGAATTGGAGAGAGAGGGTCTCCTTAAATCAAATCTAATAAGGTAGCAGTGTGTCAAAAGTCACAGCTCTGAGAGTCGTTAATGGTTGGATTTCTAGACGGATCATTTCTTTTAGAGCATAGCTGAGGGTCATAATCAAGCCGTTTAACACTGGGCTCCCTCTACTGGTAAATAGCTCTTTTGTGTTCTCTCCCTTCCTGTCTCTCTACCCCCAACCTTGTATATTGAACCCATTTACTGTCACACTAGCATGATGTCAGTACATAATTACTCTATGGGAAATAGATGGTCCTGCAGCAAAAAAAAACCCCCCTTGGCCCAGCAGGAGGTTAATGTTGTCCGAGAACCGGTGCAGTTACGCCACCGGCGGGTGACACTGTAACGCTTGCCCCCGCTGTGAGGGCTGCGCTCGCTGCCTGGCATGGGGGCCTAGCGTGTGCCTTAGCAACAAAGGTCAGAGTCAGAGAGCTTCTGGAGCAGAGCTGTATGAAAGCTTGTTAATATGGTCGCTATGATGGATTTCATTTACAGCGTCCTGGAAGTCCTCTCTGTCACAGGCCTGGCGCACATTCAAAGCACTACAGAACTACAAAAACGAAACCTCAAGCCACAGCCAAAAGGCAGAGACGATGTCATCATTGTCAAGACATTGTACAGTATGCGGTGGCATCCATGTCATTACCTCAGTGGAGAGAGACAAACATTAAGGATTACACTCCATCAATTGATTAGCTGATCCGCAGAAAATCATGCAACACTAATTTTGATATTTCAATTGTGTTCGTTTAAGTCACTCATCAAGCAATATTTATACTATTTAAAATTGAATGTCTTTGACAAGCAACTTTAAGACATAGATATTATAATTAAAGAACTGCAATTTTCACCAGCTTTTGGAAAACCTGAAAAGAACTGACCCAAACATTTACCAATCTTAGAATAGTCAACTTTCTACTTGAAACTTTCGTCTTTATTTATAACTATGTGATGTGCTGCTCGCTCTGCCTCACTTAAAAATACATCACAAGTCCGCCCATGTTGAGGAACATAACACAAAGAGACGCAGACAAAGCAACTGGCTGAGGCAGAACTTTGTTTGAGCCAATTTGTTTGAATCCTCCCCAGGTATAGGAGCTGGCCTGTTTTGTTCCTGCTTGTCCTTTCTCATTGAAGAACAGGGACATGAAATATGGGGCGGATGCTGCATGCATGCCAGCCTGGAAAATAGATGATGTGGATCTGAGAGGAAAAAAACACCGCGTTTCAAGTCTCAGTGGAAGACAAAGACTGGACGTTCACATTGGAAGTCAAACTGGGGAATGTTTCCCTTAACATCTACAGTGTAAATTTTGTTAATCTGGAATTGTAATACCTGTTCTTGATTCACATTCTCTGCTCTCGTAGGATTGTTAAAAGGTAAATGCTGATGTGATTTTCAAGTCGCAAACAAAATGAACAAATGAACAAGATCAATGTGAAAAGTACAATGTCGACTTTGTCACAACAGACATTTTTTTAAATTGTCATAGCAGAAAAAAGCACAGGTGAAACCGCATTGGTAAAACTGTTAACATTAGAAATGGCTCAGTTCCATTAAGTCTGTTAAATACATTGAGTGAACCAGCACGCAGACTAGCAGCAAAAACCCTGAACCTGCTGATCTAAATGGAATCCAGTTGTTATTAGTTCTCCTTGTGGCCAGAGAAAGAGCTGACATTATATCATGTGTTATTCATATATGCTACAAATACAAGTTCTGCAAAATAGGACACAAGAGCTGACCGGAACAGGCTGATAAACTGTCAATGGTTTTGAAACATTGATGGGGTGGAACTTGAACTAACCCAGATAGGCTTGACACCGAAAAGAGATATCTGAGCCAACTGGGCACTCTCTCTGTCCAGACAGAGGAAGAAGACGCTCGGGGAGAGCTGTGCTGAGCTCAACTCTGACCCGACTGGGGTGTGAAAGTCTGATGAGAAAGTCCAGAGACAGCATCGGGTTTCAGCTTGTGTGTTAAGCTTTTGTGGAGGGGGGGGGGGGGTCAAATGAGTCCAAAGCAGCTCCGAAGAAATCAATGCACCACATGTAGGGTTAGGCCACATGAGCATAGTCCAGCTACCCCCCCCCCCCCTGTATAAATATCCCCACTGCGGAACAGCAACTGGTTAATCAATCTGTCTTAATGCACCACCACACATCGGCCAACTCTTCGTACCGGCCTCCTGGGTTTTAACCATCACGAACAACTTGTCTGGAAGATCTGATTCCATTCCTACTGAAAAGATCCTAAATGCGTCTGACTCGAGATGGGTCACATCACGGCGATAATGTCTCTCTGGGGGAGGACACTGTTTGGGGAAGGAATGTTTTACTACAGTCCAAAAATATATTCTCAGCTCAACTTTCATTTGTCTGAGCGTGCAGCACGCAAGCTCCAGGCAGACAGAGTCATGTCGCTTGGAGCAGGTAGGCTACAGCTGGCTATTTAATACTGGCTGACACTAAGTGTGTCAACCATCGGAGGAAGTCATTCACAAATGAGCCCCGGCTAGAACAGAAACACGCACAAGACAGGCAGGGCGAGGAGAACCGGCACGAAAGCTCAAGAGGCGGTGTCATGAAATATGTATGCAAACATGATGTTGCATGGAGCCGAACTGCTCCATCTTTCCTCAGCAGCCTCGAATTCCTGACAGCAAAGACAAGAGGTTTGCACAGACTGGGAGACAAAGTGGAGAGACCCATAAAAGGGAGCACTAATGATTCCCACTCATTGTGCATTTGACATGAAGTAAGCTGCAACTCATTATTTTCATCAATCGAACAATTTTGTCTGTGAAAAGTCCAAAAAAATGTGAAAAATTCCAATCACGAGTTCTGAAATCCCAAGGGGACATCTTCAAACTGCAGCCCAAAACATGTTCAGTTTGAATTTATATAAAGACAGAGGAGAAACATGATGATTGATGGATGATTAAAAATGTCGGCTGGTTCAGTTTTTGAACACAAAAGGCATTTTACGCCATTGATTGTATTTGTCTTTGTCTTTTAAATGAAAGCCCATCTTCCTGTGACACGGCTCCCTCCATCCATTCATCTCAATCAGGCTGAATTACCCACAAGCAGGTAAATATCCTGTCAACACACATCGGCTCAGACTTTCCAAATGCACTGACGACGACGATTTGAACCGAGCCGGAACCCACGAGAACCAAACCCATCAAGGCCAACTTCTGATGACGACAAACCGTTGATGAATACAGCTTCCTCGCGCTTTGATCCTGGTTTTACACATTTGCCCTTGCTGGTAATTAATTCCCAGGATTCCACAGTTGAGTGGCAGTGCAGGGGGGGGGCATAACGCTCAAGTGCAACTCCTCCACTCACCACTGTTTGGACATACTGTCCTTGTTGAATCTCACCTATAGGGCATGGAACGCTGGTGATGACTGGGATATCATGAGCCACAGCCCAAAGGGTTGCAACCACTGGGACAAAACACACGCAAGCACAGACACAAACACACTCTGACATCACATTTGGGAGCTCTCAAAATGTCATAAACATAATAAACAGCACAATGTACAGGTTTTTACAAACGCTACTTGATTCATTCAATTCAAAACCAACAATGTGACTTTTATGTTTGCCACTAAAATAAATCTGGAATTCATCCATAATTGAAATATTGAAGTATGTTTGAAGTGCCCTGAAAAACTGAAGTATGCCGAAAGCGCCAGCGAAATGCCTCAAGTGCTACCGCTGATTACCAAAGAGAGTTTCAGCATCATCAATTATACAGCGTGTCCTCTCCTCCGAGGTGCGCACTGAATGGACTGCGAGTTAAAATGTGATGTTCTGCTTCTCACACACAGATCCGGAGGAGAGAATGACAGAAAGCTATAATTTAGCGAGCTTTGTCTCCTCTGGAGATGTTGCATTCGGCCCAAACATGTGTTATAGATCTGTAAGACCGGTGTACTAGCAAAAGGCGTTCATAAAACATGATACTAAAAGCAGCCAAACGTGAGACATGCATGAAGAATAGAGTAGAGACGCATACAGGATAAATGCACAATATGCAGACAGGTTCATTTCAACCTGTCTTTTTCTTTATGTTTCTAGGTGAAGGTTACATTTGACATGTGCCTGATAATAACTCAATTAAGAAAACAATCGATTCGCTACTTTCGCCCATGGATCTCGCCTATAATAGGCAAAAAAGACTTCACATCTTGTCCGCCTCTTACCTTCAGCAGACCTGGAGAGCACACCGCCACACACCGGGACCGAGACACATAAAGCCTGAAGTGCTGTCAAAATAACAAACTTCAGACTCCGGCTCCCGAGGTTCATGATGCCCGGCTGAAGCGTGGACGGGACTGGCCAAAACTGTTTCACTGCAGCGCAACCATCATACAATCCAACAACAGCTGATGTGCAAGGAGTACCCCCACCCCCCGCCCCCCCCCCCCCCCCCCCCCCACCTCCCCAAAAAAATAAAATGACTTCCTGAAATATGATCGAGCGTATGAGCGGTGCTTTAGGAAATCCCGAGGACAGCTGATTCAACTCCATGCGCTTTCCCCATTCAGAGACGTCCAAGTCCAGAGCTGCCTCGCGCAACCCCCCCCCCCCCCCCCCCCCCCCCCCAAAAAAGTGAGGTAAATGAGGAGCGACCGGGGAAAACATTCACAAATAGACAACACAAGCCGCTGCTGTCTCAGTCGCCCACTGGAATGGCATCGATTCCAGGAGCAATTACTGGAGAGAAGTGTTGTCTTATGAGTGGGGACCATGTGCTTCAATGACACGCTTCGTGCTCTGCGAGGTCCTAACGCCTCCGCCAGGTCGCGTTATTAAACAAGCATCAAGCTACCGGAAATTAACAAAGCACAACATCCGGTTACAGATTTCAAAAATAAAAAACCCTATAACAATTATAATGCACTTTTGCAATACTGTTTTTACAATAAGATTAAATAAATAATAAAGAACGTACTTAACGAATACAGACTAAAATAATTAAAATGAAATGCTGTTTTAATGCTTTTTGTGTACGTCATCTCCTATGACCTATCACAGCCTGAATACCACAAGTGGACATCCCGAAGAAGCTATTATTTAGACCTTGACATAAGATTATTGATGTCAAATTACAGAAGTTCTGTACAAAGCAGAGACACGTAAACCATATGACACAAAAAAACAAACAATTCCCGGAAGGTGCAGGACGCAGAGCGCGAATCTAGCGTTTTATTTTGAAGCCAAACTTCTCCATTTCCGGCCTTCCTCTTATCCGTTTCTCAACTTGACTCAAAGGGGTTCGGTAGGCGCACACATACCGTATATTTGAATATTTCAGCCTACGCGGCCCTCACTCAGATGTTATTATGCATGCAAGTTGTTATTCAGTCAGAGCAAGCTGAAAGCATTTGTGTGTGGGAAAAAATGCCGACTTGCAAATTTAGGTGAATGTGTCAATTTAAAGAATATTTTTCAAATTTCTCTTCTTAATGCATACAGATATGCAATGTTGATTGCTGGGTAATATGTGTTTTGATATTGTCCAATGTCAAATCTCTGTGTGTGTGTGTGTGTGTGTGTGTGTGTGTGTGCTTCTGGTATCTAGCACAGGGGCTCATCGTGATGGTGGATAGTCTGTTGTCTGTGTACAGAACAGGGTGGCATGAGTTTGAAAACGTGAATATTTCAAGATATCTGAATCAATATATGAGACTCACAAGCAGCTATACTCAACTTGTCATTGAAGCACCGGTGAGATGCACTAAATAATGACTGTGCATGGACCCATATGTGGACATAGCCCATTCCAACACTGTGGCTCAGCTCAATAATGCTCTTCAGCGTGTGCCCTCTGCACTGCACCACATGGCTATCCACTTTAGGAGGGAATGCAGGCAGACAGCAGGTAGGTGTCCTGTTTTCTGAAAGCTGTTTCTCCCCTGACAGGAGAAAATGAAAGAGCAGTGTTAAAGGTGTAGTGTGCTCGCAGCATGAAGACTTCGGGTAAAGTCACAGCAGCACATCCAATTGTTGCCTAACGCCGTTTGAAATAGGAACTATAGGGTGCAAGCCCAGTGTCATAAAACCCCATTTCCTCAGAAGTCTTCTTTCAAGTTCAAATATGAAAGGAAATAAAAGACTACCGAGGAGTATTGCTCTGCATGCTGATTTCAGTGGAACCAAACATTCAGCTATAGGACGTTACAAAGAGCTGATCTTTTGCTCTTTCTACGAACCAGGATGCTTGAAGGAAGATAAGGTGCAGAGAAGAGCAGGCAGTAAAATATGAATTTGTGTTGGTGTGCTCGGACAGATAACACTCAATAATAAATCCCAACTTCTGGGAAATTATTCCATCCAACCTCTGTTATTATGTCAATGCAGTTAGGGGGAAAAACACAACTTTTCACCAGTGTCTGAAGACAAACATTTTACTGTCACATTTGGAAGAAAAGTGAACAACATATGTTGAAACAAGTCAAATATAAAATACACATGATTCAATTTAAATACAAAATAAAGTTGAAGAATTGTATTGATAGTGAAACAACACACACAGTAAATAACCTTCTTCAAGCAGCAGACATGGTTCCCAGTTGTCTTTAAGTTACTCATTTTAGAAAGACAGACACAATTATGATCCATTATTTATGATCTCCTGTCGTCCAAATACACCCACACGTGCATTGTGCTCTGTCAAGAAATAAGGTTTACAAAAACAGTCAGGCGTAATCATCTGTCGTAATCTTCTCCAAGACATCGGGGCAAATTTAGATGGATGAAACAGCTGGACTATGAAGAAACTTCAACTTAAAAGGCTAATGAGTAAAATAACAATTAAGAATAATGAAGAGCGTCTGCTCTGTTGCCTGTTATTTCAAAAATAAATATTCACTTTTGATTTATGTCCCGCTCCATCGTGTCGTGGAGAGCCACTCTGAGCACGCTCACTTTGGAGCCCACACATCTGAATCTGCAATGGCGGGCCACCGTCCATCATGAGACAAAGACGGGGACAAAGACTCAATTCAAATGGGCACTGTCCATTGACGTGGGCATTCCCAGTGAGAAGGGGTCACATTCCTCCATCTTACAGCTAATCTCTGGCCCTGAATGGTGGCAGAGCCCACTTCAGTTATAATGAGGAAGACGGCGGTTGAAGACTGTCCCGGAAGGGACTGTGAAGCATAATGAATGATTCTGTCTGACATCACATGAGATCATGTGAAAGTGGCTGCGTGAGAGGAGCTCACTCTGCATCCCATTACACCAAGCATTCTAGAAACAAAGGCAATTTGCAATCAAGTGAGAAGAAGATAACACAGATTTAAAAAAAGCATACATTACTGGTTTATATCGTACATCAAAAGGGTATCAGTCATGCGATATCTGGTTTGTGACCAAAACAGAATTTTGAGACATGATTTCATCCGTTCATTTTGGTCCATCTTGCATTTGTAATTGCATACCACAAGGGCAGCTGGGACAGCTGCGCCACGGAGACAAGCATCTGTTTTTCTCAAAAGACAAATCTGTGGCAATCTTTCAAAAAAACAACAGTAGGTCATTTAACAAAACCAAGAGCTGTTTTGAAGGTATTTCATCAAATATGCTCTGTCCTCCAAGTCCACCAATCTGTCCTAAACTGATCATCTGTTTCTTTATCCTGCACACAAAGATGGACACATTGGTGCAATTAAACTGTTTTATCAGCAGGTCATTTGTGAACTAGGTTAAAGGTGTTTTTTTAATTTTATAATTCTGCATCAAAATATTGTATTTTTTATCCAGATGGGCAGAAGAGTCTTTGATGGTTCTGAAAAAACTTCCGAAACAGAAGGTACAGTAAGCGATGTTATTAAATGACCTTGTGGGCTTTTGAAAGATTACCACAGATTTATCTCTCAGGAAAACAGATGTTAAGCTCGGTAACTTGGATAATAAGTAATGGAAATACACGAGACAAACAAAACACTGGCTGAAGGCCGGTAGAGCCGTGCCGTGGCCTACACTGATAGTTTAACTCATATTCAGCACAGCCAGAGGGTCACAGGTCACTTCATCAGTCTGTTATACAATGCGACAGGCCTTGTCATGTCATCATCTTCATCTGTCATCGGCCGTTCAGCTGTTGCTCCTTTGGAGAATCTGATCCAACAGTTTCTGCAATAAGAGAGCAAAACACTCAGATTACTAAAACACTTGGCGGCTGTAGATCATCAGTCTGGTCCACACAAAACCCACGAGGCCTTTTTTTCCAATCCAGGCGAACGCACAAAAAACGTCACATGGAAATCAAACAGTCCTGCACAGACGGAGGAGCAAAACCTCGTCCCTTCCGTCCTCTCACCCACACGTTCAGGTTTCCAGCTCCTCTTTCCAGGATCCTGCTTGATCAACTGGCATCGCACCCTCTTCTCTGTGTTATCTGCCACAGCAGCAGTGTGGCTGGAGCAGCCGTGTGTGTTTTACACCCACACTGTCTGCAGCTCGGCTGAATGGTGGCACTGCACTGTGGCTCTCTATGCCACTGAAGGGCATTTTGTTTCAATGGGAACACAGGTCTCACAAACTCTGAGCACAATGAGACCGTTCACGGTTTCGCTCCATTATGAGAGCGCAGCGGGAAAGAGAACGAACATACGATTCCTCCAGCAAATCAAACTCTGTCATGGGTAATAATTATTGATCATGTAGTAACAAAAAAAAAAGTAATAACCACCTCATGTGCAGAAAATGCATCTTTGAGATCAGCTTTTCTAGTCAAACTCCTGGGAGATGTGCAAGAAAATAGCAAAGGTTTGGCAGCAGCGACATCTAGTGGAACAATAAGTTCATTGCTCTTAAAGAGAAGGCAAAGCTCAATAAATCCTTTCACAGCAATCAGTTTAATGGGACTCATTTTAGAAATAAGCAGAAATTACATTTACATCCATTTTTCTTGTCATTGCTGCATCTCATTCCTTTGATGTTTCTTTACAGAGTTACTTACGATCGGTTCAGCAGAACTAAATCAAAGTTCACCTCAATGACAAGTTACCAAAGGTAAAAGTGCACGCTGTAAAATATTCCTATAAGTGTACAATTATTATCATCAGATCTGGGAAGATTTAATTAAAATGGAGAAACTGTAACCACACGTAAGGATGAGAATTCCTACTTCAATTGCTTCATTGGAGCACAATACGAAAGGGAATAAATCACTGTCAGACTCCCATGTATATTATTTATTGTAATATGTTATCCAGCCCGCAACTTGTCTACCTCAACAGGAGAATACCCAGAAATACACTGTGCCTCCCATCCACCCCCTTGTTATTGTCTTCCTAAGGTCGGTTTATAGATATCCTTCATCCTTCGCGTGTTCCACTCAAAGTCGTCTCAGTGAACCGTGATGGACTTGGTGGGTGATTTAAAGACTTTACTTTCCACAGTTGCACTGCCGTGAAGAGAGAAGAAGTCATTGTTTGCCATTACTGAAAAACGTTTCACCGTTTGCGAGGTTTAATTGAGCCTATCGAGGAAGGTTGTGTTATCACTTGCTTAATTGCCTGTGGGTCATATACACGATTAATGTTCTGTTCAATGTCTCAGGCAAGTTGTTAACATTGTGGCGCGCTGGTTGGAGGTTATTTGCTTTGTTCCATATTTTCAGGGATTTGATGATTCAGCTCATCATTTCTGAATATATATCTATATAACTTCCGGGAGATCAAAATAGGCATGTGTGGTGCTTAAACAACACAAGGACCAGTTTCTTTGCGCTAAGGTTCATCTTATTCTATTCAGCCCCTTAATATCAATATTTTTCTCCCTTACGTATGAAAGAAGGAATTCATGTTATTCCACGCTCCCTGTCAGTATCATGTGCTGTATGTGTAACAGGTTGCTTTAGATCTTCTCTCACTCTTTATGCTCTGCACCACTCCCTTAAAAGGAAAAAAAATTCTAAATGTCTTTTGCATCGTTCTAAACCCAAATTCAGCCTGGTTCTATTCATCTGTGTTTTGGCAAATACAGATTTAGAGATTACCTTTTTGAAAAGTTCCACTCGCTGCCTGTTGCTCAAACACACCTCCCTCTTCTTCTCCTCCTCTTTCTTCCTCTTCACCTCTGCATGCGGCCTGTAACAATATGATCAGTTTGTGCCTTTTATGAGTTGCTGGTAAAGAAAAAAATGGCAGTTTAGGGTTGATTTTGCACCACTAATCAACTACATGGAACACTATATTCTGTATAAATCCACAGTCTAACACCTTGTGAGGCCAGGACGTGAAAGAAAGAAAAAACATAATTAGAGCAAAAGTCTTGGCAGAGGAATAAAAGCAGCATAATTTGTACGGAGATATCACTGATACAGACTCTGCCTTCACACATGAAAGCAATACAAGAGATAAGGATGCATCTGATTGCAAAGAAAAGGCATCTGACAGTGGGCCAAGGTAGAGATTGAGATGTAACTCACCGCTTAGATCTCGACTGCATCTCTTTCCCAGTAATGGCTCTATCTCTGGGTTTGAAAAAGTTATCTGGAAACACACACACACACACACACACACACACACACATACTGTATATATATATACATAATTGCTGATTGAGTTGAAGGCTCTAAAGCATGGCAGTGGATCACTCAAGCTTTTCCAGGTGTTTGAGGAAACTGAAAGACTCCGCTCTTACAGAAAAGAAAGGATCGTGTTGCAATCTCCCGAAAGAACAGACAAGATCATTTTCAACAAGAGCACGCAATTCCACCGCCTCCACTCGCTTCTAAGATATTAAATCTCTCCCTTTCCAGGCTGTCATTGACTCACTGGTGTATGTTTTGATGTTGTTGCAGCCAGCAGAGGGCAGAGAGAGCTACGAATTTACTGTCACAAATCTTTAAATTCTTTATTGTTTACTGTGAAGCCTGGCACTGAAAGGAAATCTCATCAGGCAGAACATTGTGTCGAGAGCTTAATGCCATTTGAAGGTGACAGAAATATCTTTGCTGTAATCCAATGCTTGCAATCATTCTGAAACCCTATCATTCAATAGAGGAGCACTTGCATACATATATAAAGTATAAGCAATAAAGCCATTTGTTTCATACTTCAAGTGGCTTTTATTGTATTTAGTCGCAGCTTAGCCTCTCTCTCCTCTGTGCTTCTTTCCCCTCACAGTTGGCCTAAAGCTAGTTAAGATGAAAATGTATTGTTATTACATTTCAGATTCTGGCCTGTTATGTGATCCATCCTAAATATAATTTTTCTCTGTACATTTTAGTTATGTTACATTTATTCCTTTAGCTTTTCTATGCAATATCTGTAGCTTCATGGAAGTATAGAATCTGAATGATGTGTCATAGTTTGTCTAAAACTACTGCTAACTGAGAATATTGGGTTTCAGCAGAGGATTTTAGTGGATTAGCATGCCTTCGAGCTAAAAAAATAAATGTGAATATTATGTATAATTGAACAAAATGTTACCTATCAGTAGCTTAGATCCAGAAATATTGGTCTGAGCATTGAAAAACAACACGCACTGGCTGAAAACTACCCCCCTCGCTCTTTGTTCTGTGTCTGTATGTGTGTGATTATGATGTGGCAAACGGCCACTGCAGCTGCAACAGAACAATGGGCAGTTCGAGAGAGGTGAGGGTGGCTGCTGGCACCGTACCGTTCAGAGAGGTTCCCCGTCCACTGCGGGCTCTCCTCTGCCTAACAGCAGCATCCGACCGCGAGCCTACCGAATCAGCCTGATCCCTCCTCTCCTGTGCCCTTCGCTCCAGCTCTCGCAGCCTGCCCTGGGAACGACTGATGAAGTCTGG
This sequence comes from Anarrhichthys ocellatus, assembly GCF_004355925.1. Classification (NCBI taxonomy): domain Eukaryota; kingdom Metazoa; phylum Chordata; class Actinopteri; order Perciformes; family Anarhichadidae; genus Anarrhichthys; species Anarrhichthys ocellatus. The sequence continues at coordinate 5,638,997 of NW_022280034.1, read as the reverse complement.
CCTGGACCTCTGCAGTGCGTCCTGCCAAAACCAGAAAAAACAGAAACATATTGCTCTTCTTGACAAAACACTTAAGCCCAACGTCCCATTTCCAACTCCCACCGCTCTAGAATACAGCTCTGGAAAACTCAAAAGCAAGTCAAAATGTGTCATTCCCTTTCGCTGACGTTGTAGTGTACTTTAACGGTTGCAAACCTGGGGGTGAAAATCTCCACAAGGGGTTAAGATGAACCTGAGTTGTTAGATAATTAACAACATAGGGATTTAAAAAAGAATTTCGGCTGCAAAAGAAAGGAATACACTGGCTGCAATACACAAAAAAGTGCAACAAATAGACATTTGGAGAATCAGATCCTAATTGTTTCATTGTTATATTGGCAAAAAGAAAATACCTCTGAACTCACCTGTAAAGAAATAGTTTTAGGTGAGCTTTCAGTTTCAAGAGTGCCATTAGGTTGGTTGTGGTGCTGGATTGTTCTTTCATCCAGATGTGACTTCACACGTTTCCCCTCATCTGTCACAACCACTGCAGAAAAAAGAAATCATTTTCGCCTGCCCTGGCTTCACGTGCCCGGGCACAATGCAACATAGCCCTCTGGGCTTGCTATGATGACATATAACTTCTTGGCATGAATCAAAACAGGCACAGTATGTAAGCACTGTGGAATTTCACTGGATCTGTATTGATTCCATCAAAGATGTAGCTCTGGAAACAAAGTGTTGAGCTCGCAACACTGTCAGTTAAAGATCAATGTTTTATAAGGTGCGAAATTAAGATTTCGTGGGAGGGGACGCGAGAAGTAATAATACCAGTATTTCCCTCAGGTGATGCAGCGGAGTCCTTCTCAGATTTGCCATTTGGTGTTTTCTTCTTGCTAAGTTGCCTTTGGAGTTTGATATTTGCGATGATGGCAGCTGCATTGAGGGCGAGCACTTCCTCTTGAGACTGATGTGAGTTGGGATCTGAAAGGCAAGAGGGCTTTGATGTGAGTGAGAAGTGAGTGAAACAGTGACACCGGCTGTTGCCGAGCTGCCATTCGGCGGTCGAGGGGTTTAAAATCATTTCATAATGTCCCGCCTAACTCGCAGGTTGACTGTATCAAACGTAGAATTTAAATTAGGCCGCCTCGGGCCTCCTAATTAATTGATGACGGTCTTAATGAAAGCGATTAAGGAATAATGAATAATTTCACACGGAGAAGAGACCACGAACGAAGAACAACTCGCTCAGCAGAAAACTCCCTCTCAATGTTACTTATTCACCTGAATAAGTAACATTGAGTGACAGGATGGCTCTACAGCGGGTGATTAAAACCACCTAGAACATCATTGGCATATACTGAGCATCAGTGATCTTAGTGAGAAAAGGAGCCTGCGAAGAGCTGAGGGGATATTAAAGACAAAACCCACCCCCGCCACAACCTGTTCACCCTGCTGCTGCCTGGAAAGAGATACTGAAGTATCAGCTGCCGAAGCACCGGACTAGTTTTTTGTTGTTGTGTGTTTTCTTTCCTATGTGGCAAATTGGGCCTACACTCTAAATTTCGTTGTGCAACCCTGCCGTACAAGGACAAATAAAAGCCCTTGTAACTAATATTCAGCATTACTAAACAACAGCTTCAAGCTGACTGTTTCAGTCCTTTTACATAATCACATGGCATTTTTGTCACATGTGAGGACGTTGTAAAAACGTCCATTCAGAACTGTGGACGGACTTGAAACTTTGACCAAATGAGTTCTTGAGACTTGGAAGACGAAAGACTATGTATCCAAAGCATTGAAAGAACTTGCATCTTGATGTGCAATTTACTTATGACGACACGAGATAAGACTTGGACTTGCCCTCAAAAGACTTAAAAACTGCTCTGCATTCAAATCATGGAGGCTAACCTCAACAGTAAAGAAATAAGATTCGACATTTTGGGTAATATGTCCGTTCACTTTCTTGCTAAAAGTTAGATCGATACCACTTTTGGATATGAGAGTATTGATCCTCTAATCTAATTCTCGATAAGAAAGCAACATAAGTCCATTTACCAAAATGTTGAACACAATTTATTAACCTTTACCTCACTTTCCTGAGTTAAACCACAGCCAGAAACCAAGCCTCGATCCCAATAGGTAGTAGGAGTCGACGTATTACCCGGAGGAAGTTATCGGTGGACATCTAATCGGTAGATCTGGATTTTGGGCCTCAGGTAATCAACGAGTCCCCACAGTGAGACTGTGTGAACAGATATTTGTCCCCATAAGATGATTACAACGAAAGAAACAAAGAATATAACAGCTACATTGCAGGATCTGGATGCCAAAATGGATTCTAACACATCCCAATGCTTTATTTTCACCATGTTTAGCAGCTTGTGATTTCTCTTCCTCCCCTGTGCTGTTGGTGAGAAGGGGGACTAGAATAGCTCATACATGCAAAGAGAGGCGTAGAAAAATGAAGGAAGGGGAAGGCAATAAAGCGCCTGTAGGTACCAACGGGGCCTCTGAATCCGGGTAGTGCTATTTGACATCGGCACAGACAAGCATGAGTGTCAGTTGCACTCAAGGCAACAGCTAATGGAGTCATCTGAATACAATCTCATAACGCCTATCAATAAGACATCTAAGTTGAAGGACAGTATCAAACCGGAGAGTTTGGCTCCAGAGTGCTGCGGTTTGTGTAATAACTTCAAGCTAGGACACGCAAATGGCACAAAGGAGGTGTATATTTAGACATCGCCATCCTTTGAAAACGGAGATCAGAGACAAATGGAGCCTGTGTGCTGACAGGAAGACAGTCAGAGTGGGACAGAGAAGACCTACCCGGGGCCTTGATGAGAGTTAGACATGAGGACGCTCTCCTCAACGCATTCTCTGGCGGCAACCTTTCTTGCTGGCCTCCGTTTGGCTTAGGGGTGTCTGCCACTAGGTGACCCGCTTCTTCCACTGCTGTTTGACGGCTGACAAAACTACTGCTGGAGTTCACCGGGTTGATATTGGCCCCCTGTGGGAGCCCAAAGCTCCATTTCCTGGCCGCTGGTTGTGTCACGTTCTCCCTGCTTGGCTCTGTGTGTCCAAACATATTGCCATAGCAGCTCAGCGGTCTGTGCGGCCTGTCCAATCTCTGTCCAACCGCCTTTGGAGAAACCTCTGAGGGTTTGGCCGCTGCTATAGCAGGGGGGCTGCTCACAGAAAGACTCAGCGTGGATCGGTGCAGTGTACCATCGTTTTTTCCTGGGTCCAAAGTGGGTGTGTGTGGTGCTACAGCAGAGTTTGGCCTCTTTGTGGAATCCAGATGGAGATGTGAAGGTGCTGCACTGTGTTGTGAATGTTTACCCTCACTCCACGTGCTGTTTTTGTTGTACACCCCCTCTGTGTAGCTGTGTCTGTACTCTGGGTGCCTCGTCCCAGACCTTTCCTTGGCTGGACTGTAGCTCTCCCTGTGCTCTGTCACTTTGATGATGGTAGCCTTTCTTCTGTGGACCACTGTGTCCAAAGCATGGCTGGCCGGCGGGGTCCCCGCGTTTTTTGTGCTCGAGAAAGGGCTGGACAATGTCCTTTGCTCTGTCACTTTAAGGACAGTGGCCTTCCTCTGCACCGTCACCTGCCTGGAGTTTGGGTCCATGGACGGAGAACTGGATTCACCGGAGTGGTTGCAGGCGCCGGAGCCAGGCAAACTGGCCGATCTGCTCACTTTCCTGGAGGAGATGGTGATGGAGGAGAAGCCGGCTTTGTTCTGAGGGATGAGCGTAGTCACGGCAGAGTTTGTCTGTATGTGTGAAGGCTGTGAGCCGCTGTTTGCTCTACACAGCGGGACTGTTGCCCTTATAGGCTGAACACCGCCTGTCCTGTGCAAAGGCGTTTGTGACTTGTTCGTATCTGTGCTGTTTCTCAGGCGATCAGCACAAGTTGTTTGATGAGCAGGAGCGTGCTTGAGGGGGACCGTGCTGGTTGTTTTCATCTGAGAGGACCTGTTGGGGACTGAGCTGGTCCCGGTGGGGAGCACATTGGATTGACTGCCTCCAGGGAAAACTGGCACCCTGTTGGTATTCCAGCATCTCCTCAGAGCTTGAAAGCCTCCAGGTCGGTCCTCTTCGTTAGCAGGAAAGCTCAGTTTTTCTGGCACCTACAGCATGTGGATGAAAGAGATTCTCTGTGATAAAGATCCTTAATTACACATCGAAACCCCATCCCACCCTTCTGTTGTTGCTAATGTCTCCTGCTAAATGTTTTGTCATTAATCAACACAATAAAACATATGCTGTGGGTTCATCTCGCCAATTTGAGCCCCCGTGTTCAAGTGGCAAATACAGAAAATGAAGCATAACACGTATATCAACAATACGACATCTCTCTAATATTACATTTCAACAGCGGGATCAGCTGTCTATTCCTTCAGGGCTTTGCTGTTTGTTCTTTAGTCAGATGACTCTCCCCGTGCTTGACACAGCCCCAGCAGCAATAGAAGCAGCAGCAGGAAGAGGCAGCACACAGCGTGACTTATCCCTCACACATTCACAATGAGACTCTATCCTCAATAGGAACTGAGAGGCAAGAAAAAGCAAAGATTCTGGTCCTTGGCCCAGAGGAGTCTGATGGTTTTTTATGGAGCATGGAGAAATGCTGATATGACCCTGTTGTTGTACTCCCCAGCAGGGGTCATGAGGTGACATACCGCCCTGATCCCTCGTTTATTAATGCTGCATAAACCTAATTTCTAAACAAAGTATGTGATTTAGCCATTTGCACTTCTGTAACACCTTGTGGCTGTCGACAATATACTTTTCATCAAAGAGAGTTAAACTGCGACGAAGAAAGTAGTACAGTAGTGAATAATTATATAGATACCTACTGTATAGTCATTCCTCATATGATGATAAAATGCACATTAAATAACTTCTGATTATGGCAATTAGACAGGGTTGATTATGGCTGCAGACAATCTGGTCCACTTAAATCTTGTAAAAAGACATTTTTTGTCTAATGATGTCTAATATGTCTAATGTCTAATTTGGCAATGCTTTGGATAAATGCTGCAGCACACAGACAGAACACATACACTGACATCTGTGCTGGTAATGGTCCATAAAGCAAAGATGTCATCATCAAGTTGCCTTTGTGTTGATCATAAGTCATTTATTTTTTTGTTTTTTTTATTTCAGTGACTGTCCTGCATTCTGATGAGGCACCAAAGCTTTGAGCTGCTATATTTTTTACTCTAAATTGTTGAGCCACTTTTTCAAGTTCCATAGAGGATCTTTAATTTAGTTTTCTAAAGTTAAATTCCACCAGTACGTTTTTAATCTTTGATCCCATGAACTGCGTATGAACTGTCGCGAATGAGTGTCGGTTCCCTCATCTTTTAAAGGGATGGATTGCAGCTCTACATTTATCATATTTAGAAATAAGCGACGGTGGCCTAAGCATCAGAAAGCACAACAGTAGCATAACACTAGGATTAGAAGACCCCAGGCAGACATAGAATTCACTCCCAGACACAAAGGCCCACTGACATCCATCATCTCCTGAGCTCAAGTGAAAAACAATCCTACGAGAGGTGTTATCAGTTACCTGATTAATATGGGTAGAGTCTTGATCAGGTGTCTGCCACGTCTTCACACCCAAAGCATTCGGACTGGTGTGACTTTTCTCCACCTCTCCATCTATGTGTAAAGGCAAAACAAATGATCCACTGTCACACTCGTCACAAGACTTTCTCTTCTACACACACACACACACACACACAACTCAGGCGTTCCTCTGAGTGTGTGGCAATGTTGACACTGTCAATAATTGACGTTGGCACAGTAAAGTGAATCTAGCACCACCCCAGAGCCACTTCTCTGCTTCCTCAGGGAGGCGTATAGCAGCTCGACTGGTCTGCCTCTCAGCCCTGACTGATACTCTATATTGCCATCCTGACTGCCTGCCTGGCTGCATTTCCACCTGCTGCTGTTACCATGGCGACCGGCTCTCACATTGGGATAACCCCTTGAATGCTGTGTGGATAATCCGCCGGTGTTTTCTATTTTTTTCCTCTCACTTTGACGGAGAAAGCGAGGGACAGGGTGAAAATTGCACCACTTTGCAAATGTGATTACGCCTGAAAAAACAAAGAATTGTCTTCAGAGGTGCCACAACGGCTGTTTCTGACACCTGCTGCCATCACTATATGTGTCATTTCTTTCTCTTTAAAGGGCCCCAACACCAACTTGTGACCCCCCCCCCTGGAAGAGCTTCTCTCATTACCTCCACTACCTCAGCTCAAATGACCATTTTGTTCCGAATCGACAGCAGCTTAATATTCAGGAGGAAAAAAAAGAAGAATGGCCGGCCATAAGGCACCCCCCCCCCCCCCCAATTCATTCCTCATCCTCATGAGTTTTATCTAGTAGTTGTGTGAGCCGGGTGGAAAGTGGCCAGTCTGTCTCAACACGAAGGCCCTTGGAACACAAGATCCAATTTTATTATCATTTTCTCATTAACATCAGGCCGTTTCATGTTTGCTAAATGTGACGTGTGTGGTGGGAGAGGGCACTAAGTGTCTGCAATAAGACCTCGGGTCGGATTAAAAGTACTTCTGCAAGGGTTGTCAGCAACAACCAGAAGGAGAGAGAGAGAGAGAAAAAGAATGAGGAAGAGGTGGGATGATTTGCCAGCCGGAGTGTAACCGAGTCAGTTCTTGTTGGAATAATTGCAGATGGAATATCTGATAGTTTCATTTGGTTTTGGATGTGGACTCGTTGATTTAAATGTTGTGACAGCTGAGCAAAAGCAACCGGCATCGAAAAACAAGACACATTTGGATGCAGTCCTGCATAACGATTCTTGTTTCTTGTTCTTCATCTTCACCTCATTGCTGGGATTGCAGCCGTGGCCAATTTGTTGTGTGCATGCACCTGCATATAATTATTATTCACTGTGAAGTAACTAAAAATATGAATATTTATGCCTATATTTGATTGACTACTAACCCATTTATGATCTAAGAGCATTCACTGGAGAAATATTGTATCAACACAGCCTGTGCATGTGGCTTTTAACTAACTAGTGTGTATGACGTTAATAAGGTTTACGTTGCTTAAAACACCTGCACTTTCTGTCAAAGTTCCCTGCTGCCATGGATGGATTGCTTTGATTTCTGCGAGCAGCCCGAGCCGTGCCAATGTAATCTATGCATAAACAAGGACGGGGCTGAAAGATCAAACCTCAGATCAAACCCAGTGAGTGTGGGGCTGCCATGTTCAAAGATTAACAGGGCTGCTTCTCCAATCATTCTGCCTCCTCCTCATCTTCTCTTTTCAACACCTTTTTTTTTTAAACAGTGCCTGTTTCTTTTACCTCCAATCCTGCCAGGACACTGTGGCACAACAGCCGGGACCAGCTGTACATGAACTTGACTTTGTTTCGGGGGGGGGGGGGGGGTCTAAAGTGTTCGTACAGTCAGTCAGTGTGGAGCGTTTGAAAGAGGACAGGAGCAGCACTGCTGCAAGGAGCTGATTAGAGGCAGGTAAACTGTGTGGCAACTCAGCCCTGAAATAAGCTTTTGTTCTCTCTCCAGCTAACCCGGCCCCTGCAGTTACCCCATGGCCATATTTGTTCTGGCAGTGATCAGGCACTAAACATCACTTGAAACGGAACCTTTGTGTGTTTCGGGGAATTTTCTGTTGTGCAAGACAGTTACTTCATGTTTTAAAATTTGGTTTGGTCTCACTTTTAAGGTGCAACTCTCGGATATTTTGAAGTTAGTGACGTTTTTGGCGGGTTTTCCAGTTATTTTGAGCCCAATCACAATGTTACTCCTCAACTTAAGTGGTTTTGTTGCCTAAACCTCGGCCCGTGTTTCTGTTTGAATTCACAGCGATGTTAATAGTGCTGTGCTAACCATTGCGTTAGACAGTGACGCCGAGGGCTCTGACAAAGAGCATGTGACCGGTTGAAATGAGAATGTGTTGAAGGCTACATACCCTGGTGCATGTTGGCTGTTCGATTCTTCTGAAATGTTGGAGTGATGGCTTGTTTCAGTTTCACCTGTAAACAAAAAAGAGCCCATTATAGAGTACACAAAAATATATTTATATATCTGATTGTAACACTCCGTTAGAAAGAAAATACTATCAACATGTTTTTAGGAATAAAATGTTCTATCAGAAAGACTATGAAAGAAATATGAACCATCCTCCAGAATATAAATAAGAATGAAAGCGGAAAAAAGTTTGATGTATGTTAGTGCTACTGAAGTGAAGATTTCTGGCTCAGGGTTTGAGAAAAAGCTCATTTTCTTTCCACTCGTCTAAAAGAACACAAATTATGGAGAAGCTGTGTCTCCCCTTAAACCCTTATGAAACTATCTAACTAGCCATTTCCCTTGTTTACAGTGTTCGTGCTAAGCTAAGCTAGCCTAGCGTAGAGCCATGCGTGGTTTCTATCACCTACCTCTCGGCACAGAAAGCGATAGCCTATATCCCCAGAATTTCAAAATATTCCTTTCGGCATAATCCCTCAGAAAGGTCTCATTAAATATCCTTTTTGTATTTAAGTTACTGTAGTGAAAATACACCAAAAATCTCAACACTGACTTCAGATAATATTCTTTTTTCAGTGATTAATTTTGCATCAGTTCAGTCTGATGCACAAAGCACATCAGTCAGACCAGAATATCTGGTACAGCACAGCAATTTATAGATTTTTGAAGTCAAATCATCAGTTCAGTTGATAATACTTCCATTGAATTGTCTCTGTACATTGACTTGCATCCTCTCAGGGCACAATGCTCAATCTCTGCCGTCACAGCTCCAAATGAGTCGTAAACCTTTCGAGAATGCGTGGAGTTCCTGCCGAGTAAGCTGTTTTCAAAGGATGCCGGAGCTCTGCCTTCTCCCTGGGTAACTGAGACTCGACTGCAAATGACTCTCTGTGGCCCTATGCGTTTCAGACTGCCTTGCCTTGCCTGGCACTACGCACCATCGCCTCCATTACACAGCACTTTACCTTCAGACTTGCGGGGCTTACACTGTCTCACTAACATCTCAGAATAGCAGCCTGAGAGACAGCCAGTGCCAAATCCAGGGTAAATCAGTGCAGCATCTTTCCAAAGGCCTGTTTTAAAAGGTTGATACCCTAAATACAAAATGTTTTTCTATGGGGTTTCTGTGAGAGATTAATTCTCACTGCTCCAAAGTAAATCTCCTCTAAGTGTACGGAGGCCTGCCAAAATGAACTGGGTAGCTTTGTTTCAGCAGGTAAAGAATGTAACCGTTTCTCTAAGTTCTTGAAATATTGCTCATCTAAATGTAAAGAAATCCAGAAACGTCTTTAGCATCAGAAAAAAACTTTCTGATATGCTTGAGGCTTTTTGAGGTGTTATGTGTTTTACCTGGCCAGCAGAGTGGTCCGAAGACTGGTTTTGGTTACAAGCACCGCCCACCATCATGACTCTTCTTTGGATTGGCAGCCAGCCGATTTTGACTGGAGCCATACTACTGAGTTGAGCCTGCTCCTTCCTTGGGGTCTGCATCATTTGAACTCTCTCCCAGCTTCCTCTACGCTCTGGAGGAGAAAATAATCCCGTTTGGAGGGACTCCTGGCTGCCCAGCGAGCTCTCACACAGGCTGGGACTCCCACACGAAGACGAGGCCTTGCTGTAGGAGGGGACCTCCGGCTGTCTCCAGACAGGTCCGCTTGGCTCTTTGTCGAGAGCAGGCATGGATGTCGTCCAATCACTGAAAGCCGGAGCCTGACCGTGACATGGGGCTCTGAGAAGTTCGCTCTCTATCCTCTGCAGGTGCTCCAGCCATCCGTCCAGCTGGCGTCCTCCTTCGATGGCACTCTGGGGCCGAGGTGCACGTTGGGGAGGAGAAACGCGGGGCAAAACCTCCCCTTCTGGTATCAAGCTCTCCCAGTAGGACTCATCTCCCGATCTCCTCCAGCTCGGGGCTCTCCGTAGGTGGGCAGCTGGCCTGCGGAGAGTCATCCCTCTGGAGCTCAGGTAAACACTCACTGCTCTCGGGTTTCAGGCCACAATAGAAGCCCTTTACAGAGGAGGTATCAATGAGACTCCCCTGGCTCGACTGGACTTCTTACCATGAGGCATGCCAGAGATGCACTGCAAGGAATTAGTAGCTATAAGAATGCTGGAGGCTGTGGATGTCACAGATCTGTCACGAGAAGGTATCAGAATACAGATGAGAATTAGAAATAGGTGCAAATAATTCCAGATTATAAGTACATTACTTCAATTTCCATGCTTTTATTACATCACTGTTACTTACTGAAACACCCCTTTTCACTTGCATCCAACTCCTCACTCCTTGGAAGTAAACCCTGTGTTGATATGAACTAGGTTCTGGTGAGTACCGTCTCCAGTGAGGCCTGTAGCAATGTGAAGGATGCTTTGCCCAACAAAAGAGTTACTGAGGGCTGAACATCCAATGCAGAGAGGGAGATGGAAAGAGACAGAGGGGTGGGCGGGCCGAAAGAAAAAAAAAAACACTTGTTGATGCAATGCTTGACGTAACAGGATCTCCATTTAAACAAAGAGCACCATTAACATTCAGCATCGTAATCAACAAACTGTCTAATTTAGGGTTTATGCGTGTCAGACACACCACCCGATGTTTAAAATTACGAATCAAACTTCCTGACATTCAGGCATCCTCACAAATGACAGAGCATCACTAATGAGCAGTTATCCACGTTATTCCACGAGTCACTTACTGCTTCAGAAATCCTCCTCGGTGAATTCCCCCCTGTCTCTGCTCTTCCTTGTGATCTCGTGGTTAACGGCTGATGATGAGGCGCTGCTGTCCTCAAGCCTCTAACCGAGCCATGTGACATTTGCAAGACTGTCTTCAAAATGGAAAAAAAAGTGTCCTCTTGGATAAGTAGCCGTGACCCACGTGATGTCCCACAATGCATGAGTGAAGGGTGTTTCTAAAGACAAGGCAGGATTCTGTTTTTAGCTTTTATTTAGAGGCAGTTGAACACAGATGTTCAAAGATACAACTTCTTCCAAAAAAAAAAAGAATTGCCAGCTGCTTGGATGTTTAATGAATTTCTCAGCGGATTAGCAGTCCCCAGATGTCCTTCAAAGCAGCTTAACGTCCCTCTCGGTGGTATAACATTTTCCAATCGTCTTTCAAAGACAGAGATAACACAGAGATATCATAAATTACTGTGACCTGCTCCAACACACCTTTTCAAGCTGAGAAGCCTACACGCAGAAGGAATATGCAATGGCGTCAAGCAGTTTGTAATCTTTTGTCTGATAACCCAATTGAGTTAGGACAGATTTAAACAAGGTTCAAAAGATGTAGGTTATTGGCTGTGAGAATAAGTGTGAAAGCGACCTCGCCCTCTGCTGGGGACACTCCAACATGACAAGTGGAGAAAGGGAGAGCAAAGGAGAGAGAGGTCATGGGTTTTGAGAGACTTCTCTGAAAGATGTGATGCAACCATAGGATGGATGCAGCATTTGTGCAAACATGAGGAATTAAGATGAGCGGATTCAAATGTGTGCACCAGGTGCATCCCCCCTGATGTCTTTCATTTAGCACCTGCAGCTCTGAGGAACAGCTCTTATTAGTTCAACACATCACAGCTCAGGATAACAGGCTGGCTTTGGCTCCTGTAGCTTCACCATTAAGCACAGAGGAGGAAGGACATGGACAAAGACCGAATACATTCTCATTCTGTGGTTGAACCAATCAGAGGAACAATCTCTGTGTGTTTTATCACCATATCAAAGATCACAGTAGGAATACTGTAATATGCTTTTATTATTGATAGGATTGAAGTTAAAACTGTGTGTGAGGGGTTAGTTACTATGTATTTATTTCAAGCTGAGTAAAGCAGGGACATTGACAACCACAACAGTTATATTATGCCTGTGAATACATAAAAAGTAATTTTGTCCGAATGATAACTAATTGTAGGCGAAGTTAATGCACCACATTCAATCACCAACTTACTTTTTACTTATTTTACTTATTCATGTGCTGTCTCTTCTTTGTGTGTGTTTACCATTGCTATAGTAGTATTAGTGTGTATATATATTTTTTTTTTAAATCCCACACACTATTGAATCTGTGTTCTTTGTTTTGGATCTGTGTTTTGTGTATTGTGTATATACCAACTCATTTTTAAGTTTTTTTCAACTGAACAGTACCCTAAAACTTTTCGTAAGCTTATTCTAAAAGTGATGTAACTATATGAATAAAAAAAACATATAAGAGCATGAATAATTATCTGGGAAACATATGTTTTAGAGGAAAATGACCGGTCGAAGGTCTCAAAGTGTATCCACCGGTTTATTTTCCCCCATGTCATTTTTACAATAATACGCTCCTGCAGATTAAAAACCAACAACTCATTCTAAACTTTTCCTCAGTCATGTGGCAGTTTGCGTCTCAGCACAACACAGCAGTGAAAGTTTAGCGGGACTCCTGCAGCATGAACGCCTACAGGCTGAAAAAGTTGTGTTCCCTTCCTCCACCTTGCGGAGCGTCCTGTCACTGGTGGAAAATGGCTGCTCGGAGTGGCTCCCCAAAGCTCAGAGAAAACTGAAGAAAAAAAAGAAAGTCTACGTTCACTACGAGAGGTCACACCTGGACCGTTTTCTACGCGGCAACTGCGGGGAAGCCTCGACGCGGAGAATGTCTCGCTGGGTGCCCACCAAAAGGGAAAAGTATGGCGTTGGTACGTAAAATAAACTTGCACGCTCCATCGCTAGCTCGTCCTAGCTCTCTGCTCTCTGGCTGCACAAGTTTGGAAAAGGGTTGTGAGTAGAAGGAAAAAAAAAAAAAAGAAGCTACCCCGGCTGTGTTGTTTCTCGTGCGACATTTGTTTTGCTACAAAGTTGCCTGTTGCTGTGTGAAATCTCACGTGCCGGGGGGGAAAATTGGTTTGCTGGGATTTGCGTGAGACGCCAAAACAAGGAATGTCTGTCTATTGTGTGTGTGTGTGTGTGTGTGTGTGGATTGGAATTGTTAGAGGCGCGCCTAGTTGTAGCGCTGTTTCCTGTGTTAAGGGGGCCTCCGCTGCTCGCTACTTTACGGACTTCTCCGCATAACTTGTATCTTTTTAGTTTGATGGTTGTTTGTGTTAACTCCTCCCGTCTTCTAAGCGGGGAAAGCCTTTCGTCCTTTGTGGTTGTTGTATTTTGTCACTTCCTCAACTGCTCCGAAACCAGGAACCCTGTCCTGAGAACACTGTTTCCGTTTAGCTTCCAGTATCTCCTGTAGCACTCCGAATAAACCACCACACACAAGTATCTGCAGCTTTCATTGTGACTTCAATTAGAACAACACCACAGGGCCAACATTTAATCTGTCTGCCACTGCAAAACAGACATGAATATTTATTGTGTTTTAATAACTCACTTTACTGACAGCTGGTTAAATAGGCTACAGTTATAGCATAGAGTGTAGCACTTTCCTGCAGATGCTGATGAACCATTTCATCTCAAGGACTGGATGTAAATTGACAAATTGTGGTCTGTTCGTTCACTTGGAGCGTTGGATGTAATGTTTTGAATACATTTCCATAACTGTTTACACAGCAGATAATACACATGTTGGTGATTGAGAGAGTTGAGAGTTGATGGATCGTCCATAAAGGAGCTGGAGTCTGCCTCATAAACCACTCTGATGGAGGCGAGATGGCCAGAAACCTTTTTAAAGCATGGTGTATTGGAGAGGATTTGCATGATTTGTTTACCTTATAGATGGACTTGTGTATGGGTAGTGTGAAATACGAGAGTAACACGGTTAAGCATGCACTGTGCTTGAGTACCTGAAATAATGATGGGATGGATCTTACCCTGATTATTTATTTTTTCCTCCAGAAAAAGCAGTTTTTACCACAATGGATTGTTATTTTTAAACGTGTGCAAATGTACCCTGCCGCATGCATGCTGCTACCATTCGCGGCAGTGAGACGGATGATGATGCTGATTGCTGGACGAGTTCACCAGGTTACACCAAAGCCCCGATTGTCATCTCGGACTACATCTTCCAAATGAGCGCTGTTGTTTGCGGTCCACTCTGCTGTATGAGCCAGTGGTGTCTTGAGCAGATATGGTTGGCTGTGGTTTACATTAGTGTGTGTGAGAGTGTGAGAGAGAGAGAGAGAGAGAACAGTATGCCACTCTGATGCTAATGATTGCCTGGGTATATTCTCAAATATCCATGAGGTTTCAAGAATTCTTACGGGGGCTCACCGAATGCAAGACTGGACGAGTCATTAGTAGAAAGAAGAGCTGCTGCAGAGGACTGATGGGGTGCACGGCCATTGCACTTTTAATACTGTATGTTTTGACCAAGTAGCAGTAATGAGCGCTCTATGAGACCTCTTATGCTCACTGTGGACCTATTCCTCTTCCAGCAAAACTTTTGTCATACCATTTACTGCTCTCATAATGGCCCCATGGCTTTATTAGTGTATGTAGGAAAACTGTCTCCTTTTAGTCTTTTCACAGCAGTATTAATAATAAATGTCTTCTGACATAGAGCAAAGCAGTGATAATAAAGGGCTTTGTTATCATCCCGGCAGATCCACACGACAGTGGATGAGTGTGGAAGCAAGGCTTTGCCCTGCATTGCTCGCTCCCAACAACCAATATTGGAAATTGAACCTTATTAGATTTGTGTCGCAGTAATAACTGCAAAAATAACAACACAAATCCATGAAATATTCATGGTTTTGGTTGTCTCCTCTTTTTTGCTGCATTTTGTAGCTCTGCTGGTCGTTATTATCATATATAATATTATCATCTTTGATTTTATCGTAACCTCTTGATTATGGCTGTGCTGATACTTCTGTCCTTCTACTTACACTAAATTATACTCTCAGATGGTTTTATTGTTATTTTCTGAATGATTCTTCCATCACTGGTATGCAAACATCTGTGTAAGACTGAACAAGGTTTGCTATGTGAGCGAGCACCTTGACTTGAGGCTACACTCTTTATTGCTTTATTACATTGTTTCTCCGGATCATTGTAACCCCTGAGGCTGTAGCTCAGGGTCCCTTCTCCAAACAATGTCTTCACTTCCACCGGCATGTTCAGAATGCTGCCCAATCAGCCCAGATTTAAATCGGCTGATCTGGTGAATTGGCATTCATCGTTATTCATGAGGCACAGAAAGGATTATTGACCAACTTTGAATGGAAGTCGAAGGTTTTGGGATCAGGGCCCAACTTCGGTCTTTGACGCGTCGCGTGAAAGAGGAGTAAGGCGATCCATTCCTCAAACACTAAATATTAAAATCATCGCTCTCTCTTGACCTTAAGTTAATTTCACAACACAGTTATTTTCTTGTCAAATGCCAGCCAGCTCGGCGATCTTTTAAAGCCTAGTTTTTCTTGTGGCATCTCGAAAGTGATTTAACAGGGCCTCTGGGAAATGTTTCCTGGCTGTCTCTCGGTTGAGTGATGAATTAACCAGAAATACGTTTTGATGCGAATTTCAAGTGTTTGTCTCATTAATGCTGTTTCATCAGGATGTTGCTGTTCCTTAAGAGAGACTTCAGAGGGGTTGTGGCCCTGGAAAGAAACGCAGGGAACACTAAGCAACAGGACTGTTTACTGTATCTACACGCCGCTGTGTTGAGACTCAAACAGTGAGCGCTGGCCGTCAGAAGACATGTCTTCCGCCTCTCAATGCGTTTCCCTTTTGTAATCTACCTTTTTCAGTAATCTAGCATAGCTCAGAACATGATTGTACAAAATACATGTGGACATGTGGCAGACCCCAGACAGCTCTCATTTGGAACAGGTTAGCGGTGAGTGACACATTGGGAGCAGAAAATAGAGACGCAGTGACTTCGTCTCTTGACTAAGGCCGTCAGTAATTTGTGAAAGCGCCCACCCTGCACCCCAAAAAAAAAAAAAAGCCATCTCCCACCTACAAGTGCAGCAAGCTCACAAACGTGGTTGCAATTAAAACGCCGTCTCGGTTACTACATAAACCATGCGTGTTTAACTCCCTGCCCCGTATTTAACACTTCTCTCTCGGCCTGGGCTGAAGCTATTTGCTGTAAAATATGGGAGAGGGACATTTGTGTCAGTCCCTTTCTTATCAGTTTACTTCTTGGTTTTATATGCAGGGAGTTATTTTCATTACTTTTTAATCAGAAAAAGCCTTTTATACAGTGGGTACGGAAAGTATTCAGACTCCTTTAAATTTTTCACTCTTTGTTTCATTGCAGCCATTTGCTAAAATCAAAAAAGTTCATTTTATTTCTCATTAATGTACACTCGGCACCCCATCTTGACAGAAAAAAACAAATGTAGAAATTTTTGCAAATTTATTAAAAAAGAAAAACTGAAACATCACATGGTCATAAGTATTCAGACCCTTTGCTGTGACACTCATATTTAACTCACATGCTGTCCATTTCTTCTGATCCTCCTTGAGATGGTTCTACTCCTTCATTGGAGTCCAGCTGTGTTTAATTAAACTGATTGGACTTGATTAGGAAAGGCACACACCTGTCTACAGTTGTGTGAAAAGTGTTTGCCCCCTTCCTGATTTCTTATTTTTTTGCATGTTTGTCACACTTAAATGTTTCAGATCATCAAACAAATTAAAATATTAGACAAAGATAACACAAGTAAACACAAAATGCAGTTTTTAAATGGTTTTTATTTTTAAGGGGAAAAAAAATCCAAACCTACATGGCCCTGTGTGAAAAAGTGATTGCCCCCCCTGTTAAAACATAAATTAACTGTGGTTTATCACATCTTTGGAAAGCTGAGTTCAATTTCTCTAGCCACACCCAGGCCTGATTACTGCCACACCTGTTCTCAATCAAGAAATCACTTAAATAGGACCTGCCTGACAAAGTGAGGTAGACCAAAAGATCCTCAAAAGCTAGACATCATGCTGCGATCCAAAGAAATTCAGGAACAAATGAGAAACAAAGTAATTGAGATCTATCAGTCTGGAAAAGGTTACAAAGCCATTTCTAAAGCTTTGGGACTCCAGCGAACCACAGTGAGAGCCATTATCCACAAATGGCGAAAACATGGAACAGTGGTGAACCTTCCCAGGAGTGGCCGGCCAACCAAAATTACCCCAAGAGCGCAGCGACGACTCATCCAAGAGGTCACAAAAGACCCCAGAACAACATCCAAAGAACTGCAGGCCTCACTTGCCTCAATTAAGGTCAGTGTTCATGACTCCACCATAAGAAAGAGACTGGGCAAAAATGGCCTGCATGGCAGAGTTCCAAGACGAAAACCACTGCTGAGCAAAAATAACATAAAGGCTCGTCTCAGTTTTGCCAGAAAACATCTTGATGTTCCCCAAGACTTTTGGAAAATACTCTGTGGACTGACGAGACAAAAGTTGAACTTTTTGGAAGGTGTATGTCCCATTACATCTGGTGTAAAAGTAACACGGCATTTCAGAAAAGGAACATCATACCAACAGTCAAATATGGTGGTGGTAGTGTGATGGTCTGTGGCTGTTTTGCTGCTTCAGGACCTGGAAGACTTGCTGTGGTAAATGGAACCATGAATTCTGCTGTCTACCAAAGAATCCTGAAGGAGAATGTCCGGCCATCTGTTCGTGACCTCAAGCTGAAGCGCACTTGGGTTCTGCAGCAGGACAATGATCCAAAACACACCAGCAAGTCCACCTCTGAATGGCTTAAGAAAAACAAAATTAAGACTTTGGAGTGGCCTAGTCAAAGTCCCGACCTGAATCCGATTGAGATGCTGTGGCATGACCTTAAAAAGGCGGTTCATGCTCGAAAACCCTCCAATGTGGCTGAATTACAACAATTCTGCAAAGATGAGTGGGCCAAAATTCCTCTACAGCGCTGTAAAAGACTCATTGCCAGTTATCGCAAACGCTTGATTGCAGTTGTTGCTGCTAAGGGCCATGTAGGTTTGGATTTTTTTTACCCCTTAATAATAAAAACCTTCATTTAAAAACTGCATTTTGTGTTTACTTGTGTTATCTTTGTCTAATATTTAAATTAGTTTGATGATCTGAAACATTTAAGTGTGACAAGGGGGGCAAACACTTTTTCACACAACTGTATATAAGACCTTACAGCTCACAGTGCATGTCAGAGCAAATGAGAATCATGAGGTCGAAGGAACTGCCCAAGGAGCTCAGAGACAGAATTGTGTCAAGGCACAGATCTGGCCAAGGTTACAAAATAATTTCTGCAGCACTCAAGGTTCCTAAGAGCACAGTGGCCTCCATAATCCTTAAATGGAAAAAGTTTGGGACGATCAGAACTCTTCCTAGACCTGGCCGTCCAGCCAAACTGAGCAATCGTGGAAGAAGAGCCTTGGTGAGAGAGGTAAAAAAGAACCCAAAGATCACTGTGGCTGAGCTCCAGAGATGCAGTAGGGAGATGGAAGAAAGTTCCACAAAGTCAACTATCGCTGCAGCCCTCCACCAGTCGGGGCTTTATGGCAGAGTGGCCCGACGGAAGCCTCTCCTCAGTGCAAGACATATGAAAGCCCACATAGAGTTTGCCAAAAAACACATGAAGGACTCCCAGACTATGAGAAATAAGATTCTCTGGTCTGATGAGACCAAGATTGAACTTTTTGGTGTTAATTCTAAGCGGTATGTGTGGAGAAAACCAGGTACTGCTCATCACCTGCCCAATACAATCCCAACAGTGAAGCATGGTGGTGGCAGCATCATGCTATGGGGGTGTTTTTCAGCTGCAGGGACAGGACGACTGGTTGCAATTGAAGGAAAGATGAATGCGACCAAGTACAGAGATATCCTGGAAGAAAACCTCTTCCAGAGTGCTCTGGACCTCAGACTGGGCCGCAGGTTCACCTTCCAACAAGACAATGACCCTAAGCACACAGCTAAAATAACAAAGGAGTGGCTTCGGAACAACTCTGTGACCATTCTTGACTGGCCCAGCCAGAGCCCTGACCTAAACCCAATTGAGCATCTCTGGAGAGACCTGAAAATGGCTGTCCACCAACGTTCACCATCCAACCTGACGGAACTGGAGAGGATCTGCAAGGAAGAATGGCAGAGGATCCCCAAATCCAGGTGTGAAAAACTTGTTGCATCATTCCCAAGAAGACTCATGGCTGTACTAGCTCAAAAGGGTGCTTCTACTCAATACTGAGCAAAGGGTCTGAATACTTATGACCATGTGATATTTCAGTTTTTCTTTTTTAATAAATTTGCAAAAATTTCTAGGTTTGTTTTTTTCTGTCAAGATGGGGTGCTGAGTGTACATTAATGAGAAATAAAATGAACTTTTTTGATTTTAGCAAATGGCTGCAATGAAACAAAGAGTGAAAAATTGAAAGGGGTCTGAATACTTTCCGTACCCACTGTATATGAAAAGTGGTAAAAAAAAAAAATGCGGCTTTTGTCACTGCTGCCAAATATCGCAGCTATTAATTCTGACACAAGCCATTCAACAATATTAACTACACAGTTGGAGAAGAAGCCGCCTGATTTCTCTCTCCCGACACTTAGACTTTGTCCAAGGAAAAAAAGCCGAGCTGACAAAAATCGGAGACGGAGTGAAATAAAGCAGCTGATTAATAGGAAGGCGCCAGGAGATGCCGTGGAGACAATCAGAACAGGGGTGATTTTCGTCTTGTCGAGAGGGATAACAAACAGTTTCATCTTTGTTTGGTGTGTGTTGCAGCCAGCTGGTGTTTATGATCAGCCACCTTTGCTCATAAATAAAACCGCACAAAACAGAAATTGCTTGTCCTTTGCAGCAGAGGGAGGTGATAAAATTACAGGATGCACCAAGCCACAGTGTGATATTTCTTTTGTCTCGCACATACCGATATGCTGTGGTTGTGTCTGTGTGTGTGTGTGTGTGGGGCCATGTTTGGCAACGAAAACGTGTTTTTATTTAGCGCCGACCGTAAGAAGTGTGTGTGTGCGACCCTCCTGAGCAATCTCTCGCAGCCTTAAAGCTAAGCTAACAACATTAACTTCCAACTCTATGCGTTTGTGCATCATGGCGTGGGATTCTTTGTGTACGCCCTCCACCTGGGAACTCATCCTGCTCTAGTTTTCCTCCCCCAGTGAACACAACCGTGCTGCACTTAATCGAGCTGATCTGTAAACAAAACATCTTCCTCTTTCTGTTTGCCAACTCTGCATAAACATCTGTGAAATCTGACTACTTTCATGTGCACAGTTACATGTCTGGTGCCAATTGGGTCACAATTTGAGCTAGCTGTGCGCTAAACTGTATGATTCATACCCAGTTTGGGGTGAAATTTCCCCTCATGGGTTACTTTTGGTATTTGATATGTATTTAGGCGACTAAGCTGTCTCAGTCTCAGCCAACACATCGGCCACCATCCTCCTCTTCTCTCTTTGGAGGTCAGTATGACTTTACTATTATTCATTCTGAAAGGCAATCGTATATATTAGCTATGGGCCGCGCTGCTTGGTGAGGCAGTTCTAATAGTACAGCTCCCAATGGCTTGCTGTAAGATGGTGGCGAAGACAAATGACAGCTGGCCTATTTAATCGGCGCATAGCTAAGTGGTCCCACACTTTTCCTCTTTGTGCTCATCACTCGGGCAAAGCCGGAACACTTCTACATCTTGTTTTTAAGCGTCTGTGTTGAGGTGAGAGGGGGGGGGGGGGGGGAGGAGAACGAGTTGACCTCGGACATATTTGATTTGTCTCTCTTGACAGCTGATTGTGAATGCAGTTCAACCAGTATTTGTAACATGTTTAACCGTTTCACAACATGTGCAGCTGCTTTGGTGACGAAGAACAATTAAATCTGAATAGTGCTGAAAATTCAATGTCATGAATTTAAAAATGAGTCGACATCTTGTGAAATCACAGTCTGTGTCCTTTTTTTAAGGACATCTAGTCCTCGTTGGTGATCTCAACTGTTTTTTACTGTAACTTCTGGAGAGGCCGGTTGGTGCGGAGAAATGTCATCAGTATGCAGCCCACATGTTTTTTTACAAGATGTTAGTCTACAGAAATATGTTGTAGAGATGCCGATCATCGCTCTAGTTTAGACCCGTAGTTCTCTTAACAGCAAATCTCTCCTTACTTTCAGTAAATATCTGCCGCCTCATTGAGAGGATACCAAGAAAACCGATTTCCCCTCGTTAAGCTGAACTATTAAAAGACTCCTAGTTGGTTGATTCGTTGCCTTAAAAGAGCAAACTGACTTCGTAGTGAAAGGTGACACATCGAGGGGCGACGGAACCTCCGTGACAGCTACGATGTACCGTGACGGTCCTTCTTGGCAGTTTGTCAAAGGCAGCGAGTCACGAAGGAGAGAGAGGACACACACACACACACACACACACACACACACACACACAAACACATCTGGGTTGATCGTGAAGGATGACGCCGTATGAGCGAGTGACTGGTGTGTGGGTCCTTCCTACTGCTCGGCTACAGTAGGCGGGAGGTCTCCAGTACCCCCGAGTATTGATTATGGACACGCCAAGCAGCTTGAGCATTGTCTGAGAAGAGTCCTGCTGCGCTGCTTTTTGCTCGCCTGACAGATGGCTAATGGTGTGCAACATGTCAATGTGAAACAAAGGTCACCGATGTAGACTTTTGTTGTTATATAATTTATATTCAGCTGGATGAAGATAATCTATAAGAACTGCCAACTGCCGTATTGTATCAGGCAGCCACTTAGCAGGGTTGCATGAAGTCGATGGTTCATATTCATGAACTTCAGCTTAGTTTAGCGTCTGAAGACTTTCCTCTACAATAATAGTCTCCATAAATTCACAATGTTAACAGAGAATAAGCTGTGCAATCCCTTAATGGAAACAAAGTTTAATGTCTTGGGATAAAAGGCGAGAGGAAAGAGTTGGCAGTGAATACAAAGCTGTGAACTCCGTGTTTAGTATTCCTAACAACATCTAGCTGATCGCTCTGGCCGAGGCTTTATTCTACCGGAGTGATGAGCTCGCAGCTGAGCCGAGGATGTGCCAGGCTGCCGGTTGGGTGTGCTGACACCGGGGACCTGTCTCTTTCTGTGGGTCAAGCGTGAGCCAAAAGGACCGGCTCCCTGGGAAAACTCACTTCCCAAGTACCTCAGAAGACAGAGTGGAGGCGACTCGGTGTACATGCGTACAGCTTAAAAGACGAGTGCAGACGGCATCGACGTGCAAGCCGTTATTAAAGTCCCTTAAGCTGGGAGACAGTCTCAGTTGAACGTATTTGTTTTGCCCTAAGTAAACTTCCACAGAGTTAAGTTTTCCAGGCATTATACGAGATCGGGGTTTGAGTCTTGTAATCCCACATCATGCTGAGACTGAAATTCATGAACAGCAGAAATCATAGGGCTCAGCAACCATGAGGCTATTCAGGTTATACAAAATGTCAACATTAATATCAGCCGCAGCCCATATTAATGTTGCATCTGTCACCTTTTTAAAATGTCCCCTGGGTTGTTGTTGGGGACTTGTAATGGAGATGTTTGTCATTGATTGTGGCTGCAGACGGGCCTGGGATTGCCACGTGCAGCTAGAGTCAGCCTTTCAGTGCGGCTGGCATTTGATGAAATGCCCTTTTGTGTGTGTGTGTGTGTGTGTGTGTGTGTGTGTGTGTGTGTGTGTGTTGGTGCTTGTGTGTCTGGCTAAATACTTGATAAATTCAGAGCACTGCAGCTCAGATGTTGGTGGGCTCATGGAGGCAGTTTTATATTTTTTTGAGTGGCAGCTCTATTCTGTGATCAACCTTTCGGGATTTAGATGAAGCCGTCTCACCGCGTTAGCTGACACCTCGGTCTACCTTTTTGTTTAAAAAAAAAAAAAAAAAAGACGAGACAAGATTCTGCAGACATGAAATGAATTTTCATGTGGCCATCACATTGTCTACCTGAACTGTAAAACTTAAACCCTGTTCTGTATATTTGCATACAGCTAGGTCAATTAAAGTAATACACATATGCAGCTACGTTTATTCTTATTATCGGTTAGTCAATTGCTTTCTTTATTAATTTCGATCTGTAAAATGTCTGAAAATAGTGCAAAAATGGCCACAACACCTTTCTAAAGCCATGACTTAAATGATAAATCAATTAGCTAAATAGTTTCGGCTCTACTGAACAGGCATACAATTCAACATAGGTTGAAATCATCTGTCAACACCAGCCTGTGCACATTCAAGTGTACAGTTCAGCTGATGAAGACCAATAAGTGTTTGCTGCAGTAGTAATACTTGTGACTATTTTGCAGACTTACTTTGCGCTTCATGCAAATTGATAGTGATGGTTCTGCTTGATGTTCTCAAAGGATGGTGAATGTGTGTCTGTTAAAACGGGTCAGTAAAACTTTTATTTGAAATGCTGTACGTCGGTGTATTCTCTATTTCATGGAGCATATGATAATTCTCAGAAGAGTATGGTCATGCTGTACACATTTCATAACAGTCATTTGTGAAACCACAACTGCTACATTGCCGTGTAACCTCTGAGGTACTGAAAGTAAACAAATGACTAAGGCTCCGCAAACACGAGCCTATAAATACACCATCAGATGCATACTGGCTGCTTTTTCTGCAGGATGCAAATTGTTTTCGAGAGCGCATGGGTGCTACTCCAATTAAGTTAGATTATTAAATGAAACAAGTGATGGGGTGTAGTACTTTAAAACAAACAAAAAATTAATTAGGAAATTATTATCCTACAAATGCAGTTTTATCTTTTATGTCTGTGCTTCTGCCATCTGAACCGAGTAAACTGTTGCTTTGTTTGCAAAAAGTTTTGCAGTTGATATTCCGAGCCATTCAGCCAGTAAATGCACCCGTCAGTCATTGACTCAGAAAGGGCTCACGCTGTCATAAGCCAGAGTCCGGTCATCGTCAATGTGTTTCTTTGAAAACGGTATTAACCGGATAAAGGGGAACCCTGGGTACAGTATATATGCTTCATGACAAGTGACTGCAGGCAACTTTTTCATTATCACTGATTTTTCCGACATTCTTATTTCTTTCTTCTGTAGGCCATTTGAAAGAATTGATGTCATGCTGCTCTCTCATCACTGCCGCTGTGACTTCTGCTCCAGTAGAAGACACAGCCTCAGCCTTTACGACTATAAATAACAGCATGAAGAACAGGTCCGGGGCATTTCCTGTTGCACACGGCTGCTTTTTGCTCGACTTGCACTACTAGATGCATCTGATGAAGGTCAAGCACCGTGTCGTACGCTTGTCGGTCAGCAAAGACAAATATTTTTAGGCAAAGTGCCAGCAGAGATGTTTCAAAGTAAACTTGCTGAGTCAATCGCAGAGTTTTCTTCAAATATTTGAAGGTAATTATGCTCTCATTAGGATGCGCATCACAAGAGATGTAACACAGGGCAGGAAATAATTAGCTACTTCTTGCTGTGCAAAAAGGCTAATCTGTGTGGATTCTGCCAAATGACTTCTCCATGCTGTGTGTCGAGAGTATAAGGAATAAATAAGACCTCGTGATCTGTTCCCATTGTTTAACAAAAGATGCATAACCGTGCAAAGAGCCAGTGCAGATAGTCTGGTACCACCGCAAATATCACCAGCGTGTGAGCATTTTTGGATGGAAAGCCTTGCTCAGCGCACCGTAACGAGCTACGTTCTGCTCTCTCTCTCCCTGTTGTATTGGGGAGAGGATATTTTTTTTTTTTCAATTAAAGCCTCTGCAGAAGCAAGGGAAGCGGAGTTATCGGCCCTGCGTTAGATTGCGTCCCGGGGCCTGTGTTGGAGCTGGGCGCATGCCGGGAAGTTCTTGCCAAATGGTATTACTGCAGTTGGAATCCAGATCTGACACATCGTTTTCTCCACCTGCTCCTCCCTTTACCTCTTTCTCTCTGTATGCCGTTATATTTTTACACCCTTCCGTTTACCATATCCGTTTCTTTAAATGAGGTATTGTTAATCTCCCTGTGGCCATAAAAAGCGTCAGTATTTCCTTCTGGCCTACTGGAAAGGCCCCATCTATTGTGACAGAGTAAAAATCTCAGAGTGGCATTTCCTGCTTGTTTCCAGTCAGGGGGAGAGAGAGGGGGAGAGAGAGGGGGCGAGAGAGAGACCTGGGGCTTTCCTCTCTTCCAGTTCGGCTGCTGTCGTATTAATTTCAGGTTAATTACAGTAGCATTATCTCCACTTTACAACTGAAGATAACGCTAAAAGGCTGTTGTGTATAATGGGTTTAAGAGGCAACGTGGTGATTTTGTTGGTATTTCACAGCCCCGGGGTTCACTGTCTGCATTTGCCACACAATTGGAACCATCAGGCTTCCGTCTGAACGCCTAAACCTCTCATTAAACCCTATTAGAGGGGGGCTTGAAATTAATTATCATGCGTTCCCTGCCTCGTACGTCACCGAGAAAGCTCTTTCTCCAGAATGTACCTCCGCCGAACCCCAGCGCACTACGTCGCCGTGTATTTTAACAGCGTACTTGGAGGCTTTCATTTCCTGTACTGTGTTTTGAAATGATCTCCTTAAGAGTTGAAAATAATTAAGATAATTAGGAAAATAATTTACCACTCCTTGGAATATCCTTAGACTCCCTTAGATGATTAGATTAGTACGAGTTCCCACAGAAACACATACTGTACAAGCCTGTGTGTGCAGGTATCACGGGGCTCAACTCTTTTAAAAACATCTGGCCTGTAAATGTTCTGACACACAGCCAAATCCAGCCCCGTACAGGAAGTCATAGCTTCTAAAATCTAGATAATTGTGACACAGAAAAAAAAGGTGGCTTCTTCACCATTACAGCGCACGTCTCAAAAGACATGAATTAGGGAACATTTTTGAACATTGAGTCCTACATAATGTGCCGTCTGTATGCTACCATATTCCTGTTGAATTTTGTCCACTGTGTCCTGCAGTGAGGTGATGCTTTAAAATGAAGAGGCTCTCTGTTGAATCCATTAAGAGAGATGCATTAGAGTTCTATGGTCAGATGTATAATATAATCATGTAATCTCATTCTCTGAAGAGGTATGTCACTTCACATCTCTTCAGCCAGTCATCTACAGTCAGATAGGGCCTTTAGAGAATACTAGAGATCATCCTCTGTTTAGTCCTGCTGCCAGGAAAAGGGCCTTCTCAGTCCGCTGTGTGCTGATCAAACTCCTCCTCATTCAGGTTGAGCACTGTATTACATTCATATTGAACTGTTTGCTGTGATTTAAAAAAAGAAAATGGGGATTGTTTTGTAGCTGTTATGGAGACAACACATGTGAGTGGGGCCCATACAGTGTGTCACTCACTAGAACTCTATTGTGGCCTACTGTCCACACTAAACCGGCTTTTGTTGTCTGTCTCTTGTTGATCCTCGTCATGTAGCGATCCTCGATTCCTCTCCGGCAGCAAGGCAACGGGGATGGCTGCACAAAAGACTCTCCATGCTTCGAATACTGATCGCGTAGTTCCCAGTGATGATGATCAAATAGTGTTTGCTTCAAATGTCCACCCCTAGTCGTCACTGCACAACCTCACTGAGCCTGCGACTCGCCGTTAGTCGGTTCACTGAAGTTACATAAAAATGGCTGCCGCTCTGACCATCCTGCTTCCTTTATCTGAATGGGAATGTCCTTTCTGCTGCTATTCTATTTCAAATGTATTTATTTGCGCAGGGTGTCTGGGAACTAATCCACAAAATGTGAATCTTGGAGTATATTGTGGAGTCACTGCAGAGATGTGACGTCGTGGCCACACGGGGGCCCCTTTGGCATCATCTTGACATGGCAGAATTTTCTGCCCGTTTGGATCTTCAAAAGGCCCAACCAGACTGAGAGTTGCCTTTTGCTCCGCTCTGCCTTTTTCCTCCCGGAGAATCCTCCTTGTCTGGGATTTCCTGGCTGGCTCTCTCTGTGGACTCACAGCTCAAGGGGACTTCATACAAAACATCAAGAGGCTCAGTCTCTTTTCCGATGAGCCCTTCTCTATGCACTTCTCTTTCCTCTCCCTTTTCCCCACCCCTCCTTCATCAGAACTGTATTTTCTGCCGAATGTAATGATATGTTATACTCTGTGTGGATTAGTGCAGGTTATTAGCGAGCACAAAGTGTAGAATTACAATCAGTCCGATGTTTATATGAGTCTGCTTATAATTGTGGAGAGGGCGTAGACGTGTGCCGGCTAAGTGGATCGGTCTGTAATCTGATTCCTCACTCGTTTCCTCTGATGATAATTCTTTCTGAGTTTGCACGGCCTCATGCGAGGGGTTATGTATGGTAATGAGTCCCCGGCAAATTATGCCGCTGTTTATCACGTTTCCAAAAAAATTGCATGGCGTACACCGGGGAGAATATGGTCCACTTCCTCATCCTTTTCGTCTTTTCTCTCTGATGGATTTTTCTCTTCTTCACTGCCTCCAAATTGACATCAGTTTACTCTCGGGTATGCAAATACAGGTTTATGAGTAATCAGAGCTGTCATTCAACCCCCATGCGACAATAATCACTCCGGTGCCCTGCGTTAAAATGCACCATCATTGCCTCGCACGTCAGGATTGTGTTTGATGGTTGTCATTTACTCAGCATCTTCCCAGGGTGTCATTTGTGTTCATTTTGTGATTGCACCTCGCGCCTGCTGAGGATCTCCAGAGTTCCCTGAGCTCCCATTTGTTTGATATGAGACCTCGTCTCATTTGCGGTGGTCACAGCGGCGCTTTTTCATTTTCTGATGAATTATGATGCCTCGCGTCTCCGTATCGGAGCCGTTCGTTTCGGCTGCTCCCTCTCGGCACCTGCCGATCGGATAACGTGCCGCGTCAGCCGGACCAGTGACCCAGTTCGTGCAGCAGTTGATGGCTTTACAGGCTTTTCTGGCCGCTCTTAATAACGGTTTAATTGAGCGCACCCCGCTGTACAGTGACTAGGCTGCTCTCTGATGGCTGCTCACAGATTAATCCCACCTCTCTTTTGATTGTTTTGTTGCTCCACCTCCCCCCTGGAGGTACCTTTTTGTATCAAAGCGTGGTACCACTGAATTCATTTCCCGGGGTCTTTGTTCCCTTGTCAGCCCGTGGCTCGTGTTCTGGTGGATTCGCTGGGCTCGTTGGATTGTTCTGGGGATTGCAAAGTGCATTGCAGACATGCACATGCACTTTGATAACAAAACAACACAGCCAGGGCCGAATGAAACGGGCTTCACATGCCATTTTATGGCCTCCACTTAACGGTGAAGCGGTTGGCTGCCTGACTGATGCTTAAATACATGCTGAACATCAGATACAGGCTGTCAGAGGTATTATGTAACTGTCATTTTTGAGGCTGTGCTTTATGATGCTGTTGAGTAGCTTTTTCCTTCCCGACACCGATACCTGAGCTTTGGGTATCGGCCATATACGGAGTACTGATCCCGGTGGTTGATTAATAAGCTGTATGCCTCACTGTGTGGAAGAGACTGGGTTCTTTAATGTGTAGGCAACATCAGGCCTGACTTAAACATTGATTTCCTAAAAATAAATTTAACAGGAATTACAATTCAAGTGTAAACCTTTTTAATACAAACTGCCCAAAAATTAAAAAGGAATTAAAATTCCAGTATGCAAGGTATATAAATCCAGCTATTTGGGTCAGTATCATAGGATCAGTATATACATATATTTGTGCATCCCTAGTGTTTAGCAAACATCCCGTATATACTGTATTCTCAGTGTCAGTTAAGGTCTACTCGACCACTGACCAGTCCTCCTCTTTGTGTTTTGCACATGTCATTATTTTTGAGACGTTTCCTCTCAAATACAAACTTTTTACGGTGTCTACAAGTGAGGCGACAACTAGAACCTCTGTGGCCTCTTTGGACCTTTTTATATAATTTGCTTATTGCTGCTTTGATAAGCCAATTATAAAGCCTTGCAAGGTCGTCTGGTCCATAGCTGAATCTTACTTATTGGTATTCTCTCTTATCAGAGCATCCTTTCTTACCTTGATGTGATATAAGTCGCGGCTTTATTCTTTACTGAAATCCGAATAATCTATTTTTTTTTGCAGTGAATTGATGAACTATTCGATCTTTGAAAAATCAACAATAGAAACTACCTTAGACTTGTTATTGCTTACTTTCTCTCACTAGTAGTTTAAATAAAACACAAAGTAGAACTTTTAAAAAATCTGTTAAATTCACGGATTTTCGTGTCGCGTGCCACTCGTGTAATTCACTCGATGTACCGTTAGCAAGCTGGGAAGGCCTTCAGGGAGGGTCTCTCTTAATGAAGTCGTCATTCACCTCTGGAAACCTCTGTTGAAGTGGCCCTGCATGCATTCCCTCAACAGACAGGTGTCGGTCATGGTTGGTTTGACAGCGACATGTTGTTCACCTCTCACAGAATGAGAGAACAAGAGCCACCAGTCAGGATGGTATCCTCGTTCTAACGCAACCGTGACATGTTGATGCAGCTCTGACTGTAGATGGAGAATAACCTGTTAGCAGGATATCGTAATAAGTTTGAACAGTTTTAGTACATTTGGTAGAAAATGAAGCCCGAGGAATGAGGGATTTGTTTTTGGTGCAGATCCAGGAATGCAAAAGAGATTTTGTTGAGCATTTTTCTCTTGAAATAAAGAAGAAGAAAAAAAGAGCAAAATATCCGTCCCATGTGTCACATTTATCTCTAGGTATTAACATATTCCCATTTATATGACAT
>NW_022280034.1:5476164-5609014 GCF_004355925.1 Anarrhichthys ocellatus | reverse complement strand
TATATATCTCTTTTCAGATGGGGCTCTGGTCTTTACGTGAAGTCCAAAACGGTTGGTCTGTAGCTGCTGAGTTGTATTCAATCATTACACTTGCATTAATTGTTATTCTGTAGATGTCGACACACTTTCCCTTTTGGCTACTTCATTTAACTTCGCCAGAACATGCTGGCGGTTTAGGAACCAAACTTTAGGGAGCAGCCTGTGATGTGCTCTAGTGATTCCTCTTCATTTAGCAAACAAAACAACACCGAGACAAACAAAATATGCGTTTGTCGTGTTGACTAGAGAACCAGAGAAGCGTCTTCATGTCCCCGTTTGTTTTGTCTGTGAACACCTCAGAAAATCATGAACACCGCAGTATTTTATTATTCTCCTGTAATCCTGAGCAAAATCTGTTTTCCACTGGCATTATTGTTGTTTTGGCGCTCTCCATCGTTATTGGTTTCTTTGCAGTGGGCGGTAGTAGTTTGTTGATATTGCAGCATCGACGGTGCCAGACCCGGCCACCACTGTGTCAGAATGTGTGGGTGGACATCCTGTGGACGTGTGATGCCTCTACTACACATTGCAATGGCACACAATTAGCGCCACAAGGGAGCCAAACGCTTTATTGCCTTTTTTTTTTTTTTTCTCCCCTTCTCCTGTAATATCTGCTCCTGTAATATCTGCTCCTCTTATATTGTCCTCTCCCATCTTTTCTCCAGCAATCTATAACTACGATGCCCGGGGAGAGGAGGAGCTGTCGCTGCAGATTGGAGACACAGTGCACATACTTGAGACACATGAAGGTGAGCGCAGGCTGACGGGTGACACGCGTGATCAGAGCTGACGCGCCAATGTCGGACATTATTTCCATCACTAGTTCCTCTTTTGTTTTGTCCAGATTTTTATACTTGTGTTCAATAGGATGATATAGATATATATCTATATATAATATATATATATATCAAGAACGGTTATGATGGTGTGATCCTGTAAATTAAACCTCTCAGTATATTCAGTGTTGTTTTTAACTGTAATGTCATTGTTTATTGTGGATTGATTAATAGTAGTTTACTTTAGCTTTATGGAGAAAGCAGCTTACATGTAACATAACTCTGTTCTCTATTAGACTGGTACAGAGGGCATAGGCTGAGGAGAAAGTCCAAAAATGTGAGTGGCCATCAAACACAGTTTTCACACACACACTCATGTCCGTTTGCTCTTTACAGCTTCAGTTTTTACAGTGTTCAACTTCTGTCCCGGTTCTACTATAATGCCGTTTGCGTTGTGATCTCTTCCTCTTCTAGGGCGTATTTCCTGCTTGTTATATCCACCTGAAAGAGGCCACAGTTGAGGGCAGTGGGTTAGTACTTCTCCACTTTCACTTCTCACTGAGATTTATTTTTCCACAAGCAAGTAGATTGCTTCTACTTGACAAGATGTGACAGGGGGGTTTGCTGTTGCGCAACCTGTGGAACTGTTATCTTTTGATCTGTCTTCTTTGATTTCACGCAAAAATAGACAAACCCCCCCCCCCCCCCAACTTCAAAGTCCTTGATTCAGCTGAGAACCTTGAGGAACACATATTTGTTGATAACTAAACCAATTACAACTAAAGGATTTCAACAAACAGGCAACACGTTTGATACAGACGGTGTCTCCATGTGGAGAGGAAAAGTGTTTGAAATGTATTCACCGTCACCACAGGCAAAAGGAGACGGTCATTCCCACTGAGCTGCCCCTGGTTCAGGAGGTTACCACCACGCTGCGGGAGTGGGCGACAATATGGAGGGACTTATATGTGGTAAGCATGGCTGTCCAAACCCAAGTGGAAACACACACACACTCATGTGAAAAGATGAGTGTGTGTGATAAGGCATCGTATACAGAAATATACTGTTTATTAAAAATAGAGTTGTATATTCATGCGTATAGGCTGAAATGCTATGTATTTGACTCCTGTTTTCTTAATTTGAGTTAATTAATTAATTTTATTTAAAGTGGTTATTTGTAATGATTCATTTTATTTAAAGTAGTTTTTTATCGTGATAGAATTATTAGTATTTTAAAAAATACATTTGTTTCAATTTATAAAGTGTTATGCATATCTTAACACAACAACACTAAAAATGATTTATAAGTGTTTTCACACATTTTACAGTCAAAAGTATTGGCCTTAAAAATTGCAGTATTGGTCAGGCTCTGACCGGCAAATTATTTTGGTTGAATCTTTCCCGAGGTAATTCCACCGGCTCTTAATAATTAAGAGCTTTGTTCACCTACATTGGCCTGTACCTGCTGCTGATGAGATGCCTGACCTACCGGCGTCAACATGTCCTCTTGCCAGTCAACAGTTCAGACACACGAGCACATGGATGTTCAAAGCTGCGCACATGTTCATCCGTCTGTCTCTGCTTTCAGGGGGACAAACGTGAGATGTTCAACTCTGTCCGTGACATGATCTACAGCCTCATCGAATGGCGTTCCCAGATCCTGTCCGGCACCCTACCGCAGGACGAGCTCGCCGAGCTCAAACAGAAAGTCACCTCCAAGATAGACTACGGCAACAAGTGAGGATCTAGTCTTCAGAGGCTTTTAGCCGTGTCCTCGCCTCCCCACAGCTTATATCCCTTTATCACCAGATCTATCCGGGAAAATGACTCTTGTTAGAATAGGTCAGCAGTGTCAGTCAATAGAAAATGACAGCTCATCACTTAGCTTGAGGACAACCTGGAGGGGTTTAGCTTCAGCAAACCGAACTGTATTCCATCATGAAATGACAGCTCTTGCTGTGACTGCAGTGTGCCTAGACAATCTGTTGGAGATGAAAATCGTGAAGCTCCATTCTCCTCCTGTGATGAAACTTTAAACCTTTGGCCAGGTAAAGAAATGGGATTGCCTCTGCAGAAGCAGGAAGTCATGAGTTGATGAAATATATTGACTAGATCTTGGCAGCATGCTGTTGTCTGCGTTTACACCCTCCGTAGAAGAAAGAGTTGAGCAAAGTTTTCTTTAGGTATTCTGCCGTATGTTTTCATATTGGGTCTGGTGCTCGTTAACCCTCCGCCATTTCTATGCTAGGTACTTGGATCTCGATCTGGTGGTCAGAGACAAAGATGGAAACATACTGGACCCAGAGCTCACCAGCACCGTCAGCCTGTTCAGAGCACACGAGGCGGCCTCCAAACAAATCGAGGACCGGATTCAAGAAGAGAAGGTAGAGATAGAAAAGACCTGGTCCTGCTTCTTGCACGCCATCTTTACACCTGCAACTAAACACCGGTCTTTATCTAAGCTATCCAGTGTAACAAAAATAAGTAAAAGCACATTAGCACACAGTGTGAATGGACATGATACATCGTGTGTGATGCATCTTCTTCTTTCTGCCGCATTAAATCTCAGTCAGAATCAAACATGCGGTCATAGTGTTTGCATTAGGAAAAAGAGCAGGAAGAAGGCTGATTACTGCTCTTCATACAAGGTAATTGTTTGACATAACATGATTTCCTCCTCCTTCTGCCATCCCTATGCACAATGATAGCAAACATTTTTATGAGGCTATGACAATGTCAAACCAATAAAAACAGAAAATACCCTTGCAGTTTGATGTAAAATGGAGTTTTGGCCCAACTTCAGTTTAACAGTGGGGGAAATGGGGCCACTGCTGCTACAAAACGACGCTTGACTGCTTCTTCAGAAAGTCAGGAACTCCGCCAGACTCCCTGTCTATTTTACTTGGCGTATCGGTGGTATCCCTCACCTGAATGTCAGTTGGCAGTATGTGGGAGTGTCAGATGCCAAGTGGCCTGCAGTTATGTGGTCTCATCTTATGTGACCTTGTCATCCAGAGGTCCTTATTGCATATGCATGGGAAATAAGAGTGTCCAGGTCAACGTGATAAATATTAATGATGTGGCCCCAGCTTATTTCTGAAGGGCGTCCAAGGAGTCCCACCTTTTACTGCAGATGCATTTCTGGAGATCAAGCAGATTTTTATGAACAGGTTTTTTTTTTTTTTAAGAGTTAAATTTTGCTTTTTGAAATTTCATTAAAGCACAGAGGCAGTGGCTGACATTCAATTATTCGGTGTGCAGTTGCTCACCCCACCTGCACACAGAATCTCCTTCTTTATACGCTGATGTTGTCCCAGGGATCCTTGGGTCTTTCCCCCCGGGCTCATTGTTTAAACTCCACAGGCCCAAAGTCTACCCGCATGTGACAGAAAGCTGTGGAAGAGTGCCAGATATTGAATGCAATATTTCTGTTTCCCTCCGACAGTCTCAGAAGCAGAATATCGATCTGACCAGGCAAGCAAAGTTTGCCTCCACACCATCGTTTGCCCTCTTCGTGACTCTGAAGAATGTGGTGTGTAAGATCGGCGAGGACGCGGAGGTGCTCATGTCACTCTACGACCCGGTGGAGTCCAAGTTCATCAGGTGAACCCATGTGTGCTTATTCACTCACCGCTCTCTCTTTCCCCCCCCTTTTTTCACTCAATTACATTCACATACAAAGTTCCGACTAAGCATTGGGTTTTTATGGCCTGTGCTATATTTCGGTTTTAACCTTTTACCTCTATTATTGCACTGACAATTGAATTCCAAGTTTCTGTGTTGCCAGGGGAACATTTGAAAGATGATGCACGTTGAGACTTGAACCACGATCTGAACTATGTACCCGTGTTCTGTATTTGACGTCGCTCACGTAGTCAAGATTCTATTCATAGCAATCTTGACACAAACTTGAACACAGTTGGTATTTTTATATTGAGGGATGATGGGTTTAGATGTTCCCTTCATGTACACAAGACTGAAACGAATGCCCCGTATGGACCAGATGATGTCGAGATTGTTTTTGATGTACTTACTCAGTACAGACCAGGGCTGTGTTGAATGTCATTTTTTTCTTACATTCAAAGCTTCTATTGAGTTTTGCTTCCAATATCTGTTATTTTATGATCTCCTCATCCTAAAAACATAAATAAAAATTGATTTTTTTGTTATTGTTGTTGTATAAATGTAATTCATGGTGCCGTTGGATTGCTGTCAGCCCTCCTCGTTAATACTGGTGTGTGCATCCCTTGTGTGTGTGTGTGTGTGTGTGTGTGTGGCTAGTGGAGGAGCAAACGGTTTTAGAAAGGCTAAACGCCAACAAATATGGATTGAAGCAGAATATTTTCCTCAGATAAATACATGCTGGGAATTTTGAAAATGATTACATTCATCATCCTTTTTCTTTGAAGTTGTTGAAAATATTTGGATCATACCCAGCCACCACTGGAATGTAATCATACAGTAGTATCCTACTTATAATAGTGATAATATTAGTTTAACCTAATCTTTAACTGCAACTGTGCAGAAATACTGGGTTTAAACTGAATGAATAGACATGCAAAAAAATTAATAAAAGAATCTGCAAAGGATTTGATACAGCCCCAGTACAAACACTGACAGACACTTGGAAACTCACTCTCACACACACACACACACACACACACACACACACACACACACACACACGACCAGAACAAGTGCAGTCTGCTTCCCAGGGATTTGCTATTGTTTACAGGATTGTGTCAGCAAATTATCACAAGTAGAGCAGCTCGGCTGCGGAATGTTTCTCTTCGTCTGGATTCAAATTCAAGCTTCCTTAGCTTTTGAAGGAAGATGTAGTTGTTAATGCAACCGAATGATGCTTTGATTCCCCGTATCATAGGTGTTTCAACGCTGGGACAGGTTGTAATGACAATCCATGCTTCGTTTCTGTGATCTCTCCCTCACAGTGAAAACTACCTGGTGAAATGGTCAAGTTCAGGTCTGGTGAAAGACATAGACCAGCTTCATAACCTGCGGGCCGTCTTCACGGTGAGTGCGTTTGCTTGTATGTGTGTCACTGTGTTTCTCTCTCTGTGTGTGTGTGTGTGTGTGTGTGTGTGTGTGTGCACGCTCGCCTGTGGTAGTCCACTGTTTATTCAGCCATGTCATGAGGCATGTAGGAGCCTGTTTGCAGAGCCTGTATTTGTTAAGCTCTCTCAGAAAGAGCTTGGCTCGCCGTATGTATTTACCAAGGCAGTCACCTCTGTCTAATGGAAGCCCAAGGGCGGAAGGGTCAGCGTGCACCCACTGGGAGCACTTTGCTAGTTTTGGAATGTATCGCCCACAGGAAATGAATCTGCGGACACAATCCCAGATGTTTCTGAAGCAATTTGTGATGAAAAGTTTCCCCTTTTATACAAACTCATCTCCACCCAAGAAGGTGCCATTAATCGATCAGTTGTGCACCCTAGCGTTGCTGTAGCCTGAACAAAGGGGCAAATATACAACCGGATTGTAATAGTTTTTGATTCGTCTGCCTAAAGTAGGAGTCCATGTTATTGACTCTAAAGGCAAGTAGTATTGTCAGCAGTATTGTCCTAACTTTTCTTCTTTCCCCCGCCTCAGGACTTGGGCAGTGAAGACCTGAAGAGAGAGAAGATCAGCTTTGTGTGTCAGATTGTCAGAGTAGGGCGCATGGAGCTAAAAGACAACAACACCAAGAAGCTGACGGCAGGACTCAGAAGACCCTTCGGAGTGGCAGGTAAAGCAGTCGACACAGAGACACAGCGATGACCTGTTCTTCCAAAAAGAGCTGCAAAGTACGAGTTGTGTTGCTGTTGTCGGAGGTCACCTTTTTAAAAACACTGATAATCTTAAAACTTCGTAGTTGTGACTCTGCACAAATATGCCTATGTGCATGAGATCAGATAAGAGAGGTACTAAGATACTTCAAAGTATTGTAAGTCTTTGCCCGGATGAGTAAATGTATTTGGGCAAAAATTCACTGATATCTAGCTAAAGTGGAAAAAATAATTAGTTTGATTTATCTCCTGTTGGCAAGCTGCCAGACGTAAACTAATTAAATTGGCGTTTTGCCCACAGTTGTCCAGCAGAGAAAACGATACCCCTCTTTCAGTGTCTTTTTCCCACTGCCACTAGAGAGAAGGTAAACGACAGCCTGATTTATGAGGGCTTATCTTTAGACATCATCATCATTGCCACAGTACACAGCATGACGGAAAGCCTGATTTTTGAGATTTACTCTTTTTAAGACACCGTTATCACGGGCTTTATGTGGCTGACATCTGGCCTGTAGGGTAATAGAGTGAAGGTGCTGTCAAATCAGCTCCAGTCACTGTGAGTATTTGCTCCGCCTCTCAGCCGATTCAAGAATGCGTTTCCTGTTTTGGTGTCCGGTTTCGCTGGTCAAAGTGCATTTTTGGGTAAATTCAATCCCTGAATTTGCATCCCTGGCAAATATCAAAAGTGTTTATGCATCTTGTGTTTGGTGTTACATCACCCCACTTAAATGGGAATAGCTGGTCCACTCTGGGCCAAAGTTGTTGCTACCTTTGGGGCTAAACTTCTTTACCAGAACTTTAAGACACGGCGACTTGGCTTGGGTCTTGAGAAGTAGAAGCATTTCATCCACAGACAAATAAACTGTACACACACTGTACTGCTACATTCAGCGCTATAACGTAACCCGTAACTTCATACTCACCGTCGCACACGAGGCGGGTCGCCAGGCTTGCGTTAGACCAGCGTACCAGTACACACGTACTGCAGCAAGGTGAGAAGTTCAAACACCGGAGGTCAACAAAACAAGGTTGTCTGGCATGTCAAGTTACTCTTTAAACTGTTCTTCACATTTGCACATTAAATGTGTCTCGTAGCCTTGCACCTGCCTTAATTAGTGCTCGTGAAGAAGAGCCAACATTGGCTGCTTTCACCCCCTGATGCGTCTCTATCTCTTTCACAGACATGCCCTCAGAATGTTTTAACCCTCTATCCTTGTTCTTCCACAGTAATGGATGTCACTGACATCATAACGGGCAAAATGGACGATGAAGACAAGCAGCACTTTATCCCATTTCAGCCGTAAGTGTTGTTCAGCAGCAAAAAATAAATCATTCACACATACGGGGGCATAGAGTTCCTTTTACGCTTGGGATGATGTTGCATAAAAGCGGAAATAGTTCTGCTTTTACACTTATTTACATTATTATGAGTATGTACAGTATGTCAGAGACATAGTTGTTAACTCATTTTTTTTATGTCTTAAATTCTTGACACCTGATTAGCAAAGGTTTTAAGACAGTGCACGCTCGCCTATTCTATGCTGACTCAATTAAGGCAATCTCATTAACTGCTGCCATTCTCGTAGGACTGCGTACAGAGCCAGAGTAACCTTTTCCTTAACGTGATTTCCTACATAATTGGAAAGGCTTCAGATTCAGGCAGTTTAGTTGGCAGATCACCTCGCTTAACAGTTTTATCTGTGAGCATAAATCATGGGAATTAGAGCCTTCCAGCGTGAGGAGAAGAACAGGTTCTACAAGTGTGAATATATACCACTACATTTTGACTGATGGAGTTTTGAAATGGCAGTTCCACCGCCAATTACAGTGTGTGTTTTCAAGGCCAGCAAAGGCAGGAAGTGTTGGAGCCATTTAGCGGCGGTATGACGCAGTGATGTCATTTGGATAGACTCCTGGCATCCAAACAGAAACAGAAATGGCTGTCAGTATTGGACTAGATGGGTCGAAATCTTGCTGAAATAGTGTGTTGTTCTCGTTTGTCCCGGACACTCCTCCATCTTAAGTCTGAGTTGAGCTCTTCTCCGGCATGTTGTCTGGAATCAAACCAACTTTTATTTAGATAATGCATTTGTAGCAAAAGTTCCCATTGTGCTGAAATGATCAATTAGCTGATTGACAGAAATCAATTGGCTAACAATTGACTAATCATTTCAGCCATTCGATGCAAACATCCTCTGATTGAAGCTTCTCGAATGTGAGGATTTTGTACAAACCTCTCCTGTCCGTCAGTCTACTTCCGTGCTTGGATCGGTTTTGGATTCGAGTTTGGAGGCACTGAAGACAGCCTGATTGACAGAGATCCTTTACGGCTTCCTCCATGCTGACATCACCGCTGTCTTCTCCTCCATCCTCTACTTCTTCTGCTTGTTTAGAGTCCTCCTCTCTACTGCAGATGGCGTCCCCGCCCACTACACACAGTCCTCTCACAGCTGCCACACACGTGTTCCCAGATCACACCTGCTACTTCCTTATGCTCTGTACGTCACTCTGCTCAATCAGTTTGGTGTTATCTACACCTGAAGCCCCCTGGAGGACAAAACATGATGTCATATTTTACATTTGCTCTCTCACTGAAGCAGCGTGAGAATGTTAGTTTCGGATGGGGTACAGCTCAAGCTTCCCACTGCTCCAGTGGCACTATAAACGCTGACAGGGCATCATTTCCTAAATGATGATTTCTCTGTGTGTTTCTTCCATCACCCATCCTGCCTCCCTGCTAACTGTTAACAAGCGGCTTTGTGTCTGTCACGGTATTCGCATCACTCTTCGTTGTGTCTCTCTCTCTCTGTCTCCCCGTATATCTTTCATCCCACTCTCCCTCCTCAACTCCATCACTTTGTGGCTCTTTTGCCCCGCTCTTCCTCCTCGTCCTCCTCCTCTCTCTCTCTCCTTCTTCTCTGCGGTGTTTGCCTGTCGTGTGCATACTGCAGGCTAGCGTTGGATGATGCCATTCGCCACAAGCAGCTGAACATCTCCCGTTTTTCACCCAGGGTGGCAGGGGAGAACGACTTCCTCCAGACGGTCATCAACAAAGTTATCACCGCCAAAGAAGTCAATCACAAGGGCCAAGGTACAGTGCAAGGTTCAGACACGAGAACCAGGGCCAAGGAGGAAACTGTTACTACGATCAGACTTTTAGCAATAAAATGTGTGTCCTACTCATGCCACAACAGATTTTTAAATTGGTCCAGTATTGAGGAGGAGGGCTGCAGAGGGCAGCAGCCAATCGGGCTGCAGTGTAATCGCTGGGAGCAACTTCTCACCGTCGGTGTACGTCCACTAAAGCGCTTGTTTCTGCCACTGACCGGCTCAGATTGTTATATTAAGTGTCTGACAACATTAGGGGAATAACCCTAAACAGAAATGAGAATTTGTTTTTACCTTTCCTCGTTTGTTATTGTGTCCAAACAAGTCTCGCTCGGAGACGTCTTGCATCCACATTGTCGAAATCAGCTAAATATCAGTCACACCCTTAAATATCTTTTTAGATAAACTTAGCTACGCTTTCTGTACTCTAACTCTGACAACACCGACACTCCTCCCCCACCCTCAACTCTCACTCACTTTTCCACCGTTGTCTTCCGGCAACAAGTCACATGACATGATAATAACCAAGAGACCGGATCAAGCAAAAGGTAAAGAAAAATGTTTGATTTCTCTGAAGGGTCCTTGTCGTAATCTTGTAATAAAAATCGGAGCTCGTCGGAGGCAAAAACAAGCACTTTTATTGGATGTAAATTGATGATGAGAAGTTGCCCCGAGTACTGGACCAATATTAATAATTGTTGTCCCCATTAGTCTCTTAGGGTCCAAGTTGAAAAATACCAAAGATTCCCTTTAAGAAGGGGGAAGCCACACACTCATAACGATGATGCAATCTCCCTGTTTTTAATTCTATAAATCTGTGTTTTGGCATATTTTTTGTAATTGTGAGTGCACTCTTTCCTCCGGCTTTTCTTTGGTTACTCTCGACATTGACATTCATTTGAACAGCATTGCACCTATTATCTATGTAGAAAAAAAAGTTGTCTATTCATCTTTCATCTCTTCAAAATATTTCCCAATCCTTACAAGAAGGGATTCTAATTAAGCTTAGAGGTTAATTTTATATTTAACCTACATGACACCGTACTGTACTGCTGTCATTATCTGTAATGCTTCATTTTAGACATGTCCATACAAAGTACCATTAACCCCAATTTACTGGCAGGGAGTTGAAAGTGTTCATTGTGCTAATAAGAACATAATTCTTCGTTGAGAGCTCACACCATACATCACTGCTCGTACTATAAATAGTTGCCCCCATCACCATGACTACAAGATGTAAGTAATCCAGCTGTTAATTAAGCCGGTGAGTCTTCTGCAAAGACTGGATCTTAAGTTATCCGTGGTTAGAAGAACAACAACATTTAGCCATCTAAGGGATTTGTGCTGGGGGGGGGGGCAACAACATCACAGCCGCCACAGTATTGTCATGCCCCATGAAGATGTACTTGGATAAATGTCAGATCTGCTCCGACCCCCACTGGGAAGAGCAGCCGAGCAGCTGTTTCGGTCACGCTCGCGTATCAAAAGGCTTCCAGCTCGGCTAGTGAGGGATGCGTCGCTCATAACAATGTGGGTCCTGTAAAGCGAAAGTGAATAAAGCCTCAGGGTTCACAGACACCACTCACTTTGGTGGCCTGTGAAGGGGCACACTACAGGATGACTTCTTTAATTGGACCCCCTCCCGCCCTTTTTTTTTGGTTCATTTTCAGTCTTGTTAAGAGGTCTGTGCCTATGCTGCTTTGTTTATCCTGAGAGAATATTAAGAGTGAGTGTGGTTACAGAGCTGAAGCTGGCACACCGTGCAGTGTCTGCAGAAAAGAAGCTTTACTCTCAACCGGGAGAAAAGCGAGGCTGCCACTGGTGTTAAATTGTTAGGAAATATGACCCATGAAAGCCCCCCGAAGGCCCTTTGTTTCAGAATTATTCAGAGACAAAGAGGTTTCTTCTCGAGCTTTGCACTGTCAGGTCTTTCCAAGACCAATTATATAAGTCTGGGAATAACTGCACGATTTATATATTCTACAATAAGTGTCATTTATTCTCATGTTAAAATAGAAAAGGGCCTAAAGACGAAGTCTGAGGCATTGCAGACATTATTATAAATTTGGCAGTAGAAAAAGAAAATCTATTTATTTATTTAAATTTGGGCACAAAGGGTCTGTTTGTTTTGGGAAAAACATGTGTTTGTTTTGGGAAAAACATGTACTTGTTTTTCCCCTCCCAGTATTGGTGCTCAGAATTTGCACTTTTATTTGATCCAAGGTCTGTGTGGCTGTCTGATCAGAACAAAAAGAGTCGTCCACAAAGGAGATAAAATGTGCTCGTATACAGGTGGTATTGTAGATGTCAAACCAGCATCAAGGCTCAACACATGAATTAAATATTTTGTTGTGATTTTTTCATAACTCCCTGATGTCCCCAGGTATGGATTTTGTAGATGTGGTCATGCTTTCCTAATCACATCCCCGAGGGTAGCTTTTATTTAGTGTCTTGCCCTTGAGCCGTTAGATGTCACTCTGACGGAGGATAAATCTCTTTTCAGTATTTTCCCGGGGCGGTTTGCTCTCACATTGTCTTCTCCTGACGTTATCTCGGCCCCTCACCTCTTTACGTTGAATTCATCACCAGGCCTGTGGGTGACTCTGAAGCTGCTTCCTGGAGACATCCATCAGATAAGGAAGGACTTCCCTCACCTGGTGGACCGATCAACGGCTGTGGCTCGCAAGATGGGCTTTCCTGAGATCATCATGCCAGGTGCTTTTAAAAAGCTCTACCATTGCTGCCTGTCTCTGAACGTTTTGTATTACTTATTTGATTTGCTGAATCATTCATTCAGAAAGTGAATTAGAATTAATAGCTGCTATTTTAGAAAATGTGAGTTAGAGAGAAAAGGACATATACTTCATCAAGGTTTGATGAAGACATTAGTTATTTAATGGACTGAACTCACCCAAGAAGTATATGGTGCCAGACATCCCACCTACGATGTAATGAGTTATGCAGCAATATTATTATATGTATTCAGAAGGGTGTGAACCATGAGCGCTGGAAAACCTTTAAAAGTGAGGATTTCCTCCCATCTGACCCGCTTGTGTCTGTTTCTTAAAGGTGATGTGCGAAACGACATCTATGTGACTCTGGCTCTCGGGGATTTTGACAAGGGGAGCAAGACCAAGCCCAAAAATATCGAGGTGATCATGTCCGTTTACGACGAGGACGGCAAGAAACTGGAGGTACGGCTGAGGAATGTTAACTTATACCTATTTGGTATTTCACCTGGGGTTCAGCTCATTCTCTGCATTCTGGACACAGAAGTGCTCTAGCCGATCGCTCTCTCAGACAGTCTGTGATTTAACGGGCTTTCTTTAATCTCACACAGCTCAGCGTGCTGCTTAACTGACCAGGACTCCTATAAAGCAGTGTGATACACAGGCCAGACTGTACCCCTTTGCCACCCGTCAAAAATGACAGAATGCAATATTGGTGCTTGGTGGTTGATTGACTGGCATTACATTCGGCTCACCACTGTAGGAATCTACTTAATTCACTGTCGGAGTTGGTTCCAGACCCAAGCATGCGGACAGGAAATATAGGCAGCATAGTTTTAAAAGCTTAAAGTGATGAGAGAGAAATCAGCTTTTCCCTTCTGGTAAAATAATGACTTTTGGAAGGATCATTGTCTCCCCTGTCTATTCGTTTGTTAAATATTTATGTGGATGACAGTTTAAGCAGCACAGCAATCATTTAATTATTTTTATTTTGTAGTCAGCAATTAATTATTCAAATTTCAGTCATACCTTGTAGGCATTGATAGGAAAGTCTGGCGTCTAGGTCTGCAGCTTAATACCATTAATTGCATTGAATGTCTCTAGAAAATCAACAAAAGATTTGAACATTAATCATTGTGGCGACTGCCAATTTGCAACTTGGAGCATGTTTCATGGACTTTTTAACTCCGAGTACGGTTTCCTTTTGAATCTTGTGCCAGCCCATCAGTGTCATAATGTACTGATAAAGCCTTTGTCTTATCTAGAGTCTCGAACCAGTGACCCCCTTTCTCTGATGCTTAATTATAATCACCCCCTGCTGGACTTGAGCTCGTGTTCTGCTGAGGGCATCAGTTAATGGGGGATATGAGAGGTTTAGAGGAGTCGGACATGAGGAGTTTGTAGGA
The DNA here is from genome assembly GCF_004355925.1 of Anarrhichthys ocellatus. Classification (NCBI taxonomy): domain Eukaryota; kingdom Metazoa; phylum Chordata; class Actinopteri; order Perciformes; family Anarhichadidae; genus Anarrhichthys; species Anarrhichthys ocellatus. The sequence continues at coordinate 5,595,173 of NW_022280034.1, read as the reverse complement.
GGGTGTGAGTGTGTGCTCACGCGTCTGTGAATGTACCGTTTTTGATTTTGAGACTTTTGATTCAACTCTTGTCTTGATTTTGGGGCCACAGATTGTAGAGATCTTGTAATAGTTTGCATTAAGTTAAAGTTAATGCAAATGGAACTTTGAACTGGTTATGAAACCGTCTCAATTTCAAACTGATGCCTCTATATGACCAACATAAGCAAACGAGACCATCAGGGAGAGTATTGGCTATTTCCATGTAGTTATTCTAAATGCCTTACATCAAGTCTGAAACGATTTACGTCGTGCTGGTTCCCCAGAATCTCCTTCAGCTCAAACTCCAGTTGGGCCTCCGGCAGCGACCAGCTAACTGCCGACAGACCCAAATCCGTCTTTGCTGCCTCTTTAGCCCTGTATAGGTGGAGCTCCGGTGGGAGGAGGAGAGCACCACACCCGGCAGCTGGGAGCCAACACAGACACCACGCTGCTGGAGGCCCAGGCCGTATTGCTGGACTTAATGGATGGAAGGGGGGCACGGGGAAACCAGAACAAGGACTGCATAGGGTAGACTGTCAGACCCTGCTGCAGTAAAATGAGAGGTTTTCTCAAGGGAGTCTGGCATCTTTGAAGCACTACTGCTTTTGTCCACAGGGACTGACAAAATTGACACAACATGAAAGTTCCTCGTTGTAGCTTTACGGTATACCTGATATTTTCTTGCAAGGCTCGCTAAGGGTCCTATTGCTGTTATGGCACTCAGCATGCCTGTGTACTTGGAGTGAGAGGGTAAGTTACAAGGACTGATGATGGGAAGTGAATTGAGATGAGACTTCGGTGGTTATGGGGAGGCCTCCCGCAAATAGCCAATCAGAGGAGAGCGCTATTACCCCGTAGCTGCCTCAATTATACACATTAGTCTTAAATTGAGAGGCTGCGTGTGTGATTTGGCCCAGCAGGCATGGGAAATGTAAGGATCAGTGGTGATTATAATGTAAATATAATCCTGAAGTAGCAAATAGCAGTGATGACCCGGGCTTCTGTCAGATGGTACAGGAAATATATGACAATACAGACACAGCTTGGTTTTGTCATTGCTAGATAAGTAGTCTCATTGTGATTATTTTTGGATGTTTAGTTTGTGCTATAATTTTTACTACATTACATGGACAAATCTTTTAGAAATGTTTCACAAACGCAGATAAAAAACACTTTTCAGTCTGTGTCAATGGAACATATTGACTGTGTATTTAAAGACTTTCGGAGCCTTTGCGAAGCAACGATTTGAGTTAGTGACAGCCGTCAACAGTGATGACGGGACATTGATCACATCTACTGGTGTTATGGCCATGTGTCCCTGCAGCTCTGCAGCTCCTGTCAGTCAACATCTTGTCTTGCAGCTTCTCACAGAGATGCTCAGTGTCATCTGTTTGGTTCTCCGGGGATCAGGGCTAATTGGTTTAATTCTTCCTCTTCCTTCCTGGAGTTTAATTGGCATGCAGGAAATTCTGTGTCTGAGATGAGAGACAACTTTCACATTTTAACGTCTGAAGCTGTTTCAGTACGATCTTTGATAAGAGAAACTTTCTCTTGAATTCACCTTAAACTTAGGTCGGTTTCGTTTTCATCCAGCCTCTTAAAGACGCCTCCATACACGAGGCACTTGAAAATAGCAAAATGAAATTCCTGTCATTGAGACAATGTTTACCCTTTTGTGTCTTTCTCTCTGGATGTTTCCATCTCGGTCTCAGCCCTCTTATCTCAACCATTCTTCTCTGGTCTCTTTCTGCCTCTGAACTTAGTCATCCTTCCTCTGTCTCAAAGGATTTGTGATGCTGTGTAAAGAGAGCCTGGACAGTGACTTATCACCCCGACATATTAGCACCCACCCCCACGAAAACCCCGCTCACCTGCGGCTAGACCTCGACCACTTTCCCCTCTTCGACTCTCCAAAATCTGAGGCTGTCATGAATCCTGGACTTTTAGTTAAGGGGAAGGGTTACAAGAGCTAGCACCTGCCCCCCCCCCCCCCCCCCCCCCCTAGATCTGCTCGGCGTGACTGGGGGAGACGGGGCCTGTTATTCCTCATAATTGCTGGTTGTCAGAAGCAATTAGTGTTGGAGTATTTTAGCAGCACCATGGCCAGGGAGTCAGCTGGAGTAGTGGGAGGAAAGAGGTACGCTGGCTGAGCGCAGATTGATAGAAAACGAGGCATGCGTGCCCTCTGCTGTCACTCCAGCCCTCGTGCCAAATCCCCCATGGGACGCGTAGTATTTTACATACGCACCCTGACCCGTTGTAGAAACTCAGGGGGGACCCACTAGGAAGACCAATTTACATGGCTGGTTCCATCCGCACCAGCTGGTCTGCTTCCCTTCGCCTGGCTTCCCTCCACTTCTCACTGCATGAGAGCCACAGCGCCTCCTTAAATAATTAATTTCTAATTTATTTCTTATTTCCACAATGCTGTCATGAGATTGGCAGCCAACAGGCAGGTTGTGCATGCATTAACTACATCCAGACTTTTAAAGGCCACTACTAGATAAGCTCTGTGCCCCAGGGACTATATTTTATGAAATAAGTGCTCGCCAATCTTCCACATGCTGCAGGTGTGCTAATGGTTTGACAGTTCTAATAACTCAACCATCATGATTTTGTCACTTAGAACAAACTTACAGCCATGCCAGTATAACCGTATAAATCAGTGGTATTGTTTGATAACTTGCTTTGTGTCTTTTCTTTCTCGCTATCTAGAGTGTGATCTTCCCTGGAGCTGGAGATGAGGGCATCAATGAGTACAAGTCTGTCATCTACTACCAAGTGAAGCAGTCACGCTGGTTTGAAACAATAAAGGTGTGTCACTCTCCTCACCTCTGCAGTGGTGAATATTAATCCAAACAATAGATTAGATGGTTAATGTGGTGGCAAAATAAACGTATAGAACAAAAAGTTATTGATTCATGTGTTTTATATTTTTAGCTCATTTACTACAAATCACATGTACTTTACATCACAAGTAACCATTTTGCAAACCAGTTCTCCAGAACCGTCCTGAAAAACAATGTTAGCCGTCCCGCGAAAACCATCCCAAATCAAAATGTTGTTTCTTTACTTTGTTGCTATCACCTATAGTTGCTAGTGGCATAATAAGAACAACATTAAAATGTTGAGGAAATAAATAAGTATATTAGTTTTGCTAGCGCTATAGAGAAAAGTCACGCTGAAAGATACAGGATTACCAGGATTGGTTTAAAAATAGTCATTATATCTGAGTGAACTGCTGTGTCTTATTGTTGTATATTTAGTTTATGTAAATCACTTATAAACTTTTTGTTATCAAAGTGCAGATGACCTCCGCAGCGTATTTCATTACAGAACAGGAGTAAATGCTGCAGTTCACTGCTTAACGCCTCGTGTTCCACCGAACAGAAACTCTCAGTCCTGCTGTGTGTTTCGCTCCATTAGCTGTTAGCTCCTTTTTGTCCCAGAGGCGGGAAGATCTGTTTGTCCCAATATGCATTTTCTATCGACAATGGGATGACGTTAGTCTCACTCTGTTGCAAACCATTCTACTTTCCATTGGTTCTAAATAGTTTCTATATAGTATGAAAGTCTAGAATTTGAGGCGCATTCTGCTCCCGTGTCCCGGCGTGTCCTGAAACATCTGCTTTGTGAGTGCGGCTTCATGGGTGTAGATGTCTCACACGGTCCCTTTCTGTCCTTCAACTCAGGTTGCTATCCCTATCGAGGACGTGAACCGGAGCCACTTGCGGTTCACCTTTCGCCACCGGTCATCGCAGGACTGTGAGTACAAATGTCAGCGTCTGAATAATCAGTTTTGCCGATAAACAGCTGCACAATTGGCTGCTAATCTATCCGCGGCAAAAAATAGTGGAAGATATCCAATCCGAGCAGATGTGTTGCCCGGTGATAAATACTCCGAAGCTCACCCTTTGTCACATTCATCAGAGGTATTAGCTTGCCCCTGCACAAAGCAGCATCATGAAGCGGCTTGTCAGAGGCTACAGCTGGGATGTGAATAATGCCCGAGGGGACCCGGTTGTTTGTTGGGACCAGTGTCGGGCTGAACGCAGCCAGTGTTGTATCTCCTTCTGTTTTTGAACACCCTTTCTAATCCTGGGGGTGTGGAGGGCAGGGAAGCCTGGTACTGGCAGCCCTGCCGTCCCATCTGCTGGCTACATGGCGAGGCCATCCCTCCAGCAGCAGGAGCGTGTGCAGGGAAAAGGATTTCAGTGGGGTAAAGGGAGCCATGACAGGTGTATTAAACAATCGGCTCATAGCGCACGGAAGGCAAAGCAGAACTGGGAGGATGTCGGCATGCGAAGGTATGTATACCTTTCCCTTAGTAAAGCAATCTGCAGCTGCCGTCATCCTCCAGTTCCAAAATCCTTCAGCTCTGTTTGCCTCTCGCCGACATGCAGGTGGTTTGGAGGAAATGGCCAGGTCTCAGAGCTCAGTGCTGGCTTATAATCCACTTGGAGAGCCTTCTTGTCATGCTTGGCACCTTGCTTCTGCGGGGACTAATGCTGTTACGAGGCATGCCTTTGAAACTCTGTGACTTGCTGTTATCCTGCTGTAATGGTTGCTTTAGAAACTGGCTCACCTCAAGTGACTCTGGGACTGGGGGGGGGGGGCACGGGCACGCTCATGCTGCCGAACTTTAACTTGTCCCTGACAATTGACAAGAAGAGGGATGAGTTGGAAACGTGTATTGGCTGGATTATATATATTTGAACATGGTGTATGCCTTTTATTTCCCTTTCGTTGAGTGTTAACACTTGTATCCCATCATAGGACATGGAACACCTGGTCATTCATATCCCTGGACACATGAATCTAGCTTCCAAGTTTCTGATTGGCTGCATCTGTGCAGGCATCAAGCCACTTGGTTTTTCCTGCACAGAGTTGCCTTTTGGATTTCTGCTCTAGAATCTGTTGCATATACCACTCTGCTGGATTTTAGCTTCTCCTCTCCATCACCACGTGTCACTTTCATATCGATGTGTAAAATGAATGTTACCAAAACTGGAAAATTAAGTCAAATGTAGGTTCCTGAAGCTAGGATGTTTACATGTGCAAACCCTGACCCATTACCTATTGTGTAATTACGTCCTCCGTGATATTAATCTTTGAATGCAGATTTCACAGTACCTTAAAATATATAAAGTACTTTTCCAGGAAATAGGGGGGTATTAATCTCTCTCCATATGAAGAGTGTTTGCAGCAGAGCAGAGATGGTCTGTTAAAGAAGTCCTTTCAGTTGTCCGCCTCTGCCGCCATCTGCTTGTGTCCTTCCTGCTTCCTCCGCAGCTACTAGCTTTGCACTGGACTTTGTAGAGTGACAGAGCTGCTCATCGAGGCCACAACTATAGCCTGTGTGCTCGGTACCTCTCAAACCCCCCCCTGGTTCAAAATCAGGCCGGTTTTTATCAGACTACCACTCAAGCATTGTCATGGCCTCATCAGACTGATGACTGATATCACAGATGCCGCCGTGGCTGGAAGAGATCACCGCCGTCTTTCACTTCTGTTTCATCCGTCATTGTGTGCTATACTGCCTGGTGAGCGGGGTAGAGGGGAGTCTTTAAAATGTGGCACAGTACACACACAACATAAATCTAAACTGACAGGCCACCTTAGAGGTGGAAGTCTGCAGAACTTCCAAACACCCCCCCCGCCCCATAAAAAAAGAATGCAGAGTTTCTTTTCTCTAATACATTTTTCTCAGCTGGGTGGCATGCATACAGTGTTTTCTCTCCAGTGGTTCCTCTCAAGCCAGCCCAGCAATTCTTCACCGGCGAGGCTGCAGGCAGCAAACCAATGAGGGGATTTATGCAGATAGAATGCGTGAGATACTTCGATGAGTCACGTCTCCCTGCACGTAAATCTGAGCTGCTTGATCCACAATGATGATATATGTTGGCCTCTCCAGACGCTTTGGTTACAGGACAAAGTCATAACTCTCGAGGCTCGTTTATGCAGCGCTTCCCCTCAACAGTTCCAAACACCGTCGTACACGTGTGTGTGCAAGCACACGTGAGCAATGAGCATCTTTTTCTTCGCCCTAGATGGATTACACAAACAGCCCTGAGATCAGGTGCAAGTGTTTATTCATATGCAAAGAGGAAGTGGACACACAGGGAATCTTAATCCAAACCTTGTGGCTTCAATGTCAGCAAAGAGCTGTGTAGAGAGAAGTGTTCCTTTCTTTTACAAATCACATGTTTATGATAAAATCAATCGTTGTTATGATCGCTAAGATGCTGCATTCATCGCCTTGTAATTTAATAATTTCTATCATTGCACCTCCCACTTGCTCTCTTCACCTTGCACAATTCATTCACACCCAGTGCTCTTAAGGCAGTCAAAATAGATAACTTATGTACAGATACAGTCGCAGCATTAACACAGAGATCAGAAGGGGACAGTATGTTGTTGGGCTCGGGAGCCCTCTCAGGAGCTGACTCAGAGCCTGTTATGCTGAGATTTATATTTGGGATTATCTGTTTTTGTTTGTCTGGTAGCTTCTTAATGATTTGTTGTAAAGTCCGCCTCGCAGCACGGTTCACTGCAATAGACTCTAAGGCGCACACTTGTCATGTGAACACATGACATGATTTGGAGTATTTGCAAATATTCACAAAAAGCAAAAGTACACTTTTTTTAAATGAATATATCATCTCCTCCAAAACGGCTGTTTTTTTAGTCTTCCTCATGCGTTTTCTTTTCTTCCTCCCACAGCCAAAGACAAATCGGAGAAGATATTCGCTCTGTCTTTCGTGAAGTTGATGAGGTATGATGGGACGACTCTGAGGGACGGCGAGCATGATCTCATCGTGTACAAGGTAAATGTGAAGTAGCCCATAACAACACCGTTAGATGTCCGCCTGTGGTGTTCTGGTATGTTTGGTACTGGCTGCCTACTGTGTCTGTCGAGCCGGCCCTCGTGACCACAGATATGAGTCCGAGTTGAAAAAGTCTCATTAGTAGTTGCCTAATAATAGCTTCTTTGCCTTCGATGGAGAATTGTGTGGTTGGTAAGCATCCACCCCCGCAATTTAACAACTTTCCAATTAAAATTCCTTGTATAACGATACCTTTAGCAGTAAAACATCCTTTAAAGTATAGAAAAAAACATAAAAGAGATAGGGGATATGGATTTCACTTGTCTTTTCCTGGAAAACCAGGCAGAAGCAAAGAAGTTGGAGGACTCCTCTCTGTACTTGAGCCTTCCCGCCACAAAGATGGAGATGGAGGAGAAGGGCTACTCCACCACGGGAAAAAACTCCCAGAACCTGGGCAACTGTTCCATCAGCAAGGACTCCTTCCAGATCTCCACGCTGGTCTGCTCCACCAAGCTCACACAGAACGGTAACAGCTTCTATGCTTCACACTTTGCATTTGCCTAGTTTTCTCTTTCTTTTTGTCTCTAGAAAGTGCCTTTCTGAAGACACACTCCTAATCTCTACAGGTGTACAGGAAACACAACGCTAACTTGTCCTAACACCTGTAAACATATGCTTATTGGCAGACAGAGAAACTAGTATTCCAGCAGTTATCATTTTCAATTGTACTTTAGAAAAACATATTTTTTCAATGTATTTTAGCGGAGTAGACCCTGGATATTTGAAACCAGCTCTGGGCCACAGCTTCTGACTTTGAAGGATGGATTATCCGTGCGCACTAACCATATATCACTTAAAGTAGGACTCGGGGACCCCTGCCGTCCGAAGCTCCCTCCACCCCGTTTTTACATGTTTGACGTTTGCCCTCGCCCAAGGGTTGTCTCCATCTTCTTCTCCTCCTGACCTACTTTCTCTTACATAACTCCCTTCTATGAGTCAGTGCCAGTCAGTCCATCTCTGCTCTGTTTACTGTTTTGTCAGTCTGGCAGAGTAATTTCCCAGGGTGCTGCGAAGATCGACACTTATTAAGCTAAGGAAATCCCCATCTCTGCCCTGTGGTAAATGGATTAAGGATTTTGGCCTCTTTTGTTCCCCCAGCCTTTATACATGTTTACAAATCCCAACAGACATTACTGTAAACCCTCTTGGATGTGTTGGTATTTGCACACTGTGTTAACATTGCGGTTGTCTCGGTGTGCATTGTGTGTAAAGCTGCGTGTGAGCGGTCAAATGCTCCTAGCTGTGATTTCACAGTTACTCTAAACAGAGCCATCTTAAATGTCTGCGTGGCTTTCCTCTGCGCTTGCTTCTTTGTTCTTTTATGATACGCAGGACTGAGTCAACATTTTAATTAGAGCCTAAATGAAAAAGCTTCGTCTTTCCTCTCTGTGCTTTTTAGCCACAGCCTGAGAGAGGGCGAGAACGAAGAAGGGACAGATTCACCGCAGGCCAACTTTGACTGGAAATTAATTGTTTTGCTTGCCCAAGGCAAAACAACCTGTTTGAATACAAAGTTTCATCGTGCCCTTATGCTTTTGTTCGTGGTAACACAAAGATCATTTTAATTAGTCGGACAAGGGCACCGTGAAAGGATACGCTTGAACTTTGAAGCAAATTGATGTTTTGTGTGGCCGAGGTCTTTGCGGTCTGTTTGTAGTATCAGAGCGCTCACTGAATAATCCTTGTATATCCCTGTAAAAAGAAGCACTACAAACCTGTTCACTTTATTCATGTGCAAAATATGATATAATCCTTTTGAATATTTCAATTTTCCCTTCAGGAACAGGTGGTATTGCAAAGTAAAGTTAGGCCAGAGAAGATCGGCAACCTGTGGTCTGTTAAATACACTAAAGTCCTCTTAAAATTTTAAATTGTACTAAAGGATAATTACACTTTATTACAACTTGACACCAAAATGAACTGGCAACATGAAAACATCGCTTTAACGTTCAGCCAGACTGTCCAAACCACTTTATCTGAAAGCAAGCACACCCAAATAAAAATGATAATCTCTCACTGCACGGAAAACTATGCATTCACACTACGGCAAATACAATAGGTCAAAGTTAATCCAGTAGTTTTAATGTGTTAACCACAATTCATGTTTACAACAGCGGTTCCAGATAGGTTTGGCCCACCTGGAGGTTTGTTTAAAAGCTCTGTGTCAGCTTGTGTTTGTTGCTCCCTTTTACTTTGTTTTAGCAATGTGTTTTCTGCTTTCCTAGATCTGAGCAAATAACTATACAAGTGAGTACATCCGTTAACAGAGGCGAGCCATTGTTGCTTTTCTAATGTGAATATGAGAGACAAAGTATATGAGGTTATAAACTCCATAATCGGGAGTTGCAAAAAATGTGCCTCTTGCATTTATGGAACCATCTCAGCACCTCTTGTAATATTGAAATACATACACGGTTGTTGATCTTGATGCGCCGCAGATATTCTAGAAATGCTGGATTTTCACCTAACGGTGGCTTTGAGCATCAATCTTCTTCAGTAACAAATCTTCTCTCTACCAGCCACATACTCATGTGACCTCGTGGAAAATCGTTGCTGTCCAATAGAGACTTAAATTCGGAGGGAAAAGTAGATTTTTCATTGTTTCATTCCTAGATGTGGCCCAGATAACGTGCACGATAAACGCTCATAAAGCCACAGAAATGAGGTCACTGCAGAACCCCGAACAGGCCTTGGTTAGATCTATTGGAGGGGAGACTTTTGTTGCAGCGTATATTACATTATACTGCGTGAAAGAGGAGGATGTTGTGTGTTGCTACCGTTTTTGTGATTAAGTTTAGTCTGCGGTGTAAATTGTCATTTAAATGGAGTCGTGTGTGGCTTCCTACTCGGCTCAGTGGGTGGTGATGTCAGCAGCTTCAGTTACAGAAGCAGAACCCGCCCACTCCGATTACAGTAGATGGGGAAGTCGTGTCAGTAGCTCAAACCCTTGTCTCAACTGTAGATGTACAGTATTTAACATCAACAAGACAATCAATCACCATTTCCTCTCCCCATTGTCCACTTCGCATATCCTTTCTACACTTTCCCTTTTTCCCTGCGTGCGAGCGACTGGCAGCAGCGTGTGTCCTGGTGAGAAGATTCAGTCTGGTAGAGCGGCTCCTCTGCTGATATTTACCTGGCACTTTGCGGTGCTAATTTGCAAGGCCCCAGTAGGCGCTTGGGGATCAGGACGCTTCGTCGGCACTGCACACCGAGTTTGATTAAACAGTGAGGTGCGTGCGTGTGTGCGTGCATGCATGTCTCCCATGGGATGTCATCCCACGCCAAAGCTCTAGGAAAAGGTTTGAGTTATTTTAATAAATCAATGCAGAGCCAATCTCTCTCTCCGACTGCGTCTGCCTGCGTTATTAAAACCTGCAGGCTCTTTTAAAACCTTCACCTTCACTCACTCACTCACTCACTCACTCACTCACTCACTCACTCACTCACTCACTTCCTTTTTCCTTCTATTCTGATTCATCGTCTTCAATTTTAGACGCCCCTTCTCGGCGATCGGAGCATATATCGACGACCGAAGGGATGATTGACGATCGGTTTTTATTGCGCGGATATAAAGGCGATTTTGAATCACTTTAACAGACTTAGGAATCCTTAATTACAAACCAGTTTGATCTTTGTTCTCCATAAGCCTGCTCACCATAAGCCTGTGCTGGTAAAGAGTAGTTCATGTTATTATGGCTTTGATTTGGATTGTGATATTAAAGATAATATAACAATAGCAAACTGAACATGAGGCTGTGATAGTCTGTAAATGAACCAGGTTGTTTTTGGGGTGTTGATCAGACAATGGTAAATGCACTGTTAAGTTATAGAGGCCTGACCATTGAGACCATTGCTACCCTAACCCTTTAGTCCAAAGCACCCAGCTATTAGTTTGACAGCCCTGTCTTTCTCCTGAGCCACTGCCACCTCAAAATTAGCTTTTTGGGTTCTGTGGAATTTCAGATGTTTTGCTGTTTATAGAACAAATAATGGATTGATTCATTGTAAAAAAAAAATCAACATATTCATCAATAATAAACATTAATTGCAGCCCTTACGTTTGTCTATAACTAAATTCATGTTCACCTCAGGCTAACTGGTTGCCCACATGACATTTCACAAGACTTACTCAGACAGGACGTTTTGGGGGTGGGGGGGAGAGAACAGTACTTTGAATGCCCCTTGCAACAGACTGCTTGCTTCGTACACATGATGCCTCATCCCTGATCCCCACATCTGAGATGAAACACTCTTCTTTTTTTATTAATTAAGCTAGATTTATGCATGCGGTCTCCCAGCGCTGGGAGCTTGTGTGAAGTGGCTGCTGGCTCGTCCCTGGGTATTTGCAGTGTGCTTCACTAAATGAATGTTGGAGGAGCAGCACAGATCTAATGGCAGCAAAGCTGGGAGTGGACGTTGCCTGGTGGAAAATATTTTAATAAAAGATAGTTTTAGGATAGAGAAGTAATGTTTATACTGTGTAAAATCGCTGTGTTTAAAAACCCTGCACTTTTGAACTTGTAACCAAATATAAGGCTGTAACTGTTAAAGAAAAACAGAACAAGCTATTACGACTACTTAGTGGTTGTGTTTGCTTGTTAAAAATGAGCAAAAATGCTCTTGTCAGGCAGTTGCACCGAAAACAAACATTTGAATGCTAATGCTAAGGTTTTTTTGCATTATGATGTAACCTACTTTCCCGGAATTGATTATTCCACCACTCTCCATCTGCCAGTTTTGTAGCTTTTGAATTCGGCCTACGAAGACATCCGTTCCCAAGCAAGATATTGTTTGTCGCAGGCACTTCCGCGCAAACCACATCTCGCGCACACCCTGCCTCATTGTCCCACGTGTTGCAGACGGCGTGACCTCTAACAGCATTGATGATTTATTCTCATTTCATTACATTTGTCTCTCTGAGCGGCTAAGCCTACAGGTTTCAAACACATATATCCTTGGGGAGGGGATCCCTGCTTATTTTAGACGGGGTCTTGTGACTGAGCCCTCAGGTTTGCAGATGATAGGCATACATCACTGTCTCGCCATGCTTCATTGGCTCTCTGATAGCCGATCAGGCATGGCGAGCAGAAAGAGGGAGACGTTCAGCTGCTTTTTCTCCGTAGGCTTGGTTAATAAACACCATGAATCCGCTATATCTGCACTGGTCTATAGCTGGGTCGATTAGTTGATTAATTAATTATTATTCCAATGTGTTTTAACTTTAGAAAAGATCTGACTTTGTGTAGCGGGCTGGCGCTCGCTAACCATCCCTTAACAAATGGACATTTTGAGACTCCCAATTTGATAATCTGCCAAAGGTGGTCTGATCGAGCGCTCCCTTGAGCGTGATTAATCGCGCCATGACTCATCCTCTCGTGACTAAATTAATTTTCCATGATTAAAGTAAGAGATCTAATAGAATGACTTACGCCACGTTTAGGAAATTCACTAACTGACTTGTGACATCTCAAACAAATGGCCCCACAATACTCATTAAATTCAAATGTTCAACCTTAATTGTCATTTCTCGCTGCCTCTCAATCTCTCTTCACGCCGTATTACCATTGGCAGGATGAGCATCGCGCTGCGCTTTGTGGTAATGGCTTTTTTTGTTTGCTTGTTTGTTTGTTTCAGTGGACTTACTTGGCCTGCTGAAGTGGCGCTCCAACACCAGCCTGCTGCAGCAGAACCTTCGTCAGCTGATGAAGGTGGAAGGCGGCGAGGTCGTCAAGGTCAGAGGGCGAAAGTCGTCCTGCAATGCGCCGACTACGCTGTCATCTTTGTTTAAACGTTGAGTCAGTGCCTTCAAAGCAGGAGCCAAAAAAACTAACTATCTCAACTCACAATCTGTTTTTAACTATTGTATCCTTGGAAATGGACTTCCTCCCACCAGGTCAACAAAACAAATACAAAATATATACCTCAACAGCTGGCGACATTAAAACAAAGGCAGTCACAATCCTCAGTGTTTCCTGAAGGTTACAGCTTCTTGGCAGCAGTTTCACAAATGATTTCACTGTCGGAGGGAACAGGTTTGCTAAGGAGGGAGGCACAGAGCACCACACACGGTGTAGTGAAGGGCAGGAGATGACATGTGTGACCTGCTGTCACACATGTACGCAGGCCCTTGAAGTGCTCAGCGTGGGGCAGACGAATAAATCAAGTCTCCAGATAAAGTTTAGCATGGGCTGGTAGGGGGGGGCCTGTCAGATTGCAGCGTATCTGAGGAAGTCCTTCACCCAAACAGTTTTGATCAGGCCAGATAGATAGTTCATTAAACCACAGGGGTGTGATTATTATTACCAGCACATTAGCACTCAATCGCTCCGAAGCTCTCCGAGGCTGCAATTACATAACTCTTTCAGCGTGGCAGTTAAGAGACGATTTATCAACAGGGTATATACATTGCTATGGGTGTATGCTGTTTATTAGATACTATGCATACAGATTAGATCATAGATAAATGATGGGAGGTTTAGATGGCTATCAGTTGTGTTTTTTTATCACCATGATGTGTACTGTTATTAAGTGAACAGGTCACTCCTCCATGTCTCTGTCTGGCCTTCATGAGATTGCTTCGTGCTTTAACCTCCTGACAACTATGTTTGTCTCTCGTTGAGAGCGCGATGAATCTCACCCATATCCAGATGACGGACCGTTCACAGTATACAGTGAAGGCTCCGTGTCTGACACTTTTGCGTCCGTTTTCACATTGCCTCACAATTGGCTGTGTAAATGGAGCATGCTTCCCCAGAGAAGGAGGGCGTGTATAGTTGGTGTTTCTGGAGGCACTACCGACAGGGAAATGATTACCGTCTTCATAACGCTATAGTGGCTCATGTTAGCAGCTGTAAAGGGCAGCGCATAGCCCTGTCGGAGCAGGAGTTCACCTGCCATCTAGTTATAGTTAGCTTTTATGGGCTCACATTAAACATGTTCATGATAAAAAATAATAAATTACTTGGTTAAGATTAACAATTCATTGCACTGAACATTCGTTTTGTTCTAACTTGATGTGATTTTGCATATTTTTTGCGACTTCCATGTCCGTGTTTTATCGTTGTGCCCGCCGTAACATGCTTTGCGCCTCTTGTCATTCTAGTTTCTGCAAGACACTCTGGATGCTCTCTTCAACATCATGATGGAGAACTCTGACAGTGACACTTTTGATACTTTGGTGTTCGATGCCTTGGTAAGCAAAGAAGCAGACAGAAACAGCGGAGCGGAATTCATACCGGGAGAGCTCTTGTCAGTGGGAAGAAACACTTCGACGCATTCGCAGCTCAGATGCACATATAATATGTTGTCAAATCTTTCATATGCTAAACACCTCTCTTGACAGGTGCCTTTGCTCTGTGTTGTTGGCCCTTTTTGATTTACCAACAAAAGCTTTTTGTGCACTACTCTCTGTTTCCTGTTTTAAGCTGTAGCTCCAAACCACCAGGGTAAAGAATCCATTTGTTTTTGTTTTCGGGAGAGAGCAGAAAAACAAAGTATGATAGGAGCAATATAATAGTCTTTTCTATATGCTGTGTGTTTGAGCATGATTTACCTGTGCCACGGCACATGGCAGTCCACAAGTATTTGTACATTCACATACTTTTGTTGTTCTGGCTCTGTACCTCAGTATATAGTCAATATGGTTGCAGTTCCTACCGTTTTGTCTTATTTTACATCCCATGTGCTACGTTACAGAGCTAAAACAATAGAACATGTGTATATTGTAGCTCACAAATTATTCCCTCATCAGATACAGACACATTGCATCTTATGTGGTTTCACTGCTGCATTAATCTGCATGAATTTGTAGGGCCAGGGTAGCATTTTGTTCATGTTGCTTGTTAAAAACAGGTCTCATTTTACTGCAGAATCGAGCACGAAGAACGACAAAATATATGAGAGTATGAGCCACAAGTGTTTGTGGTCAAATAGTTGACACGGTATCTGGCAGAATCCTCTCTACAATGCTATCACCTTAACGTCGTGGGGTACATCTCAAAAGAACAGTTTTGATTGTCCGAGAAAGCATGTCGAGATTGTGTTGTCTGTGGTCCCAGATTATCTGCAGGCTCATGAATCGAGAGAAAATGTCTTTCTGCTCGGATGCAATCTGGTTTAACTTCCCAATCTCTGCATATTGAGTAAGACAGGCAGTTTCCTGCTCTTTATTATAAGCAATGTGCTTTACCTTCTAACGGATATGTCTCTGTTCTCTGACAGGTGTTCATAATTGGGCTTATAGCTGACAGAAAGTTCCAACACTTTAACCCTGTCCTGGAGACCTACATTCGAAAGCATTTCAGTGCCACGCTGGCATACACGTGAGTTATTTACCCTCTGCACAAATAGACCAAAGACATTTACAGTAATAACTTCTATCCCATTTTGTGAATAGCAGATTTAACAGACTCTATATCGTTGTGTTTGAAGGAAGCTGACCAAAGTTCTGAAGAACTATGTGGACAACGCTGAAAAGCTGACGGAGCAGCTCCTGAAGGCCATGAAGGCTCTGGAGTACATCTTCAAGTTTATCGTCCGCTCCAGAGTCCTCTTTAACCAGTAGGTCTTCTTTAACCAGTAGGTCTTCTTTAACCAGTAGGTCCTCTTTAACCAGTAGGTCTTCTTTAACCAGTAGGTCCTCTTTAACCAGTAGGTCCTCTTTAACCAGTAGGTCCTCTTTAACCAGTAGGTCCTCTTTAACCAGTAGGTCTTCTTTAACCAGTAGGTCTTCTTTAACCAGTAGGTCCTCTTTAACCAGTAGGTCCTCTTTAACCAGTAGGTCTTCTTTAACCAGCAGGTCCTCTTTAACCAGCAGATCCTCTTTAACCAGCAGGTCCTCTTTAACCAGCAGGTCCTCTTTAGCCAGTAGGTCTTCTTTAACCAGTAGGTCTTCTTTAACCAGTAGGTCTTCTTTAACCAGTAGCTCCTCTTTAACCAGTAGCTCCTCTTAAACCAGCAGGTCTTCTTTAACCAGTAGCTCCTCTTTAACCAGTAGCTCCTCTTTAACCAGCAGGTCTTCTTTAACCGGTAGCTCCTCTTTAACCGGCAGCTCCTCTTTAACCGGTAGGTCCTGATGCACTCACTAACACTCGAAGAGAATGAAATGAACTAGAAAGCCCAAAACTAAACGCACAGAGAGTAAAACGAAATAAAATGTCATAAAAAATGTATAGAATCACAGAAAAGCGGGTTTTTTAAAAGTGATTTATAATAAGAAACGAGGTTTGCAGCCCCGATCTCCTCAGACAGGTTGTTCCAGAGTCTAGAGAGGGAATTCATGCCAGAGAGCAAGAGTATACATTCACGTTATCGCCAAGTGATGAAGATGTGGGTAATGGTCTCCACGTTTTGTAGGGAAAGAAATAGTCTAAAGAACATTTATACTTATCGCTGGTTGGCTTATTGCCAATAGTTTTCATTTCTATATTGCTGTAATTGTACCACAATATCATCATTGTGTGCAGCGTTGATTGTGCTCTCCACAGTGTGCCACTGCTGTGGAATGAAGTTGCAACAGGTGAAAATGAATGGTGTTAATGGCGAGGTGGTGATTTATAATGGATGTGTTGATAATTGGCTGCGGAGATGTTAAACGGATGATAGTGTTGTCGAGCCGCTGAATGAGACTCAGGGGCTGATGTATGATCCTGGTCTAATTGAGTGTGCAGAGTTTGATTGGTTTTTCTGTCTGATGTCTAGAGGACGCCTCGTCCTTTGCCTCACGGATCAGACTCCAGCAACGCCACTCTCTTGTAGGGCCGTCCGTGTTCACGCAACCTTAAAGAGGACCTCCCGTCTGTGCTTTGTCGTTGTCGAAGCGCCTCCTTTGGTTGGGTGCCAGTATCGGCTCTGTCGGGCCTTTGTTATCAAGTTAGAAATTCTTCTCACGTCTGAAGCTGTGTTTGTTGAAGCCCGTCATGCAGTTCTGTCAAGAAGGTGCCGAGGCTACATCGGCACGTGTTTGGCTTTTCATCGCGAGCCCCGCAGAGGCGATACTCTAATCACACACTCCCCCCCTCCCCCCCCCTGTGACTTGTGAGTGGTGTGGCTGTCAGGAGCTCAACTCTGCTCCTCTGTGCCGCAGGTGAGAGGCAGCTTTAAGTAATTGTTGTTGTAGGAGCCCAGGACGGATGCCTCTAATCCCATGATTTCTGTAAGCCCTCAACAGTGACTATCATGGGCCATGTAATACCTGCAGCCCCATGAGAGATTGTGGCAACACAAAAACCCACCTCTCTGGAAGCGGGCCAGTGAAATCTGGTGCGGTGGAGCAATCCAAACACTTCACACCTCTCTACCCTGCCTCCCTCTCTGCTTCAGTGTTAGTTTTTGAAAACAATTTCAATTTGTCTCTCAAAGTTTTTAATTTATTTAATCTGAGCGGTTGATGCACTAAATTGCCTTGCAATGAGCACCACGTGGCTCATTTACAGTTAATACCCAGTTTGGGGAGATTTATGGGCTCTGCAAGTGGGATGAAATGCATTTGCATTTTTTGGTGGATTATAGAGGAAGCCCTGCTTTGTGTCCCCGTGCACTATTTTCCAGCCATTGTTCTGTGATCATTGGCTTTTGCTGGCTGCAATCTCTGGGCAGCATTTGCTCCACATAACCAAACTCACAGGAGATTTGCTACGCATGTTTAGAAAGTAACCTGACATTTGCTTTCTGTTCCTCGCATAGTATTCGGGGAGAGTCATTAGCATAGGTCATTCATTTTTTTTAAGATTTTTGTTTCCACAACAACAGCAGCAGGCAGGTGCTTCAGGGTCTTGTCGTGTTGTTTTAAATGCTAATCCGGCAGGAAGAAAGAGTGACGTCTGTGGCTCTGATCCAAAATTATTAGCACTGATAATAAACACCGGCCATTCTACTGGCTGCTTTTAATGATTTAACAGGGAAGCATCAAACTCTTGTTGTTTTCCACTGCGGGTGGGGCTGTTTACACAGGGATGAAACAAACAGCAGCCTTGTGATCATCTGCCAATGTAATTCTCTACTTTTATCTCCTCCCAGGCTCTATGAGAACAAAGGAGAGGCCGACTTCATGGAGTCCTTGAGGAACCTTTTCACATCCTTCAATGACATGATGAACAGTAATTCAGAGAACACTGGCATGGTGAAGGTAGGCCGACTATCACGCCAGTCCAACTGCATGCTGTCGCTCCAACTCTTTGCCAAGAAATAGCTGCTGCTGCTGCGTGAATAGTAAACAACTGCTGCGGAGTGAATAATACTAATACATCTGCTGTGATTTGCTTTGGATGGCATGCTCTGTAGTTGTAGACGCATCTGTCTTGTTAGATATAAACTAATATACAGCAGTTTATGAAACATTGATGTTTGGCTTCTGCTCATTGGGGGATCTGTATTATCTGTTTTCTTCACCTTTGTCACGTCTTTGTGCAGATTTTCCCGATCTTTATTCTCATTTTCTCTCTGTATAAAATTGTTAGGCGCATACAATAAAAGGTGTATATTAAAGAGCATCTTAAATGGGTACTTAAAGGAATCGTTCAGTATTTTGGGAAATACACTCATTCACTTCAGAGTGAGTTAGAGGAGACCGACACCACTTACGTGAATGTAAGATATATATTTGAAGATGCAGCCAGCTAGCTTAGCTTTGCTTAGCATGAATGCTAACCTGGCTCTGTCCAAAGGTAGCAAAATCTGCCCACAGGGCCCTCTGAAGCTCACAAGTTTTTCACCTTATATCCTTGAACACGGTAGCCTTTTCCAGTCTTTATGCTAAGCTAAGCTAACTGTCTACTTTCTGTAGATTCTTACAGTGTTTACCGCATAGATCCGAGAGTGGTGTCGATCTTCTCATCCAGCTTTTGCCAGGAACGCGAGTAAATGTGTTTCCCAAAATATTAAACTATACCTTAAAGATCAGGGCTCAGTCTGGAACCTCGGTTCTTTTAAGGTATGGACCGAAATGCATCTGCTGCAACAAATATCAAAAGCTGATGAACTCTATGCTTTTTCGTGCAGCCCTAATCTTTCACATGTTTCTTGCATCCACACATTATATATGTTTGTTCTGTGTTTTTTTCTCTTCTCTTTCTGTTCGTCTATATGTGTGTTTGTGTTTGTCCTCTCCGTCTCACTCTGACGTTGACTGTCCTGTGGTCTGGGGCTCCTCTGGCCTTCTGCTCTTTAGCTGCTCCTTAAGGTATTTATTTCCCTGCCTTGCTCCTTGAGCCTTTCAGCTCTTTCCATTGTTTTTGGATTTGTTTTTGCCCTTGACCCCAAACCCAGTGACTCCACATTTGAAACAAACCCACAAGCGTCTATATTTTTGCAGGTGCACTCGAAACCTGCTGATGTGCACACACGCCTACGCTTTCAGAGATAACATAATCGCGGTGTACATGCATATTGGCACAGCTACAGTAGATCCATGTGCACGCTCAACCATGGGAGAAGCTCAGGAGTCAATTAGGAGTCAGTTGCTGTGTAATTGGGTGAGATATTGGCTTTACTGTCAGTAAATTAAAAACTGATCTTGAGGAACGGGCGCGAAAGCGAGGAATGCTGGTTTCTTCCCAAGTCTGCCCTTGTGAAAGCACTGTGACAGGTGGAAGCTAATGAGCAGTCCCATCATACCTCAAGTCTGAATCCTGATGAACATCTGGACAGACCGACACACACTCAGACGAAAACTTTGATACACACACACACACACACACACACAGACTAATGCGTGCTCCTGGTGAGTATGAGGTGCACACAGGAAGAGGAGCAGTAGACACAACTCCTCTGAGAATAGCTGTGACACTTCACACAACACATCCCTGCACAACAGGTGGTACTTAAGTTGTTGCTGAGAACAAAGTTTAAAAAAAAAAACAACTTTCTGATGAAATGGCTTCTTCAAAGTGTAAACAGATGCAGTTGAGCAGAGCCAGGATTGCTAACCAAATCAAAGTTAAGCAGCACCTTTCTGAAATCCCAAGTTTCAGCCTCCCAGACTCTTTCTGTCTGCAGAGGGAGGTGGAGGTGTTGATATGCACACGCACTAAAAATATCTATTTAGATTAGATTAGAGCTCTTTTATTCGTTTTTTTTGGGAGGTCGTGACTATATCCATGTTTGAAAAATGGAGCTTTAGAGACAGCACAGTGTTCCTCTGCGCTGCGTGCAGACATGATCAGATATATGTTCAATAAATCTAACAACTTGAACAAAACCTCTGTTAGAAATCCGGTCTGAAGTCGGCAACAAAGCATTTGCTCGCTCACCAACTTCCTTTGAACATCGCTAATTACCTTTCACACATTTTCAGAAATACAACCATGCACAGTAACAAACGGGATCGTAGCTGGGTGAAGTCCAGTGTGCTACTTCTGTATAGCTAATCAACCTCTGAGTCAGAGCGGCACTGCTGCTAATTTGCACAGATGCTGTATAAACACTCCAACCCACATTGGCCGGCCTTTAGCAGCAGGCAGTTAGAGAGGGGGAAGTATCAGCTTCCTTAATCATTCCCGTTATTAATGAAGGTTCTGTTATCGGCCACTGGTGGCACGCACTTCACGTTTTTATTGTAGTATTGATGGGCACATGTAGATCATATCTGGCTGCATCTATCAAGGTATCATTCCAGAGATATCAGATATGGATCCCAGTTTATTTATTACTCGTCATAACACCTCCCACAACGAGTTGATAAACGCAGAGCCGCTCATATATACATATATATAGTATCATACAAACACGTTCCGGCATATTGCTCATCAAAACAAGTATTCTTCTCATCAACGGATTAATTGTTCTAGTTTATGGCTGACGGGAGGCGAAATGTGTACTACAGCATGTGTGCGACTGAGAGCCCCACTGTTTTCATTAGTGAAACATTTACACTTAACTGCTATGGAAAACACTGTATATACTAATATGGGATGGAGTAGCCTACAAAATCTAAACTAATTAACTTGAAAGGTTTCTTTTATTTTTTTTGGTTAAGGGTGCTGCTCTGAAGTACATTCCCACCATCGTAAATGACGTCAAGCTGGTCTTTGATCCAAAGGAACTCAGGTAATTTCATGTGATCCATCACGTTTCTAATGCTGTTGTTGTTACAATGACGCCTGCAGTACACAATTATAACTATAAAGGGAAAAGTATTCATTGATAGAGGTGAACTGCTCTCTCTGCTCACTATTTCTGTGCTTTTATTTTGTAAGACCTGACTGTAATTTGCGTCTTTCTGTGAGTTTCTCAAACTGACGGGTTGTTGCTGAAGAGCACAGGAAACGTTCCAGGACGAATCTTAATTGCTTGTGTTTTTGGAACTGCCGCTTGAATTAAAATGTCGTGTTGAGATGAATCCCTAACAAGCTCATGGGAGGTTTTGCCGCTGTAAAGACTTTTCTCTCTACCGTAGGCTGTCTTTAGTCAACAACCCAACATTCTGTAGCTGTACTGTGATCGGGCAGCGATTAAAATGCTCTCGTATATATACATATATAATAATGGATAAAAACAGAAAAGAAAACTTTGTAATCCGTCATTAACATCTGACTTTTTCTTACATTTTTGAAATGAATGGACTGTAGATTTCAAATGACCAAAATCAAGTTTCATATATTTTTGTTTTTTTCCAAAAATCAGAGGACATTGCATTGGTGATGAATGCCTCATGGGTGTGCCCTTGGTTTTCTGCCCCATTTAAATGTCTTTGATCAGTTATGCTGTAAGGACACGGCACAAAAACAAAACAGAATAGCCTCATTTGTGGAGCGTCATATTTACAAATATACGAAGAAAGCTTTTCTAATGCATTCAGCGAAAAACTTTTCAACTGCAAATGAGTCTTTAATAACACATTTTTTTTTTTTGTTCAAACTAATTTGTTAATTGTAAATATTTAGTTGAGACAAATATATTCATATTGGCTCATATTTAGTTCTGATTGTCTCATTAGGAAGGATGCAGGTTGCTTTCGACCAGGCAGAGTCTGCTTGTCTGAAAACTACTCTTTTCCTAACGATGTTCTATTTGTTCTGATGGAAGTCAGCAGAGAGGGGTTGCATTAAAAGGAAGACTGTGAAAAGTGTCACGCTGTCTGCTCTTTCATTAAAGTAATGTCATCCAAAGCTTTACATATTAAATCCACAAAAGGGAGCAAACAATAGGAGAAATTAATTAAGTACAATATCACGCAGCATAAGCCATATATTGGGTGATTGAGGCGGTTGTTTATACCATCATGTAGTTACTAAATTATGATGAGACAAGATGCTGACAGGATCGGTCCACCGCCGCTTAATTCATTTTCTACTGGGAGTTCTACTTTGCACGATATTTCAACAAATATTTTACCATCTGAAAACCTCACTTTTTTAAAATTTTTTATCTCGACTCAGAGACTGGCACAAGTAGTGCCACTACATGTAGGTCATTTCCCACACCTTGAAATGTGCTTTGCATTCGGCAAAGGAGCTCCCTTTCATTTGCTCACATCCAGCACCTGGGCAGCAGCCATTCTCACAGCAGACTCCTGGCCACACAGGACATGCCAATCCCTGCCCCCCTGGCCTGGGCTCCACTCCACCGCTATCACAGCCACAATGAAGCGGGGGTCTTTTGTCAAAGGTGGAAGATAGTCCTCCAGCCCATCCATTCTGTCAACCAGCCGCCGTTCCTCCATTCAGCTTTCACAGTGTTTTTTTTTTTCCTCACCTTCCCTCTCGATTCAATTCAGCACGTCCTTCTCAAGAGTCTGACACTGATCTCAGTCGAACACATGGTGTTCACTCTTCATTGTGTCTTTCATAATGAAGCGCACAAGCATTTGTACTGCTACCAGGAAATGTTGATTAATTATTGGGTGACACCTGTCCTGGTTGTAGGGCTGCACAATAAATTGAATATTAATCGTGATCATGATTTTGGCTTCCCACAGTACGACTGCGACTCCCACATGATGATGTGATATTGACTTTTAAAACGCAACGACGACAGAGAGCAGGCGTGCAAAATGAAAGTGCACCTTATTTTAAATTTAATTTTGATGCAAAGATTTGATTATTTTAATCATAATTTTATTTCAAAAGTTTTATTTAAATGTGAAAATGCAAAACAAATATTTTGTTCCTAAAATGAATTAATTATCTTGAGAAATAATCAGATTCTCAGTATTGATCAAAAATAATCGTGATCCTTTTGGCCATAATCGTGCATCCTTACCTGGTTTTAACAAGTGCAATGCTACAAGCTCTGCCATCTTTTCTGTAGTTTTAGAGGAAACAACGAGAGAAAAATCTTTTGAGGCCAAACTGGAGGCGACTAAATTGAAACCGTGGGGGTGTGGGGGTGTTTCATCCCCTGCCAGAACCTTTTCTTTCCTCCTTGAGCCTCAGCTTGCCAGCATAACAAGCACCTGGCCTCTTCATTGAGGAGGAAATGTCAGCTTTATGTGTCTGCGTGAATGGGGATTTATCTCAGGCTCTGAATAGTTGAATGCCCATAGTGTAGGATCTTGCTGAGCTATGCTGTTGGTCGTCTTACAAAAAGGTAAAAACTATTCAGTTGAATAGTATGCATTGTTTACATTATTGGTGGTGAAGGTCCCACACACCCAGGTGTTTTCACTGATTTGGGCTGATTACAATATTGAATATAAAATGCGGTTTGTCAAACTTACATTTAATGAAGTTAATATAATACAATTATTTTAGGAATTATTTATAACTGTAATTTTTATATTGGTCCAAAGTACTTTGAGAATGGGGGTACTAATACTCTAAATACTCTGCTACTAATACAACCAGAGATATCTCCGATAGCAAGCTGTTCTCAGGTCAGTTCTTCTGGGTCAGTTGACAAATCTGTAATGTCTCACACTATATATATTGTCATATCCTCCAACCCTAGCCAGAATATCTGAAAGGTACCTGTGTGGATGTGCAGGGCCTTTTTAATTGCGTTTTTGGATGATTGCTCGTGATGGGAAGCAGTCAGCCAGCTCAAGACGCCCGATCAGTCTGACCTTTTTTTATTGTCCTCCTTCTGTCTCCGTAGCAAGCTGTTCACCGAATTCATCCTAAAGGTTCCTCTTGGTCGCCTGGTGAAACAGAAGCTAGACTGTCTGATTGACATTGTCCACAGCGATCTCTTTACTCATCACGGTGAGAGCACACACACACACACACACACACACACACACACACACACAGACAGACTGTACTCACAGTTCTTCAGTGCATGCACCTCCACTCACGGAACAGTGATATAGGCAATCACAAGCACCACCTGCCTCCTCTTGCCAGCCCTGTGTGAGCCCCTAGTCCAGGTCATTGGTGAGGCGTAGTGGGAATCCCTCTTGTTATCAAAGACAGTTGAGTGATCTCATTGCTAAAATCAACAGGACTTGTCTGCATCAGAAATTCATTATTCACATCTACCCGGTCCTCAAGTCTCAGCCCCTCGCCTCTCTGTTTTACATTTAGAGATGTAATACTACCATACTATTTAATCCTTTTTCTTTGAAGTGTGCTTATCAGGTCATTATGTACTCGTTTCCTTTTCCTTGTTACACCCCAACAACACTCCAGTACCATACACATTCACACTTTTATAGCCCACATGAGCACTACACTATTCTGGCCATGTTGTACTGATGTCAAATGTGACGGGTAGAGATAGTTAATGAGAATCTGGTCCGGTCTCTGCAGCCGGGCTAGCCGGCGGCGTCCTGCAGACTGGATCCTGCTGCAGTGACGGTCGAGGGCCAATCATTTTGCTGGAGGCAGCAGTCCTCTGAGGCCATGTTAGGTTAGGCCCTGATTTAGAGACAAACACGGCCACACACATGCACACTGTAGAGTGATGGTAAATTAAATGCAAAGTTCTCAACCCAATGAAATAGCAACAGTAATTTAATGTGGCTGGCGGGGACTGCACATGTCTCAGAGCGTTCGGCCAACGTAAAAGAAGTGGACAACAATTATCCACTTGCACGGCTGCTCTCCGCCTGCGTTATCAGCACATGTTCAGTTCAGCATGGATGTACAGGAGAGCAATATGGCGTCTGGACTGGGTGTGATGGCACATTTGTCCTAATGAATAACCTAGTTTGATGTTGAATATAACGGTGTAAGATTATCTGCCTTAACTACTCTGGCATCTTAAGATTGTCTGATTGGTGGTTTGGCCATTTTAGTGAGAAACTATTGAAGGGAAATAATAATAATAATTTTTATTTGTATAGCACGTCCCAAGCTGGGAGCACAAAGTGCTCAGTGTGTCATGCTCCGGTCATTACTATTGATCTGTTGCTGGTGTGACTGTGGAAAGGCGAGCCTCCCTGATGCTTGTGAATGGCCTGCTGATCAGCCGGAGGGCTCGTTGCTGTGATGCAGATGCAGGATATCCCGCCGCTCGGTTCCTTACAAACAGCTTCACGCACTGGTGCTGTGATCATCTCCAGTAGTCTATTAAGCGTATGCATGCTTTTAAACCAGTGACTGAGAAGGCTTAACTGCCAAGTAAAATTGTCCTTTTCACATCGGTATCAAGCTGAGCCTCCACTTTGGAGATGTTTTATTACA
The DNA here is from genome assembly GCF_004355925.1 of Anarrhichthys ocellatus. Taxonomy (NCBI): domain Eukaryota; kingdom Metazoa; phylum Chordata; class Actinopteri; order Perciformes; family Anarhichadidae; genus Anarrhichthys; species Anarrhichthys ocellatus. Next base: position 5,569,702 of record NW_022280034.1, on the reverse strand, counting down.
GATAATGACCAGGGCGATGAGCAAATGGATCAGCCAGACAGTTCTTAAAGGTGGTCTAATCAGCTGTGGTTGTTAGATGCATCCCGATCCCCAGGAGGGCCCTGAAAGGTTCCCTTGCCAGCCAATCCCGAAGTGAAATGAACTGGAATACTTGGAGCAAATGAACAACCAGCAAAGCGGCATCTACCTTAGATGCTCAGCTTGGACTTTCTTAGCTCATCACACGCTCAGCAATATGCGTTGAATGTCTTTTTTTTCTTCTTCCTGTAGGCTGCACAGTGATTAACATATTAACTGTTTCTGGGTTAAAGCACATCCTAAATGAGTATTTTTCAGTCCCCGATGGTCTTATTTCTGTTCAAAATGACGGCTTTTAGACAATAAGACGGCATCCTTTTCTCCAAGGGCTTCGTGTATACGTTTGAAATTGAAATGCTGCGTGTTGAGTGTGATTTGGTATGCAGACGCAATTCACTGCTGCAGATGGAAACTTAATGAACTCGGAAAAGAGGGAAGTTTTTCGTGTCTTTTTTTTTTTTTTTCTATTTTGGAGGCACATCGTCGCGTCACCTTCACTGTTTATGATGTGAAAGGAGAGAGCGGCACGGGCGCATAAATCACTCGCAAATGGGCTCATTGGAAGCGAACAAATATGTCAGCTGCTCTCCCGGTCTGTGTTAAAGGGGAAAATCACTGTAGCGTCTAAAATCTGTTTGCGCTGGAAGTTTGAGGAGTGCGCTCATGGCCTAGCTTGATAGTTCCAATCTGTGCACACATGCATGTGTACGCTCACATGTGTCCATTTATGTGTCAGTGTGTTACTACCTGTGTGTATTTTGAGTTGGAAGGAGGCATGAAGGGAAAGGGGGCCCCGTAAAAACAAGGTATTAAACTCTACTCTACTCCTCAGATAGGAGATTTATATTATTATAGCTCCACTGTAGAGCAGCCTATCCATAACACTGCCATCAGACATCAGAAACAAGTCACGTATTTGTTATTTTTGAGATTTACAGTTAACGCTCTGAACTCTGTCGAAGCATTTTCCTGCCACTGACCAGTGGCTATAGGGTTATTGCTCATGAAGCTCCAGGGGCGGCGGCAGAGTGGGCAGGTCCAATACTTTGGTCCAAAGTGAAATATCTTGACGACCATTTTATAGTTCGGGCTAAGACCTGCTGACTTTGGTGATCCTTTTGAGCTTTTATCCAGCGTCACCAACAGCACTACATTTACACTGCGAGAAGTGATCGTTGGATTTCCATGTAGGTAGTGGTGGATAATTACGATAATTAAGACATGAGGATGCATATTCTTGATTTTGATGTCCTCCTTGCCTGTAGTAACATACTCAAGGCAGGTTGTCAACTCCTTTCACAAGACGTCCCAAAATGTACAGGAAAGATTGCCATGACATTTGCTGAGCAAGATCACGCTCCCCAAAGAGTGAGCCCTTTTTCTGTTTAATTGAGAGACCAATTTAAGGATCCTCAGTTGGAAAGCATTATATATTTTGGTCACTGTTGCCTAATCATTGACCCAGCCTTGGGTTCAAAAATGAGGAAAAATGACATGCAAATGTTGGTAACTTTCATGCTCTTCAGAGGATAAACCTTTCCTTTGGCGCCACCTTCAGCTCACACTTGACATGTTTCTCTCCACAACTTTAAAGGATATCAAAATTAAAATTTTCTATCTATTATTTTTTTTATTTCTACATAAACAACACTCTCACTGTTCAACACACAAAGTTGATGCGTGTTTTTTTTGTATAATTGCAAAATGATGGTTCATCATTTGGACCCCATATTTAGTTCACACACTGTCTTCAAGTAGGAGCTTCCCTGTAATTATTTTTGAATAAGGATTATACGAAGGCATTCACTGTGTAAGATTTCCTAGATTGCTACAGGAGAATCATCTTGTAATTGATGCATTAATCAATGCCTGAGTCATTAAAGTGTAATTTCAAATTCTGCAGAATCCTTTTATTTGTTAAATTGCTAAATACAAGGCCATGCATTGTCTCTGTGTGGAGCCGTGTCTTAGGGTGAGTTCCAGTAATACTGACATCTGAAGACATGAAGACATTCCCCTCAGTCAAAGAAGCATGGTGGGATGAAAACATCGGCATCCTTTCTTCATCTTCACCTCTACTGTGTAAATCCATACTGTTCAATTGTACATGTAGTTCCTTTAGAAAGAGGTCATAGAATATATAACACTGAATGGATTCATGTTTAATACCTCTGGGTATCGTTTATGAAGAGGTCGCCGAAGTTGACGCTGTTCATTATGCGTTACACTTCGCTGTTAATCGAGCAGTATTGACTGTTGGCAGAACTTTGTTTGTATGTGTGCGTGTGTGATTTCATTAGTAATGAAGTTAGGAGTTGTATCTTGTCCCAGTTGAGTGGCTTGTTGAAGCTGTAACATTATCTGTGAAGCAGAGAGCTTGTATTGATTGTGAATGGAAATCCATTGCTGGGTAGCCCTTTAGAACAGCGGTTCCCCCCCCACCGTGTCATTGTAAAGATTGGTATTGAAGAGAACTGTTGTCCCTGTAGCCTGCCACCGCATGGGAGATGATTTCACACCGTGTACTGCTTTTCAAAACTTGTCCTTTTATTTTATGTAATTTAAAGTTGTATTAAATTCTATAAAAGTAATATCCAACACCAAAAAAAAAGGCAGGTAACCTAACAGACATTGATATAAAGGTAGTTATTTGGTTGCAATAATGTGGTGGACACTAGTACATGGCGACAATTCCAATAACAAGAAGAAGATTATTGCCACGGTTAGGTTGCTTCCTGCGGATATATATCCGCTGAAGTAGTCCCATTGTTCTTTAACCATATCATTTTTACAGTTTCATATTTTTTCATGTCACAATTCCCCTCATTTGTCCCAACATACTTTCAGTGTAGGAGTTTTCAGCTCACTCTAGTATAGGGCACTGTTTATTAAACTGCATCACTACAGTTTTTTTTTTGTCCCCAGCGAAACTTCCGGTGACCTGAGCAGTTCACATTCTGAATACTCACCCATGTATCCCAGAACATTTCTCCACAAGGGAGACCCATTTTATTGAGTCCAGTAGGGGTGAACTATTTTATATGGAATACATTTGCCTCTGGCTAATCGGGTCTTTTCCCTACACCGTGCTAAGGTTTTACTGCCATCGTTACTTACCCAAGGACATGTCCCATACCACCTTGATGCTTTATGAAACTGTATTGGAAGTTTTAGGTATTATTCCATCGGGTTAATTTCTTTATGTTGTAAAGTGAACCATTTCTTTATTTTTTATTGTAAATATTTCGCGATTTGAACCCTATTCTCCTTCTTTTCTTTTAATATGACATTCATATCAATACTCTACCTTTGTGTTTGTCAGAGCACTGCTCAGGAACATTGAGAGGTGTTTTATTTTGAACTTTCTGGCAGAGGGGTTATCAATTTATATTCTCGCCACAAATCAAAAGAATATTCACTTAACCCCGTAACTGATACTCTGCATATTTTCATTAAACCACCCTAGCTCCAGTATTTGCGCCAAGGCTTTTAATATGACCCCGCAGACATACACAAATGCCACTAAGATTGAAATCAGAAGGTTTAATAACAAATATGATAATTTTGTGGCAGACTGCCGTAGGTCTACCTCCCGTGAGAATACTCTCTGACTTATCTCTGCTGTCCTCCGTGTCCAATTGCCAACCAAACTCTCTTCCCTGTGCAATTGGAAATTTACTTTTTGATGTTGCCGCCTTTTCGTTTGGGTTTGGTTTGTATGTTGTGTTGAATTAATTATAACTGTTACTTTGACAGTTAGCAAGAAAGGTATTGTTTTCTACGATGAGTCAATAATGTCATTTGTGTGGCAGGACTAATTGGCTGTGCTCTGAAAATATGTCTGGCTCTAATTGGCGTTTATTCTGACATCATGCTGTTGCACTGTTAACTATTGTAAATGATTTTGGGAGATTTTGCCACATTCAGTTTAATTAATAAATTCATTCTGCCCATCGTTTTTGAGCCTCTGAGCTGCGATGAAGCCATTAACAAGCTGCATGCGTCTTCATCGAGAGTGTGTCGAGAGCATATGCCGTTTTGCCTCGTGCGATCCATCATCTGCTCCATGTGTGGAGCGGGGTTGTAAATGTGTGTATTTGCTGGCGTCCCCGCAGATTGCAGAGAGATCTTCCTGCCGCTGATGACGGACCAGCTGAAGTTCCACCTGGAGAGGCGCGATGAGCCGAAGGCTTGCTGCCAGCTGCTTAGTGACATCCTGGAGGTGCTCTACAGGAAGGATGTGGTGAGGAACACCGCTCTCTAGTTTTATCTGCTTTTAGTTCCCTCTGGGATGAATAATAGCAGACCAAGGGGGTCCAGGAGAACCTCCATACAGAAGAAAGCACGTTTCGACTGTGGCTGTTTGACAGAGTAGCTCCTAATCAGTGTGCTATTCCTCATTTATTTGTTTGCCCTGCTTGCACATTTTGCAGCACTGTTAATTTACTTACTTGTCGAGTTGGTGATGGGCTCTGCTGGTAAATCAATCACTGACCCAGTTATGTAGCCAGTCAAAGCTATCACGGGTTAATCTATTGATTGTTTATCTAATTAATTAGTTATTTGTTTAGTAGCATAAATTAACTTACCACTATACCATTACAAGTCCCAAGAGCCCAAAGTGACCTCATCAAATAGCTTGTTTTTGTCCTGACCAACAGTCCGAACCCCCACAACATTCATTTTGCAATTACATACAACAGAGGAAAGCAGAACATGTTCACATCTGACAATCTTCCCTTTAGATGAAACAATTAATCATCAAAGTTGTCCTCAACTTTCTGTGGATCAATTAATGAATTAATCAACTACTTGTTTGTTACTGAAATCTATCTTTCACTGAAGTCTACATTCCTCACACTCTCATGCACAGACTATAACAAACACACACACACACACACACCTACACACAAACACTCAGCTGCTTCCTGAGTGTGTTTCATCCTCTTCCATGCCCAGACACCTGATGTCCTCCCTCAGGCCCTCTCAGACTCCCCTCACCATTGATCACCACGGCCTGACCTCCCACACTCCACTCTGTTCGGGATTATCTCCCACTTCCTCTCCCATTCACACTCCTTCTGTCTCTCTGTGTTTTTCTTCCTCTCCCTGCCCTGCTCTGTCTGATGTGTGTCACACTTACTGCGTTGGAAGGCGATACTCCCTCCTCAGATAGTTTATTCTCCCCAGCGCTGCTCTGTGATTGTGTGAATCTTTGTGCACAGACCTGCGTGCACGAGTTCTTAAACCGCAGAAAGAGCTGTGTAAATTATTGAAAGTTGAGGTTGACGCTGCAGAGCTCGGTCTGCTTGGAAGATTCCCCCCACAGACGGGTAAAGACAGTGAGAAGCCCTGTGCTCAATCAAACTCACTAACAAGCAAGTCCATGGAAAAAAACATCCCACTTGTGATGGCGGTACAACTGTTTCCCTCTCCAAAAGACAGGATTCACAATACATAAATCATTTTGGCTGCAACAGTCATGTTTTTCAGGTCTCTTAGCACAAAATATCCTCAAAGTATCTTCAGAATTTTTAGTGTTTGAATGGCAATATTAGCATTTGCAATATCTATTGATTAAGACAAAGAGATGTTGTAATGACACCAACAGCAGTAAAGCAACCTGTGAACAGATTTCATTGAAATGTTGTGGAAAGCTGAGCCACGGACCAAGAAACAAGCTGTTGGAGTTGTTCGTGTCCCGTGTGAATCCAGAAGTCAATTGTGTCCAATGCGAAAACGTGAACTAGAGCCTGTGTTTGGTTTGTCCATTCTGGGCTACTGTAGAAACATATCGGCCGGCAATGTAGAAATAAACTGCTCATTCTAAGGTATTGGAAACACAACGGTTCTTATTTTCAGGTGATTATACATGAAAGAAAACGTACTTAATAATGTTATAATCCATATCTCCAAATGTATCCCTCTAAATGCTACACGTTCTCCCTTTAAGTAATGCCACTTCCTTTATTTTGACCAAAACCACAATGTCTTCTCAAATCTAATAAAATAGTAGTGTAGCCTAAACCTAACCAATTTGTTTCCTGTGAAAACAGAAGTATATTTTGAAAAGACTGTATGCTTTTCAACGAACACAGATTGACAAGTGTTGAGGAATCACTTTGTGTATGAAAGATACGTTGTCTATGGTGATGTGTTCTACTTACAAATCTACATGACGAGCTCTACGTCCATCTGAATCACCAACAGCCTCTCAGAATCCAGGTTTGTGGGTTCTTCCGAGACTCGTCAATTTGCGGTGACATTCGAAATCTAATTTAAAAAAACGATGGAGCCACCGATTTTGAAATTAGAAGACATGTTTATAGCCATTGTGGCAAATGTAAGAAATTAATGACTGGATTTATTTTATTTTTTTTATTTATTTTTTTTTTTTGCAGGGTCCCACCCAGTGGCACGTGCAGATCGTCATGGAGAAGCTGCTGAGGACCGTTAACAGGACCGTCATTTCGATGGGCCGCGAGTCCCCTCACATTGTAAGTTTGCTGTGTACCCACCACCCGCTCTCTGTTTTCTTCTTGTTATCACACACATACAAACTCGTACACCTGTGTCCACACACACACATGCGTGCAGGCACACTCCAATTTAGAGGCTCCTGTATCCCAACCAGCTTAGCTCCCACAGGCCCACTACAACTCCAATTCCATTCCAAAGCTATCATTAAAGGTAAAGTCTACCTTGGTGGAATGCTTTCACACAACCTCAATCTAAGACTTGCTTTGATCTGCTCATATCTTTCTCCACCCGGGTGTGTGTGTGTGTGTGTGTGTGTGTGTGTGTGTGTGTTTTGCTTTTGCTTTTGCTTTTGCTGTTTCACGATGTTTTAGTATGCATGTCTTTGCCTGTTTTTTGAAATTTGTCTTTTATTTAAACATATCTGATTCTCTGTGCTGTAATCTAGGAACACAACCCCCGTATCCCTCCCACTGTCGTTAGCATTCTTCTCCCAATCACTCTCTCAGCTGGAGCTCGGAGGCAATTAAAGCACTTATCAGTCATAGTATAAATATGCTGTCTGCCTTATTTCCATCTGCAAAGCTTTCATCCATTTTCATGAGTCCAAAGAGTCCAATGAATTTCAACTTCTGTATTCGTCGAGTCATGAATATCAAGTTTGGCATTCTCTGGCTCATTGTACTGTATCCTGTTGACGCTTGTATTAATCAGAGCCGCATGTAGCTGGTGATGTGACTTTGAAAGTGAGTTTTTGTTTTATGATGGAGATCCCTCTGAGGGTACTTAAAGGTACTTTTACTGCTCACTTAAATACAAAGAAGTGATGAGAGGGACATTTTCTCCAGACTTCAAACTTATATTGGAAAATGGGGAGTCGTATGATACTGACTCGTTATATCGATACTATTACTGGCTGGCGTAGCATCCTCCTGTCTCGGGTTATTTATCGTGTGTGTGTGTGTGTGTGGGTGGGTGCGCACAGCACCCTCTCCATATGGGGAGCAGAAGGAAGCGGCATCACCTGTTTAAATGGAGGTGTATTTGCTTTTATCACCAGTTGCTGAGCCACACCAGCAGAGAGTGATTTAAAACAAAAAAGTACCCTGAGTTACCGCGCACTAATTATCCAGTGTGTGTTTGTGTGTTATGTCACCATGCTGTAATAATCATCCCCTGTCCCCTGTGTCCTGCTCTTCATTCTTCTCAGAGCAGGGATTCTGCAGCCGTTTCTTTCATTCCGTCTCTCCCTCCGTCTAAAGGCGTGAACTTCTGTTGTGTAACAGATCGCCAGCGTGCCTGGCGCTGTATAATGCAAAGCTCATGAAGCTGTGATTTGAGTCGAGGCATCTCTGCTACCCCTTCTCTCCCAGACAGCTGCCTGGAGGGGGTCTAGGACTCCCACTCACTCGAGCTCTCCCATCTCATTCATTGTTATGCCGGGGGTACAGGCTCAGGCAGGACGGTGTTTGCTGGTAGATGTTTTATTAGAACTTGGACCAGCTGCCTTCGCCGCTCACATTCTGCCATTATCTTTCACTGCAGTGGCTTTTTTTTGTTGTTGACCATTTCAGATATGGAACTTGCCTACCACTTTGTGTTAAAGGCTATCAACGCTCATGAAGGCAGCACACGCAGGCCTCCTCTCTGCTGTATTATCCTAAGTGCATCCATTCCCCCCCCCCCCCCCCTCCCGTGGTGCAGATAAAATGGCATTCCGTGCTTCCAGCACCGCCTGCTGAATTGCTCAAAAGCAGACCAGCCTCCTTTCTGGTTAATGAAACTGCTCTACCCATGACCTCATGTGGCCCCCCCCATTGAAACTATCTACTTTGTATCCCGCACATGTGCTGCAGCTGCTCTCTACCTTACTTCCCTCATCTATTTACAGCATCTTCTATCGTCCCTACTGACCCCTCGCCTTTGTCAGCGCCTTTAGCCACTGAACTCAATTGCCTTGACATTTCTAAGTACCTGCATAATATTTGCGTCAGTGTGCAGAGTGCTCCTATTAACCCAGTGGGCGTTTGAGGTCACATCAGAGCCTTGTCTTTTTTGAACGAACTATGGATCGTTCACTCGAACACTGTATGTCATACAGTGCTTTGGGATGGAAGCTGCATTTGAAGCGGCTCCCCACATCACTACTTGATGATCAATAAGGCTAGTGAGAATTTGAACAGCTATGAGACCCAGTTAGTGCTGCTGGAAGTGTCATAGCTTTCTAATCAGGGGACCTTTGTTGCCGCCGCTGGGCTCACTGCTGCCTAGTCTGCAGGCAGATTGCTCGCTGCTGCTCAGACAACATCGCAGCCAACTACCGACCTTGTTCCTCTGAGTGGCAGCCTCTTGCGTTTAGATTTATGCATCAATGTTCTACTCGGTCTCCCGCCTCTCTCCGCCTCCCTCTCCTTTTCTCTTCTCTCCTGGAGGTGGTTGACACAGAATGTTGATGAGACTGATCACAATGACAGCTTGGGGGGGGGGCGTCGGTTTTGTTGTGTGTTGTCACCGCAGTGCTACGCCTGTTAGCGACTCGCACGGCTCCGCCGCACATTTGCATCGTCGGACATCCCAGCAGGCTGTATCTTTATATTCATGTCCACCCTCACGCAGGTTGAGATGAGTCCTTGTGAATACATTTACATTCGTATAGTAGCAGAAAGATATTGGCAGTCCGTGCTGAAATGACCACGTTCTACCTTAATGCCCTTGAATTACAGTTTCCGTCTGTTTTAAGCCTCTGGATGAGCCCTGATACACACGGGTAGTAAGATGCTGCTGGGAAAATCCTCTGCTTTTAAAGTTCCAACCAAACCAATAAAAGCAAAGCTTTGTGTTTTTCTTATCCTGTCATGTTAGCCATACTGACCTTTGCAATTTTGCTTTGCATGGTCAGCTAACACCTAAATGTCAAAATCAATAATACCGTATACCTAACAGACCTGAGCTCTACTTGAATGTTGTGGTCAGAGTTGGCTGCATTGCTTCCTGGTTATCCTGCCGATTTACCTGCAGTGTGCAGAAGGAATGGAGAGGAAAGCTGCAGGGGAAGGACTTGTGCTATTGATTGACAGTATGGAACTATAGGGGCTGGAGCTCGTTCTTTGCTGCATGCACTCGCTGACCAAATATCTTGCAACAAAGCCATCTCAATTCAGATCGGTATCTGCGGCTCTGTCTTTGTATCACTCACTCTCTTTATCTTTGTCTTTATATCTGTTTCCGTCCACATATTCCTCTCTCTCTCTCTCTCTCTCTCTCTCTCTCTCTCTCTCTCTCTCTCTCTTCCCCCCACCCCCGCTGGCCAGACTGCTGCAGAGCTCTCACAGAAAAGAAGCATAGTGAGATATGGCACTGAATCATAATGCCTCAAACGTGCACTTATCACTCACTCTCTGCACCTCTCCTCTCCACCTGTGCTGAAACTTTGACAGAGCATCCTCTCGAGTATATTGACCCTGCGACAACTCACGTCAGACGCGTGCTCACTGTCAAAGCTATGTGAAAACCGCCGGGAGTCGCGTGGTGACGCTCGTCACCTTCAAACCACGGAGGACTGCGGTTAAAGGGTGTAAGAATTCGAGATGTGAAGCTGGGGTTCTTGTTTGTACCCTCAGTGCTGTGCTGTTAACAACCACTCGAGGGTAGCCCTGTAAAGATGGCCCTCCACTGGGTGAAAGGAGGAGAGGGGGGGGGTGCAGTGTTGCCCTCGAGCAACATCAGTCCCTGCAGCTTTATGCATCCATGTGAGGGTGACTCTGCTTCTCTGGGGCATTTACTCAGAGCTTTGTCCCCAGTTTACCTCACAAGTTCACCTCGCTGCTGGTCTGCGGCAACATCAGGCCGCAGCATGCACGCACACGACCACATGGACATGTCCGAAGGTCCACCACACACAGCATTGATGTAATAATGGTGAGGGGCAAAAACTGTGCCATGAGTGCAAGCTTTGGATCAGAAGCAGGTTCTTAGGAAGGTTGACTGCCTGCACCAAAAGCCCTTCGCTGCTTATCCCTCTGTTGTATTCTGCTCCGCATTGTGCCGCCCCACTACATCAAAGAGATGCAGGGCTGGTTTTAGGTGGATTTTCAACCTTACCTCCTGCTTTTCGTCACATAATTGTCGAGTTGATTGTTTTGCATACTGGAATTTTCAAACTAAGCCTAAATGAAATCCTAAATTTCACGTTTGGTTCACTCCAAATACGACATGACATTTCCTCACGTACCCCACAGACGTGTTTGCCCATGCATATAGTTTTAGTTTTGTTGGCACACGTTTTGAGATATTCGTCTGAGATTTCTGCTGACGCCTTAATTGCAGTTGAGGTGAATGACATTTCACTTGAGGTGCTCACGACTTTGAAAAATGTCAAAAGCAACATACTTTTCCGGCAACACTTGATAATCCAGACGTCACAACAGTCCTGAACAAATGTAATTCAAACAGATGCTAATTGCTAAATACCATCAAAGGTAAGTGATAAAATATCTTTTATTGTTAAGTGCTTGGACGTGCTTTTTACGTGATTGGGGGAATTTATAATGCCTCGCAACACGGTGACGGCTGAGCCGCTTCTTGCCGTTAATGGTGCAAATAACGGCAAAAGAGCTAGCAGTGTTTGTTTGCTTTGGTGAAAGTAGAGCTATGATGCTTACTATGCTACTATTCTCCTTTGCGAATTATAGTCGGTCTTCTCCAGACTTTCAGAGCTATGTAGATGTCCGTTTTTACTTTTCATATTTTGCATATTAAATATCTTTATTATTTTATTTTTTTTTAAAAACAGTAGAAAAACACAGTATTGCACATATTCAATCAATTGCACTTCTTTAAGGTACAGATAAACATCTAATTCTCTCTTGATGCTACAGCATAACTACTGAAAGAAACCTACCCGGCATGTACAAGAGTGGAGGTGTGAATCACATGTAGCCAACAGAAAGCAGCATGGTGGAGCTTGTGGAGGTCAAACCAGCGACGTCTAGTAGTTTGCAAGGTATATTGTGAGAGTAGATGCTTCTTTTATGCCCTTGAAACCACTTTGGCGCATTTCCTGTCTTTTGGGGCAGTGTTTTTGGCTTTGAGAGTGACTTCAGTTCTAAGCTCCTGCAGGCGCTGTCGACGTAGCGGTTTCTTTTGGCTGCGTCCCCACTCATTAATATGGTATTAGCCCTATTTGATGCTATACGACATGTATTGATATAGAGTAAACGCAAATATTATTTTGGCTGTACATAGTCTGTGAACCCTGTGTAGCGCTACAACAAGAGTTTTTACTTTACAATCGAATAGACGGGAAGCGATGAGCAGGAGCTAGTATAAAAAAAAAAAGAAAAGAGGGGGTGGGGCAAAACTTTTGTCATTCTCTTTAAAAAAAATGGTTACTTCAAAAGCTAGAAAATCTCCTGCAAAAGTTGTAAAAAGCATGCAAGGCTACACGCCTGCCACCCTGCACTGTAGAAGCCCTGGTTGTGATCAGAAGTGGCACATTCAGTCTCTCTGGCTTGGTTTCAGCAGCTAACGGAGTAGCTGGTGCAGGATGCTGCAGCAATACAATCACAGCTATCTTCTGTTGCCCCTCACGTGTGCTCAGAACCAACATTAGCTGTTGCACTTGGTTTCATGATTGAAGCAATAAAGTATCTTTAAACTTGATTTTCTCTGTTGAAACGGAACACTGCTATTCTATACTGATGAAGTTTGATTGGACTCGTTTACTTTCGGGTGTTGGGTTTCAATGAGGGGAGTGTTTTGTTTTTGTAATGCACAGCCCCTTCACTGCAGCTCAAATCAATATATTCCACTAAACCTTAAAGTGAATGTATATAGATATATATATTTATATAGAAAAAAGTACATTGATGTCTAACTTTGCAAATGTTATTAAGAAAATAAGTGTTATTTATTCATTCTTTACTTCAAAGTCAGTTGATTCAAGGAGACATTTTAGAGATGGATAGAAAGTTGATCGTAGAACTCCAATAAACATCTCTGACTTCTTTGTCCTTTAGGTCTCTTCTTTAGATATTATGAAAGTCTTCAATCTGTCGTAGTTAGTCGGCGATCTACATACGTGAGTTGATACTCAAAATAGTTATTTTTTAAATTACTCTGGAGAAAATGTATCCTGAACGGTGTTAATTGTGCTTTAGCAGTACGGTGATATGCTGTGATAACCTCTCCTGGAGGCTGGCAAGAAAGTCAGAGTCCCAACAGGTGAATAGAAATGTGACGGTCACTGAACCGTCATCGTAGAATAGGACCCCGTAGACGTCTGCTAGAAAAATATATGCAAATAGACGGAGGGAAATCAAATTTGTCTTTTCACCTTGCTGATCTCCAAATATGTTGCCCTGGTGTAATTTCACACCCTGTTTGAAGAAATGAGTTCAAAAATAACTCTGAATCCGTTTTTTGGTAAGCATGACATTTAGAATTTTCCATGGAATCCGCACCCGTGTCCCATTACACATCCTGTCGTCTCTGACGGGGGACTCTCAGTATCCAGTGGTGGCGCTCTCCATTAGTCACCAGGTCTGCAAAAAAACCGAAGAAGATGGATAAACAAATTTGGACGACCAGACGGACGCATAAATCCTGTGCATCAGTAGCGGGTGAGGTTGTCGGTTCCGCGTTTTCACAGGAACCAAAGTTTCCAGCGAGCGTGCTTCTTGGAGTCAGCTTTGGACTTGCGTTTTGGGGTGGAGGTGAAGGCCTCCTGGGGGTAAGGCAGGGAGGCGAAGTGGCCGTCCGGCGTAGGGCAAAGCCTCATCATCAGCGGCTGTAGCTTGTCCTCCTGCTGCTTGAAGTCCAGCTCCACACTGCAGCAAAGAAACGGAGACACACAATCAGCAAGTCAAACACAATTCTGCACGCAGTCAATAACACCACCTCATCCAGGTGCTGCAACATGCTAAATTGTATTTTATTTAGTAAAAGCCTCCGTTTTCTCTCTATTTTACTGCTTGCTGTGTTAAAACTACCTCAACACTGTCTTCATATGACGCATTAAAGCCCACCGTGCTATTATAATCCCTGGAAGACTTTTTACTGTGAAAAGTTTTCATAGTTGATCAGAATGAATTAATTACTGAGAAATAACAGTATTTCCCTTTATATTCACCTCAATAAAATACCAGAATTCTTCTTTACGTATTTGAAAAGGCTGCAAACCCGGCTTTTATTTGAAGACTGGCTTTCATTTGATACACTTTACTCTGTATATTCTTCCTCCATAGACACTGAAACCACTCAGGTTTCTTTCCCCTTCATGCTTCTTTTAATCTTAACATGTTATGACTGTCACACTCCCCCCCTCTAATCGTATTTCCTATCTACGTTTTGGCCTGACCTCAATGACCCCTGCACTGGCATCTGTCACTGCACTGCTCAGCCTGTTAAAGCGACCTACATTTCTCGCTCACTCCATCCTTATTTCCCAGTAAAATCTCCCAATCTGGACTATATTTGATCGCATCTGGCGGCCCGCTTTGGCTGCCAACGCTGTTGTCGTTTTTTTTTTGGTGTTTGCTTTCTCATCGTGACTTATAAAGCAAGTATTTTTCCCCAGTGAGAAGTGCTGGGTCAGTGAAGTGTTGAACCGAAGATCATTTGCTTTGCTTAAACTGAGATCCGAGCCTTTTAGTTTAGTAGATTTCAGTTCATATCATCTTGCTTTGATCCCTGCACGTTCATACACCATCAGCAAATGGTATGGACGCAGAATGAACTCATTCATGGGGTTTTTGTACACATCCCTGTGTACACTTACGTTTCCCTAGGGTGCGAGGGGATTTATCTAGACCGGCCATCATTGTAATCCCATGCCCGCGCACATCTGACTACTAAGTGAAACTCCGATTACAGCCTCAGCTGTGGGAAGTGTAGAGGGACTGTAATCTGCTAAACCCACCAGCCTGAGTCGGGCTGGTGGGGACTGACAGACTTACATAACGGCAGCAGGATTCACCTCGTGAATGCTGCCGTTTGCCTGGCTAGACGTGGAGTTTATTGTTGCGAGGGATTACGCAGTGTCAAAATGAGGTGGACAGTCGGCTGTCTGCTCTGATTGGAAGACAAAGCATCTGTAATGATTGCGCGTTGCTACATGAGACATATTTTTTTAAGAGCGACTAGTTTTTAACATTACATTCAGTATAATTTCATCTCAAAGTACTGGATGTTGGTCATGATTACAGGTGAGCTGTAGGTGCAGATTAATCGGTCTGTTGCATGTCAACCCAGCCAAATATGAATTCCCAGGCTATACACATGAGTATCTGATGGTGGGACAATTTAAAATAGGGTGTCATAGTAAATATCTCAGTTTTTACTATACACGCGGATGCTCTTAGGATTGATTAAAACAGACCAGACATAAATGTGGGCGTCTGACAGTGACTCAGTGAATATTGGGTGCTGAAACAGATACTCAGCACCTTGCGTTTGTTTGACTCGGGTCTTTACAAAGAGCCAAGAACACTGCAGCTGTTAGCAATAAATCACAGGCTGTTAATTACACTGTATAAATCCACTTCACTTTGTGTCGAGGCCGTTACAGTTTGTGTGCCCGCGCACGTACGTTTGTCTGCGTGGTGGAAGCGGTTGCACGCATGTATCGGTAAATTAGACCCGGGTTCAGGTCCAACCTGTTATATGCAGAGTTCGGTTTCTCGTCGCATCTTGTTTTGTCTGTGAACAAAGATTTGAGACTAAAACATAACAATGATTTTTTTTTTTTGTTCGGAATAACCTTGCGGTCCTTGAACCAAACGTTAAGCCCGACGCACGACATGTCTGTTTTGTTTTCGTGTTCTGTTGGAGTCAGAGTTGGTCTTTAAACATTCCTAAAAACCTTCCGCTCTAAACATGCTTCATCCAGTCTATTCTGAATTTTATTATCTTTTCGCTTTCTTACATTTACTGATTGCTTTTATTGTTGCTCTCTTACTGTTTTATTTGTCCCACGATATCTAAAAAAGCACTTTGATACCATTTTTAGATTTTATTTTTTGTTGCATCCCTTTGGTCATGCCCAAGGGAGCTGAACTAAATGTGTGAACAAGGCCCTCAGCGTCATGATGTATAATAAGATCACGATGTCTTCTGAAGTGATACTCAAGCTCACTTATTTGACGTAATTCGTGGGCTACACAATTAAAAGGCTCTTGCAGCTGAAATAACTGTAGTAAAGCAGCATCAAAGGATTCTGTGATCAATGACTGTGTTTATCAGAGTCTGAGTGCCGGTGTCACACTGTAGGTGTTGCAGTATTGCAGTATTTCAACCTGCCTTTTTCTTCTCTTGGAAAAAAAACTTCAATTAAGACTGTGTAGTGACGCATCTCTCTACCATATTTTCGGCGTCTTTGGGGGAAGTACTGTAGTTTAATGCTGGATCAATTCTGTGGGATGTTTCTCACTAAAACACACCGATGCACTGATAACAGTGATGGGATCTCCCCTGCTCCTCAGTGTAAGCCTAAAGCCGCTGTTCTTGCTGTGCATCCATGGCTAAATGTTATTGTCCTGCATGTACACGCAACCATTTTACCAGATTACCAGTGTCGAGCCTTTATTATCATGTCTACATGCTTCATCTTTACAAATTGTTTACACCATTTATCCAACTTAGTACCGTGTATGTGTTGTCAGATTATGAATCAATATTGAGCTGCAATCATTTGAATGCCCGTGCAAGTTTGCATGCTACCTAGCTGTGTTGTAATCAGATTAAATCCTTAAACACACACTCTCAAAGATCCTCAGTGTACATATTTGAACAACCTGTAGATTCGTGATGCAGTGAACGCAACAGTGGTCCCGGTAGCTGTTTATTTTGCCTTTGACTTGATTTATTTTTGTGGAGCTGAATCTACTCTTTAATTAAATTTGCTCAGTTTCAATCTGCCGGGAGAATCGTACAAAGAAGAGGTAAAGTGGTCTGTGGCTTTGGGACGGCATGGCCAGAAAATGTAATTGAGAAGAAAATCATAACTTAATTTGGGGAGGAAAAAAAAAAGAAATCAGAATGAAAAGATAATCATCTCATCTTTGAAACACACACCAAAGGACTTTTAATGAAAAATGTATTCATTTCTACACCCGGCCCAGTTATCAGCATCTCCTTATAAAACTGTCACGAGCCCTGCTGCGTCGCGCCACATTTTTATTTATTTATTTTTTAGCTGAAAGTGAATTTTGTTGTCATTTTACTGTCCCCCTGAGTGTGCTGTCGGATCGGAGCAAATTGAAGAAGGCTCTTTGGACCCTTGTCAGTCTTTAACCTCTCTCCCACACTTGTTCCGACTCGTCCTCTTGTGTCTCTCTCGCTCACTCCCACTCTTTCCCTGTCCTCTTCCTGCTCTCCAAAAGAAGTGTATACAGAGGAAGAAAAGAAAAAGAAACCGATGCATCGACACACACGCACACACACACACACCCTTTAAACATCCGTGAGTCTTTATCGCTCGACGTCACCTTCATCCGCTCTCTGTCTCCCTGTTCCACATTCTCACCCTGCCTTCCTTATCTTCCCCCGGGTGTGTGTGAGTGTGCTCTTCCTGGCTGTCCTCGCCGTCCCTTCACACTGTCTTTCCCACCGAGGATCACTTTTGTAGCTATGGTAACCAGCTTGCCAACATGTTGGAAAACATCATTATGCTCTCACAAAAAAGAGATATCTCCCCACAGCCGAGTCGTGCGGCAGGACAGCCTCGCCGCTCAGTTCATTTCCATATGTTATAATGTAATCAGCTCTTCAGCCTTTAGCGACGCTTAATTGATTTGCATAGCCTCAAACAATAGATTGGGGATTTTTTTTTTTCCCCTCCTTTTTAAATATCCATTCCCTTTTAATATATTATTTGCACTGCACACAATGTTATTCAAAGACTGCTTTACCATCGGATAGTGTGTTTAATGATCAGCTGTTGTTGATTTTATCACAAGACAAAATTGGGTCTGTGGGACATGACCGTGGTCCACTGTGAACAATGATACCCGATGGTGGGGACCTCCTCAGTCGCCTTCCTTAATCACCACCACTTAAATCCATCTCCCTGTTTGATCAGCACATTAGCCCACATAAATGCAAAGCGAGGAAAATGAGACTACGGGGTTTCTGCGTTAAGACGCGTCACGACTTTAATGCCTGCGGTTTTAAAGTAAGCGGAATGCATTTTAAATCCCCGCCCTGTCTGTCTCATTTTCTTCCCATCCAGCCTCTGTCTGTGTTCGTCTGTGTCTCCGACTTCTCTTTCCTGCTTTTCATTCCTCCCCCCCGCCTTGCTCGGTAGAAGATATTGCATCACCTGGCAAAATGGAATGAATTGCAATAATCTTTTCATCCCTTTCTCACCTATTCTGTTTCAATGTCGTGCACGTTGTGTTAAGCGTCGAATCCCCAAGTTCATTTGAGTGCGCAACCGTGAGCTGTTAGGGGGGAGATAACATATTCTGGAGAAGCCGTGAGATGGCGAGAGAAAAGTTGTCGAGGGGAGGATAAAAGAAAGATGGACTGAGTTCAGCATTGTTTAAAATGAGGAAAGTGGGACCAGACAAGGACAAGAGACTTCAGCAGCTTGTGTATTCTGTTTGAAGTCCCGGCCCATAGTCCAGAGCAACGTATCGATCCGGTGCTGTTGTTATGCTAAAGATGTGTTCTGTGGTGATGCCATATACTCTCGGACAAATTGATTATGCTGAAGAGTGCATGGCTGGCTCCTCTCTGGGCTGCGTTAAAATAATTTATGGGCCCATATGTCCACTCGGGTCATGAGACCAGCTACATCGTAAACACAAGAGTTATGGATTTGGCCTCGAGCGTTGATTCCCTGCCCAAACCCGATTGGGCCCTTTTACTGTCAGTCGAGCAGGAATGCTACGCGCTATAATCATTACTCTACTGTTATACATCATTTGAATAGGGATTCGATTTTTCGTTGCTCTTCGAAAATCATGTCACTGACATCAGTTGTCACTGCACTGAAAGAACTGAAGGTGACTTTACATTGTTACCATTTTTTTTTTTTTAGATATTCCTTTTTTTTTCTTTTTTTTTTACATTGAACATTTGAGTTTTAAATCAGGCTCAAGCCCAAAAACTGCTGCCATGGCCCGAGTATTAGCGCTCGTTTGGCCACAAAGACATGAACATACAAAAACTCATAGATATCATAGACTTCCCACGTACAGTGTGTGTTCCTCCATAGCTCTGCTTCCTAGCCTGTGTTCCTCCACCTCCAGAGAGGTTGTTTTCATGGAGATCTAAGTAATTAGATTGCCATTTTAATCCTTCTGCCTGCGTGAATACAACTGCTATATTTGATTCTGTGTCCAATCAACATAATTTACCATGCCAAGCGAGTCTCTTAAAGGAGAACCCGGGTCAATTTAACAGATTTCAAACATCTCACTTAGAATTTTTTTGCCTTTTTATCGAGTTGGAACCTCACCAGGCGCCGGCGAGGTTTGTCAAAAAACGTGCATTCTGTTTGGTATCGAGTTTCTGTTTTTCTACACTTCCTCCACAGATGAAGCGTTTGATGTTAATATAGTGCTTGTTTGAAGACGGTTGTTAGTGTGTGTGCATGATCGGTGCCGACCAAGTCAGAGGACAAATCTGACCTGACTTCGTCTGTGACGTCATTAGATGATGTATCAATTTCCCTCTGGGGATTGTCAAGCGCAGGTAAGAAACAAACCAGATAAGACGGATATGTTGGACCACTCACTGGCACGTACTGTATGTATAATTGGCTCATTCAAATGGGCAGACTTAATCATAGCGTTTATTGCAGCCTGCATTTTGCATATTTTAAATCCTCATTGGGAATTCAAATCATGGTGATATATAACACCTTTCCCAACACATCAGTGATGGGAACCCTGAGCTGCCAAGATTATCTTGACAAAAAGAACCGTGGTTTGCTCATATATATTTTTGGGGAGAATTTAGGCGCGTTATCACACTGCAGTTTGTGCTCACAGATTCAGAGGGATGGTTAGTGAACATCTCGATAGAGTCTGCAGAGGCTGGCACAGCAGGGCGAGCACAGTTGGTCTTTACTCAGGCAGGCAGAGATGGAGATGGAGGATAGGTAGACCAGAGAGCAGGGCCCTCTCTCTCTCCCAGGGCCAAATCAGAGTTACTATTAGACATGGTGCTGACTAATTTATAATACCAGGCGAGCTCCCATCTCAGCAGTCTGTCCTGTGTCATCCATCCTTTTAAGCCTGTGCTCAACCCACTACCCCTTAATTCACTCATGCCATGTTGTGCTCTTCCAGTGTCCTTCACGTCATGTGCCATAATTCAGCTTCCTTCACTTCAGCTCGCGGCCATTGAATTGTTGCAAAAAAAGCGACTGTGTTCTCGTGTTCCACCCTGTGGCCATGCGGGAGTCCAGCTGCATTTCGAGCGCACTCCGTCTGACGACCGGATGCACCTTCCTCAGCTCATCAGAGGGAACAGAGCTGTGACCTGCTAGTTCATTTCATCAGGAGCTGATTAAGGTTTGGCCAGAGGCTTATCAGTTATTGAGAGCAGTAGATGGAAAATAATTTAAATGGCTCTTCAGAGGCGAAAGCCGACCGGGTGGAACAGGAGTGTCCACTAAAACGCGTTCCATTATTTATGGCCTCTCACCTTCCTACTCTTTCAATGTCTTTTCTTTCTTATCTTTTTCCCCCTCAACTTTTCCTTTTGACTTTGAGAGTCACGCTTTTTCTGAGCACCTAGCGGAAAAGCAGCCGGACACACATACACACATATGTACCTACTGGTTTGTCTCATGCAAGTAATGGATTACATTTGCAGCAAATCCTCACAGCTGAGAAGCTGGAACCAGACATTTTTTGTCATTTCTTTTCTGAATAAGCTCCTGAAATAATGATCAAAATTGGTGCCAATTAATTTTTCTGCCGGCCGACTAATCGATACATCGACGTCTTGTCTCAGCATCATTTCGTACACCTTAAACATTGGCACACAAAGAAACCTAAGCAGCAAAGTATCTCCACACGCTAACGCACACTCACACCTTCATAAAGCGAGAGCTGTGTACCCCGGTAGACTAGTGGCTTTGGAGTCACGTCTGTACTGGTTGTCAAATCAATTGAACTACATTTGAAAGTACGCAGAGGCTTAGTTTGCTTGGCAACAGCACACCGTGATGATATTTCATAATGTTTGAATGGTAATTCATTTAAATTTCGCGGCCCAATGCTCACTTATTCTATAGCATGTATCCTCTCTGCTTTTCAACCGTGTGCCCTTTTGTCTCTAAATCCAGCGAGCCTTACACCTGCTACACTCCAGTGATTGAAGGGGTGTGAAGGGATAATGGTGGAATCAGACAAAGATGTATGCATAGAGAGAGAGAGAGAGTGTGTGTGAATATCGCACGTCCCCATGTGCAGATTAACAGCATCCACATTAGTCTTGCATCCCCTGGCCCTTCCCCCTCCTTTCCGCTGTCACTTTCCCACCTGTTCACTTTCCCTCAAGGAGAAAGGACAGGGGCACATTTGGATCACCGTGTCTTTTGAAGAGAAATGGCCACTCACCTGTAAATAATGCATGCGCTGTTCCGGCATGTGTCGCAGTTGGCCGTGTCCTGTCCTGTTCGATAGGTGAGTCTGCGGGGAAGATAGGAGTCGTGAATGAGTAATTACAGGACTTGTTAAGCTGCTCCCTCACACCTTCCTTTCTCATCTTGTTTGTCATCCCTCGTTAGCAGGGCCCAAGTAAACGAGGGTCTTGAGGAGCCATGCTGCCCTCCTGAGTGGCCTTTGTCCGGCAGCCAGGGCCGAAAGAGCACAGTGTCGGGGCCATTAGCAGTGTGCTGACTGATTTGAGGTCAGATAAGGCAAAGTAGTACACAGGATCAAGAGCTTGTGTTCCGGGAAGAAGGGTATCACAGAACAGTCGACCATCAAACCCACTAGTTGTGAAGTAGACTAAGCGTTCGTCTGTGGTTTTAGCATGGTGCATTAACAAAGCAGTGGCAGTAGATCTGCCGCAGATATGCAACAGTTATAGTTTTCGTGTCAAAAACGCTGTCTAGCAGAATTAATCAGCTAGACGACTACTTCTTCTGAGTAGACGATGACAACTAAAATGCAGCAATCGTGAATGCCCGACATCATTTATTACATTACCTTTCAATTACATTACAAATGTAACTAATGCATCTTTTTGTTACTGATGAATCGGTGGCTAATATGACCTGCTCTGTCTGCTTTTCTTAATATCACGGCTTTTTACTCACACTAGAGAAACTCCATCATTGATTAATCCATTCTGTACATTATAGTGTTGTCAAACGCACAGTAACCGTTATCCTCAGTATGAACATTTTTCATTATGGGAAAAAAAACTGAAATGGAAATGAGATGGCTCCTCTAAAGAAGATACATCTTGACAGTTTTGGACAGCAGCCCTTTGGCTTCATACAGCCAGCCCGTCTTCATTTCATTGTGATATTGATTCACCAAATTCACATTCAAACCCGTCAATATCCTATTATATTATATCTTGTGTGTCCCTGTATCGTTCTATTATCAGTTTCCTCTGGGATGAAAGATGGTCATGAAGCCAGTTCTCATTATAGATTCCTATTTCTCAGGGGGCAGCTAAAGACCAGGTGACGGCTCTGAATGGAAGTATTTGGTTACATGCTTCAAAGGCTCAATGGTTTTCTTATTGGATTACAGTGTGGAAATGTGCATATTGATTGACAGCAATAGTTTCCTCTTATAATTAATGACATATTAAAATGGAAGTACTGTGGACTCACTTCCCCGATGACAAGGACGATATTGTCTGCTGTGGTTTTTTATGGTTATGATCTGCACTGCTGCATGAACAGAACACATTCTTGTAGATCCAGTACAACTGTTATTTACCCAGGTGTCGTCCTTCATCTATCACTTTCCTTGGGTCACACATAGTAACTACCAAAATCTGTGAAGACTGACATCACAGCGGAAAGCACACCGTATGTCAAAAAGCATTTGTTTTGGTTTTATTTAGTTATCTGTTTTAGAGATGTAAGCCTCTTTGGTGATTAGTCGACTAATCTGTCATTTTGTTCTTGATTTCTATAGTTGATTAGACGTTTTTTAATATCTCTTTTTATTTCTAAGTCATTCATTTCCTAAAGTTGTGCTTTTGTGTGATTCTTTGTGGAGAAAATCAGCTTTACAGATTGATCAATGACGATTAAATCATTTGATAGATTAGTGGACACAATTGTACCTGTGCTAGTGGACTAAGACTTTCTTTGTTCGGGGACGGCCCTAAACTCCCTTTCAGGTGCTCACAGCAAGGAAAAACTACCAGCAACGTTTCTCCAGAAACAATGTTCCTGGTACTCTGGACAATCTGCAGACCTCAGTGTCACAACAGAAAGGTGAAACATTGTTCGTTCAAAGTGAGGTCTTTGGATTATCCACAGTAATGAGCAGATGTTTCTGAAGGGACCACAAATGGTATTCCATTTACTTCCATTGTATTTGGGTCAAGGCAGGAATCATTGTGAGCTATTTTTTTTATTTGTCAAACAAATCCTTTAAAACAATCACTGTTGTAAGTCAGGGTTTCTCTAAATGAACATTGCTGTGAGCACCACTGGATTCTCCTCATTGAAGTTAATGATTCGCGTTTCGTTCTTGTCTCTGATTTTTGCAGTCGCAGAGACGTTTCTCAGTCCCCCCCCCCATGACTCTTGTCACACTGCCCACCAATACAAATTAAAGAGCTATCATAAATGTCCTCTCCTTATCTACTCGTTTCTGTGCTATATGCTCTGACAGCTATACGAGAGGCGTTGATATCAACATCTTTTATTTAATGCCGTCGCCTAATGAGCTCATGGAGAGAGTCTGAGAAGAAGACACGGGGAAGTTTGCAGCTTCCAATCAATAAGCAGCCGATGGGATACACGGTCACCTGGGTCACCTCCTTTGAACAGCTCGCCCTTATTCTCTCCATTGCATCGCCGTCGTGCTGTCTCGATCTGTTACTAAATCCATCTTTTGTCCTTCCCCACCCCTCTCTCACACTGAGTTGATTAGAGAAAATAAGGCAAGCCTCCCTGGAGAGAGCGAAGCCAAAAGTGCCATTAACAGTGTATTTATCCACCCTACCCCCCTTTGTGCTACTCGGTGAGCTCTCCCAAAGGTCAGTGAGTGGGTGGGAGTCCAAAGGCACAACAACATGCACACATACAGTGTTAATAGACAACTAGCTAACAACAAGTCCCCATGAGTGTGATTAATTGGGTCCGGGCCTGCCAACATTGGCTGATGATGCAGCAAATTTATTCCTGCGCTTTGTGCGGTTAGATGCAGCCAATGATGTACTACGGAGTGTTGTATGCCCCGGGTGGGGCTGTACCTGAGGGACAAATGCGAGTGCTTGCATGCATTGGTGTGTGGGGACATGAGGCGAGTCTAAATTCCTTTTGTTCCCCCAGCAGCAGCATGGTAAGAGCTGCTCATACAATCTATACAGTTCTAAATAATACAATAACCAAGGGAGACGTAGCCTCGGCCTTCCTTGTCACTCTCATGTACTTTCTTTCACATGCTTGATTTCGGCCCATTTTCCTCGTCAACTGTCTCCGTTCTCGTTGAGTTGCAAAGTGGGGGAAGTCATTTTGGGTGTCAGGGGTCCGTAAGCGCTGTTTATTTTCTTTATTGACAAAGGTAGGTGACTTGCACTTTCCACTTCCAATTCTTGAATGGGAGTAAAACGATCCCAGGTGAATCATCCGCACAAAATACGAGTATGTTAGAAAATATCCAGATCCTTAATCGAATGGGGAGAAGGTGCAACTTTTGCACATAATCATGTAAGGGCAGAAATCAACTATGAATGTGTCTGAGTATTTGAGTCCGAAACACCCAATCGCAGACCCTGAAAGTCAGACTCGGCAGTTTCGGGGGTAATTGTGCTTTTTATTACTCTCAGCACATAAGCCATTGGATTTGTGTCAGCATGTCATGAGCACATGCATAGTGATGAATGGGCACGGGGGTTACATTTACTTTCATGAAAAATGAATGTCGCACAACATAAGCATGTTATATATCTGATAATTTCGCTTGGTGCACCTATAGCCTGAGGGGCACTCCTATTTGTTGTGTCAGTGACATTTATGTTAAGGGCAACATGGAGCTAATGTAGTGTGACTAAAGCAGCATTAGATTGTTTTTGCTTGGCTGATTTAGAAAAAAAGAAGTGTACAGGAAGAAGAAAAGTTTCAGATGGATTACAAGAGACTTATACTGCTCACTGACTTAAACTAAATGTAAGCTTTTGTAATTAAAATATGGAAATACAAATGTGATTGTTTCTTTGTGTATGCGACCAGATGGCACCATTAAACAGTAGTCAGTAATTTTTATTTACAAGTTAAGTCTCTCCTCATTCCCCTTCTCTTCCCTCCCACCTGCCACTTTAGACGCATCTGATGAACCAGATGTGCTTGGCAACACAGAGAAGATGGCTCCCCATGCTGCACCACATGTCCGCTTACTTTTTCACACACTACACACTTTTATGAGTTTGATGATGAACAGATTAAGGCTGCCTTGTGCAAGATTGTAAAATACTAATTTCCCATTTTTAGACAGCGTAAAGTCACACTGTCCTTGCTCAAACACTGTTGATTCGGGGTCCTACACTGTCGATCAAGTGCTTTTATACACTTTGTATACACTTTGTATTTGCCTGTGGTTATTCCCACAGGTTTTGGACTCCAGGTTGGTATGATGTCATTTTTATGGATTTTCTCACTCCATACCTCTCCACACAGTGCTGGTCAAAGCAGATAGGGATCTGAGTGCAGAGCCCCAGCAATTCACTCAACAAATTGGCCATTTTGTTTGCCTCATCCCTTTGGATAGACTATCCTCTTTTTCAGCGGTCTAGATGCTATCTACAGCCCTTTTGTATATACTCGGTATCCATTGGACAGTAAATTACTTTTTCACAGGCTATGGGTTTTTCAAAGGCCTTGGACTTACTAGATAAACACGGCATGCCGCTGGATGAGGCCAATTGTTAAATTTCTAGTTTCGTATTTTGTGTACTTTTCCTAAAAGTGCTTTAAAGTGTCACCGTATGATATGATGTCCTCAGAATATACATTTTTTCAGCATCATAACAATTACATTCTCATATTCAGACATATTTAGTATTCATATTTATTCTTAAGAAAGCCCCTGGGTGATACCGGCTGCTTTAATGCAAATACTGATCTCGCACACATTGTTTTGTTTTCACTGGCGGAATCTGTTCCGTTCACAAGGTACTGAGAACTTGTCTGTTTCACACGACGGGTCATCAAACCGCTTGGGCCAAATTGGGTGAGATGAATCGTCTGTGAACAAGTTCTGCTGCAGCGCCGTCATATCTGGAGGGAAATCATCACACACAAGGACACTGTGCTGTAATAGCACTGCAGGGCACATTCAGGTAAATGCCACATCATCGCCGCGACATGCAGCTGTGATCTCCTTTTCAACTATCTGGGTTCATCAGCCGCGGCTCTGCTGGACAGCTGTCACACGTACGATCTTGTCCTTAAGATCTAGAATTGATGTGACTCACCAAGAGGACACTTTTCCTGCTCATGCTGAATCATGAATGCGCTCTGTGTCTCTGATGTTTCCTTGGCTTTGCCCTGTGTACACCAGGCCCTTTTTCCCCCGAATAGTATTTATAGATACACCGATGTAAAGTAGGGGGCCGCT
Organism: Anarrhichthys ocellatus; assembly: GCF_004355925.1. Classification (NCBI taxonomy): domain Eukaryota; kingdom Metazoa; phylum Chordata; class Actinopteri; order Perciformes; family Anarhichadidae; genus Anarrhichthys; species Anarrhichthys ocellatus. Next base: position 5,543,378 of record NW_022280034.1, on the reverse strand, counting down.
AATCCAATTCACCGGATCAGTGACAGCCCTGATACTGACCTTATTAAGCAGATTCGGTATCAGCCATTAACACAGTTTCTTAGTGAAAGTTTGAACATTAAGTGTTTCTGCTATCAGTTTAGTCATGGTGGGCAGTTTTTAATGCTACAGCACTCTCTTGTTCAAATGTGTTCTATGCAGTGAGCTGTACAGATTTTAAGATTGTGAAAAAGAGAGCATTAATGCTCGGTATCGGCTGTGAAGTATTGGTAACGGTATCGGGAGAGGAAAAAGTCTGCATCTTTAGTGTAAAGTATTGGCTATAAGTGAGATGTCTTACCCTTCTCTGTGGGCCTCCCCCTTCTCCAGTTCCTGGATGACCCCCAGCAGCACCTTGATGGTCTCTTGGCTGGAGCTGATGAGATTTTCCATGGCCTGGAGCTGTGCTTTAACATCCCCGTCCTGATTCATAGGCACTATTTGCTTGCAGGCCTCCCGTGTGTGGTCGGGAGCTGCCCCACGAGCCTCGCCACCTCTACAGGGTGTCAGAGGCTCATCCATGCCCCGTAGAGGCCGGGCAGATAGCTGTCCTGTGTGGCACTGTGCCTGTGTTGTACAGCCTCTGCTGGAACGTGGTAGTGTCTCACTCTGCAGCCCGTTAAGCTGCAGTGCTTTCTTCCGCTTGCTACGCACAGACGGACTTTCCAGGCACTCCACCTGCGTGAGGGAGTTCCAGGCGATGGGGCCCGTAACCTTGGAGGCCCTGTCCGGCAGGGTCCGGGACGAGCCCTCCTCCAGATTATGCAGCTGCCTCTTTGCCGAGCGCTCTGTATCGGCCTCCCTGTGTTGTAATCCTGTCCTGGCTTTGGATGGGACACTGCAGAGCTGGTACTCAGCCTGCGCTCCGGCTCGGCTTCCTCGCTGTGTGCCGGCAAGGCAGTCTGTGTCTGCAGAGCAACTGAGCTGCAGAGCGTCAGAGCACAGGCCATCAGGTGCAGTGTGCTGCTCCACTGTGGCAATGCACTCATTAGTATGGAGCAGAGCCCTGGTCCTCCGGACTCCACTCCCACCGCAGGCTCCCTCCTCCTCCTCATCTAAACCCTGCTCAGCAGCCTTGGACTGCTTTACCTCCATGACAAAACCGTTATTCTGACCTCTATACGTTTCCACGGCCGCCACGTGTTTAAAGGTGTGGCCTTTTTTGCGCTCAAAGGGAAAGGTCTGATAGCGTTTCTTCAGATCGGGGGACGTCTGCACGCCTGTGCTCCTGGTGACGTTCGGGATGGACCGGCGGGCAGGGACGGTCATGTACTTGCGGTACGCCACTTTGTAGGAGATCGGCTTGCCGCCTTTCCCTGCTGCCTGCAACTCCGCCTCCCTTTGCTCGTTCTGTGCCTCGCAGATATCCTTGAAACGCACTTGCAGGGCCTTGTTTCTCTTCCTCACCTGTCGACTGGCTTCCAGGGAATACTTCACCTCCAGTGCCAGCGAGGTGGAGGGCAAGGGCGCTGCCTCCGAGTCAGACTCTGAGTTGGTGAGCATGCATTTGCCACCCTCCTTGCTCACCATGTTTCCTGAGAGGCATGGAGAGAAACGCTGTGTTAATCATCGGTAATGAATGGCCTGACTATTACATCCTACTTGACAGAACTCACCCGCTCTCTAAGTTGAGGGAGAAGGGAGGAACCTGTGCAGTTATTTAATGAATATTATCAAAAAGTGCCTTTTATTAGACATTTGTCATCATGCATGTCAAAAAGCATCACAAATATAATTTTTAAAGGAGAAGATTTGTCATATATTTTAGGTTAGATCCCCTGATAATTGATTATAACAGAGATATTTGGTTAATTAACGTTTAAGACTGAAGGTGTGGTGATGTCATGCAAGACTAAAGTTTCCTTAATCATCTACAATATATTTATCCTTGAAAGAAAACCGTCATTTCCTTTTTATTGCCAGTTGGCACAAGTCTGTTATGCTTGCCAATCCGTCTGTGTTTATTTACTGATGTGATTTAAGCAAGCCCTAAAAATAATCTTAGCAGATTTTCATAATCTTCATCTCTGTGAAACCAGAAACTCCATATTAAGCATCATTTTCATTTGTTCATCATTTCCAGTTAAAGCAGCTTTTGACTACCAGTTCCTCCTCTCCCACTCTCTAAGTTGATGAGTGTTGGTGTCTCAGACGCTGGACTTACAATCACGCTCATTCTCACACACTCTCATACACTACAGGCTACAACAGTGGCAGTGTACTGTGGACTACTCTGTAGACCGTGCCTGAGGTCTGCTCTCGGTTTATCTCTTTGGCTCATTAGGTTCAGCAGGATTCTTCACTGTCTGACCTTCCCCTCTTAATTATTAAGTAAAAACAGGGTTTGGGGCCTATTTGGGAGCCCATTTTCACTCCTCTAGTGTATGGGAGTATGGGGTGTTTTCATTTTCCATTTTCTAAATGTACGAAGACAAGAGAATATGCTGAAAAATGTTACCTGCAAACAGACAAACTTTTGACAGAGAACTGTGCAACAAATCCCCTGAGGAACAACATCCTGAGCATAAATGTGAAGACGAGATATGAATTATCTTTCCCCACTACCACAGGCATGGTGGGGGTATCGCAACTCTGCTCTTTGATGCTCTGACAGAAATATAATTCTCCTTCTGCCTGCTAATTTACAATAAGCAAACTCTCCACACACTCGTGTAGATGCTGAATCAGATAGGCTTATAATTATCATGCTCAGCTTATCTGCCGTGACTCTCTGTCAACTTCCTACTTCAAAGCTTTCTGTTTACTCACCTGGGAGCTATAGAATGGACATTTTGTCTCACTGTCTTCCCCGTCATCTTAGCGCCCTGGCTCAGTGTTTTTAAATTATAGTCTCCGTCCAGTTCCTAGCTGAGATCTAAGAGGACAGTTTCATCATTCTACAGATCAGTCTACAGAAATTCATAGCCTTGTAGCCACGCAGTATGATCTGTACATATAGCAATATTACATGTTGGCATAAGAATTCAGTCATTTTTACTCTGGCAATCTGCTAACAAAGGACATAGCAACATTAATAAAACATTTCTGTAAATGCGCCAGAGTTAGCCAAGAGGCTTTTTTTCATCTGTAGTCCCAGACTACCAGTGTTGGTTATTTCCAACATTGAGATACCGAAACAGTTTTTGCTGTGAATATCGTTTCTTGGTAGATCATACCTAACTTTCACAGTAGCCTGTCTCGCTTGCCAGATGCCAAAAATCTCATGGGCATTGGCACCATTTGTAAAGGTCCTGTCAAAAGAAACCCATGGTTGAACCTTGAAAAAGCCAAATGAGCCCGGCAATGTTGACTGTGCTCCCCTGAGCTGTCCAATCATTGCCCAGTAATGTCACTGGGAAAACTGTCTGAGAACAGCACAGCACATTTCACATAGACAGGTTCGAGATGGCAGCTTTCTGCTGTGCAGGCAGATGTTTGTTTGATTTTCAACAGACAGGTAATTACTAATGTGTCCCTATGACCAGGGAGTACAGTGCTGTGAAATGCATGTGGAACATGACTACACGTCCAACACAGACGGCATTAGGACAGAGTACAGGCACTTCTGCAATACAGTCCAGAAAGTATAGCCCGAGCATCATACAGTACATGAAAAATGGACAAAATATGACACATTCTCCTTACTGTGCAGTCAGGCACAAAGAAATGCCCAAATCATTTTTAAAAAGCACACCGTGTTATAAGTGGGAACAGTCTAACCAACATCTCTAGTTTGGTAAGACCCCCCCCCCCCTCCCTTCTGAATGTTTGACGATGCGCCGCTTATTCCCCGATTATTATCTATTCACCAGCTTGGCTGTGCTTTCCTGGTCCATCACTGTCGCTGTCCTTTCCATGTTTGTTCCAAGGATGACATTTTGAATAAGAGATTAAACTGTAGCCTTACCTCCCCTCTCCAAATAAGGTCAGTGAACATGTCTTTGTTATGAGCTATAGGCCAAAATTAAACATTATATTCAATATGTGCAAAATTATATCTGTTTACAATTCAAGATGCCACCCTGCTCTGAACCAGATATTGAGACGTGAATGTATCTTGTCAGCACAAACGGCGCCAATGTTTTCTCCGCTCTCCCTTCCCTCCACACAGCCTCCACAACGCATGCAGTTTCATGGTATTGTATCGTATCCTCGTTTAAATTGGATCCCCTTTGACATGCCAGCACTGCAGGCTGAATGATGTGTCCCCGGCTCCACTTATCTGATTTGTTACCCATTGGGTTCGGACCCGGGGGACTGCAGCATCGCTCGTACCACACCTCCGGCTAGAACAGCCCCCCCCCCCCGGCCTCTTGCATAAACAGCATGACTCATCACACAAGGCTGTGACAACTGCCTCTTTTTAGGGTGGCCCTGATCCTTTTTTTTCCCCCAATTTAAGGGGCAAGTAAGTGAAGTGAACTGACCCACTATTTTCTACCCAGTAGGACAGACTGAAAACAGACCTCACAGGATCATGTGCGCATGGCAAAACATATCGGACATGTTCACAACTGACCTTGTTTCAGCAGCACGGCTCACAAGGCTGTCGTACTGGCGCTACGGGTATTATTTGGGTTATTTCTAGGCACACAAGTGAATTTTGTCCATTTAGAGAGCCTGTTTCACATGGCTGGTTCTTGGGGAGATTTTCTCTGCTAATTCAGCCATTGTTTAAAGCTTTGGAGCGATGCAGGGACAATCCAGATTGCCGTAGTAATGCAATTCATTATTCTTTAATGGAAATGGTCTTTATGCTCGGAACATGTGCTCATCTAATGCAACACACCTTGAATTTAAAATGGTTTCCCCATTTCTTGCATTATTTTAAACTGCATATGAGTCGGCAGTTTTGTGAATGGCGGTTGCCTAATTGAACTTTTGGTTGCAGGGGGGAAATTCATAAAAAGGGGGAAATCTTAGTGTTCTGATTCCACCTGGGGATTGAATGTTTACCATACGGTTGAACTTGACTCATTTTGTTGTATCGCTTCTGCTCCAGGGACAGGAACATTCATTAATATAGTATGCATCAATAGTATGCATCACAAAACCGGGGGATTGATTAAATGCTGGAAATATGGCTATACATGTCAATTAGCGGCAGCAACCTAAACAGCCTTTCCTGTTTAAGTATTCATCTGGGTTTTTCATTCAACTTTTCCAACATGGACATTACCTTGATTTATTCAATGTCGAACTGATAAGAATGTGGTCGTCAAAAGTCACTGTGACCGCACAAGACATGGCCATAACTCAAGAGTTCATATGTTAATTACGAGAATTTCATACAAATGTCTAATAGGATAAAAACAATGAAGGGATGACTTTTTGGGCAGACGTGGATGTAAACTGCAACACGGCTGGTTGGTGGTGGCAGTAAGCATCAGGATTTGTAATTACTGACAAAGTGAGCTCAAAGTCTGCCCTTGTGCTCCACGGTCACCAAAAAAAAATACAAAACCCTGCTCTCCTATTGCTGCAGTTTTACAATATTACAGCTCAGCATGGCGTCAGATGCTGCTCGAACAAACGAGTGTGTTAGTATCATCGCAGCCACAGAAGTTCCAAACTCTACTGTAATCCAGCTTTATCTACTACGCGTTTTGTTTTCCTCTTTTCTCTCTTCTGTCAGCTTCCGTTCATAATTACACGGGGCTTAGTAGTGTTTTGAGAAGTCTTTGATCTGTCTCTGAAGAGCACACTGATTATGCAGTAAGAAGACATCCAGGCTCTTCCTTTACTTTAGCTTGTGTTCGTAAGGTCATTAGACGGTGTAGGTGTATTGTGTTTTTATTTTTTAATTTTCTGTCTTGTCTCTGTGCTGCAGCATGTGAGCAAGCACGGGTGCACCCATGCTCTCAGGGTGTGATGCGAGGATATATATAGCCGAGTGATTGACTGTACCGGCGAGTGTTGAGGGATAACTGCAGTACAGTGCATTAGGCCGATACCAAACGCAGCAAATCCTTTGTCAGTTAATGCTAGCTTAATGCCGTAAGATGGAACGGCACTGGAAATCACAGGATTTTAAGGGGATTGTCTCCCTAGTAATTGTTGCTCAGTCATCATGGACCACTGTGCAGTTGCCAAGCACCATTTTCAAGATTTCACTCTGAATAATTATGTAGCTTTGCTGCTTTTAGTCGAGAGCGCGGTATGAAAGTTACTAATTATAAACCGAGGGGAAGGCAACATGTTTAAGTTAAGCTCACGTGTAGATCCAGGATAACTGACATTTTTAATACCATTGTGAAGTGTCGGCATACTTCTGTGATACATATCCAATCAAATATAGATGCAGCAATGGCAACCTGGCTTTGAATGAAACCAGATGGTCCTAAACTGTGCGACAAAACCTCACGGATGATGAAGCCAAATTATTCGTGTTACAGAACTAACGCACAATAGTTGTTAAGCTTTGCTGTTCCATTTGTGGTTTAATATGGCATCATAGTGATGAATATGTACATGAACTTAGTGTTCCTTTTAATGTCAGAAGTCTGATACTGTGACGGGATAAATCCAGATTTGCTGTTAATCCACAGCACATAGAACATCCTCACACGTTTCCTCCATATGCACAGCATTTGTTGACGAGCCATGTGTGCATTACATATATTCCCACATTCATATTTTATATTCGTATTACATTTAAATCGATTTCAGTTGTATACGTGTAGCTCGTGTGTGTGTGTGTGTGTGAGTGAGAGTGTGTGTGAGAGGGACTGCATTAGATACTGCAATTAAAGTACAAGACTTGATGCAGCCTAACGGCCTCTCACTGATCCTCCTAAGCCTGAGAGTGTGTGCTGTACACGTCATTACTATCCTGCTGTGTATGATGCTAGAAATTACCACCTTGAAAGACGCCTGCTGCTGTTTTCATGGTGGACTTCTTATCCTCACACTCAAGCCTGCGGACATTGTAGCCTTATTGTTTTGTACTCTCTTTGTCCCCACCGATTTGTCCTTCCCTTTGCCGTGAACTCACTCGCTGTAGTTAGTCGGCTTTTTGTGCGACGCCTGCACCCAGGTGGGTTCTTGGGAGCTTGATGAATTTACGGGTAGCCTGTAAGTCACACGTCTGCTAACATGCAGGCTAGATGGATATAAGACCTCGTGAAAGGATGCATGCTGCAGCGGCTGCCTGTTCTAATCAGAATGCATCAGATCGCTCTCTCCTTTCCTCTCTTTCTTGTCTTCCTGAAGAACATTATATATCTTCTTTCTGTCACAGGTTTTTTTTTGTTTGTTCTCCTCCTCTCATTCTCTTCCCCTTTGTTGCTTTCTGTCTCTCCCTCTCTCTTTGCCTTCTAGACACGCTGAGGGTTTCAAAGCTGATGGGTAACTACAGAACTCCCCTGCTGCTCTCAGATTCCTCCTAGCCATCCCCTAGCAAAGACAAAAAAATAGAAGAAAGAAACACACAAGGACAGAGGGGAGGAAAATACTAGAAGAAACAGGTGCATGGATGTAGATGCAGCAGGATTGAATGTGAGAGAAAATAGACGAGATAATAATGATGAAGAGGGAAGATGAAGCCAAAGAGAAGGATCCATGAACAAGAATAGAAACCCTGGGACGGGAGGAGAGAGACGGCAAAAGCCATGCTGTTTTATCAATAAGATGTATAATTATAGTCATAATGATAGTGGAGGAAGGGGGGCAGCTGTAAATTCTATTTCAACTATTTCGTAAAGTCTTAACTGTACATCAAATCCAAAAATACATGCCAGGCCATTTGATGTGAAAGTTTGAACACTTTTTACACTCTGTTTGCAGGACACTTACAGGAACTATTAAAGGAACACGTCACCCACATAGTGAGTGGGACGGTAGTGGCAGAAGTGTTTTACATAGTTTGCTTTGGCAAAGACGCACGTGTTTGGGAAGTAGTGAGCGTAGGACTGGATAAAGTGGCTCCCCGTTTTGTTCATTTTTTTTTCTTTGGAAAATGGAAGGTAATAGTAAATGGACTTGTACTTGTAATAGTGCCTTTTTAGTCTTCCGACTACTCGGAGCGCTTTTACACGACATGTCATTCACCCAGTCCCGCCCATTCATAACTGATGGCAGGGGCTACCATGCAAGGTGCCACCTGTCCCATCAGGACTACTTCATCATTCACACCCAATGGTTTAGTGTGTTAAGTGTGTGTTCGGCTAAGTGTCGGAGAAGATGCGTAGGGCACTTTTAATGGTTCAAATTCACATTAGGCCTACCAGCATGCTTGACAGCTCACCCCGACCTCCACCTGCTGGGATCAATCATTTCTATCAGCATCAAGCCACAGTAGTGTTTGCTAGGACCTCAAGCCACACGTAATTAGTGCTGGAATGAACTTATTTGACATCATTTTCGATAATCAGTGAATTATTTGACATTTATCAAGTAATTGGAAATGTAATGTGTGTGTGGAGTTTGGACTGTTTGGAAGCGATTTCAAGATGTCTCCTTGGGCATTTGTCATTATGTAAAAGACAAAAGTGTTAATTGAATTTTTTTAATCAAAAGAATTGTCTGTTGCGAAGCTAGAAGTATGTAAGCTACAAATATATAAATACTTCAAATCAACTTCTTCCCTTCTATGTCTCCCTCTCCCTCTGCCTCTGGGCCCCGTCGGTGTAAAGCAGTGGGGAACACATGCTTTACACACACATACACCAGCGCGCACCGACAGCAACACCCAGGTGGGATGATGTGCGAAGAGAGTGCTTCTGTATGCAACAGAAGAACCGAAGTCCCTCACACACACTCGCACCTTCCCCTCTTCACAACAACAGACGCCCGCGATTCACCTCAACTGCTTGGCGTTGTCGGCGGCGCTCCCGGGGAAAAATCTGACTCTTAATGAATAATCCTATTAGCACATGAAAGGTAACATCTGGCTTGTTCCAAAAGCAGTCATTCTTTCATACGAGAGCAATTTGTCTCCTGGATGAATGAATGCCCCTCCTAGCGAGCAGGTTCACAGGAGGCGAATGTCCACTTCCCCCACTCGTTTGGAAACCCCTGCACGCTCTCTCCCTCCCCCACTCCTCCTCTCACACGCTGTCATATTTACTTGTTTTGGGGAAGCATGGGTCGTGAAAAAGGAAAAAAAAAAAGTTCACAAAACTGCTATTCGCGCAGACCAACTCTATTTTATTTCTCCCCGTCGGTTCTCTGTGTCAACGCACGACGTCTCCGTGTAAAAGCTTTGTCGTAGCTTTGTTCTACTTGCACAGACTCCTTTCATGCGAGCGCATAAGTGGCAGAACAGTCGGTCTTCGTCTCCCTTCTCTGTCGCGCAGTGCCGAGGTGCAGACTGATTCCTAAAAATAAAGATTGGCTTTGAAGCGGTGGGCCAGCGCGCCCGTCACTCCTGGACGGCCGTGCCGAGTTCTCACGGAGGTTCAAGGGAAGCCAGGCAGTGACTGACGTAGAGGGAACATCATCCCTGTCCTGTCATTTTATTTAGTCGTTTTTACATTAGATAAATGAGTCTGCGATAGCAGGTATGTACTTTTCATGTCACTCTTGGGTGCCGGCACATAAAACCCTTCAATTGGGAAAAAAACAAATTCAGTATCCTCTCCTGTCATACTGTCTCTATTACTTCTCGCAGACAATGCTTTTTTTCTCCCTCTATATATCTCTCTCTCTTTATCTATCTTCCCTCAGTCTTCTTCTCAGTGTCTGGGCAAAGTGAAATAGAGCAGAGGGGAGATCGTATCGGAGCGTTGATGTGAGATATGGTTGAAGGGGAGACGGAGAGCGATGGCAGAGGGCTCATGGTGATGAGTGGGAGTGACATGCGTTTTGTGTGACGGTGGAGACGTGAGGGTTCAAGACGACCCGTGTTCTCTCTCTCCTCTCTCTCACACACACACACACACACACACACACACGCTCCAGTAATCTGTACAGAGATGGTGACTTCACCCAGTCCATTAATCTAGATTAGTGTTAAATGAAGGTCCTTCATCAGATGCAGCCCACTGTCTGATGTCCAGATCTCATTACCTATTCCTCTGTGCTGCAAAACACTGCTGCCTCTGTACGTGGGACAGCCGCTTCACGCAGGAATTCTGCAATTGTTCTTTTTGGTTTTGATAGCAGTGTGGTTTATGTAATGCTCCCTCAGCTGCAAGACTGAGAGGAAATGCAGTATCATGCAAGCCCTTGTAAGCAAGCAGTTTTAGCTCTGTATGCAGAGCCAGTCGGGTTAAATCTGGATCGAAATCCTCTCAGAAACCAAAACCTGACCTGCCAGATCTGATGAATGTCAGCTAGTCAGGCAGTGAGTTCCCCCCCTCGTTTCTTTTCCTGAGATATATAAACATTTTTCAGCTTTAAAGTTTTCTAAACTGACTGAATGCTCTCTTAAGCTCAGCACCAACACATTCCCCAGCCGCTGCATGAAATCTCCCTGAACCACTTCTCCCCAGCAGAGGCAACTAAGCTGAACTCAAATCAATCTGAGATTTGCCTCCTTTCATCTGCCACAAGCATTTGATATTTGATCAGCTGACTGAAAGGGAAAATCTCCAGTGAAAACATTCCCTGTGGATAATCCCGGGCTCAGCCCCGCAGAGCGAGCCGGTGCCTCGGATTTCCCACCTCCAGAGGTTATTTGATCAGACTCGCAGTTGCAGACTGAGAGGTGAAATAGAGGAGAGGACAAGAGCAGAGAAGAGCGACTCACCTCAGACTGTGAACTACTGACGTAAAGGATGCGTTAGCCTAGATCCCTGGCTCTGCCCATGCATGCCCGTTTCCTTAGTGGATTAGAGGCGAGCTGGAAGAGGAGGCTATGCCATGGCAGAAGTTAAGAGGACAGGCAGGCAGCGGCACGCAGGCAGAGCGGCAGCGTCAGTAGTTGGAGTAGTTGTTGCACATCGGCGTCCTCTGATCCAGTGGCGCGAGGTTCCTCTAAGCCCCAGTCAGAGTCAACACTCCCCCTCTCTTTTTCCTCCTCTCCACCCGTTCCCCTTTCCCTTCTCCGCACAGCGTCGGCAGGGGCTCTCACTCACTCACTCACACACGCATGCACACACACTCACACACTCGCACACAGTGGCTGAACTCCGGACGCCTCAGCGACAGAGCCCACGCAGGCAGAATATCCCCATCGTGCCGCCGCAGTTCTCCTCTCTGGTTTCCTCCTTTTTTTCTGCATGTGTGCGTGGGGGGAGAGGGAGGGAGAGAGAGAGGGAGGGAGCGAGAGAGAGAGAGAGAGAGAGCGAGCAGGGGAGAGAGAGAGAGAGAGAGAGAGAGAGAGAGAGAGAGGAACAGGGGGGAGAGAGAGAGAGAGAGAGCAGAGGGAGGAGGGAAGGTTGCAGTGGAGAAAGTACAGCTCCGGTTTGGGCTATACATCTGGCAGGTTCACGCATCATCCCTTTATCTCGTCATCACTAAGAGCGGTTCTGTCAGTGACCTCACTTCCTTGGAGACCATATGCTCATCAAAACTTCCTTCGTCAGGAGCAGAAGAATTAACTTTTAATACATCACACTTTTCCTCAAAGCCCTGCAGCCCTTTATGCCAGCGCTTGTCACGAGAAAGACATGGACAGATGTGTTGTGTGAGACACAGTCTACATGCATTTCTGTGTCTTTAACTCTTGTGCGTGCGTGTGTGCGTGTGTGTGTTGCTGGGCATTTCCATAGAGTGATGCTCGTCGTTCCATATCAATCCTGAGCGTTTCATCACAAATCCATTCACCTCTCTTTGTGTGGAAAAAAAGACTCCATCTGCTTGTTGTCCCTCTCAAGACTTTGTTTGCCTGATCTCATCCGAGCTTTTCCTCCATCAGTCGGGGGATAGTTGGCGTTTAATGCCGTTAGTGCAGGAGAAGACATGTTTGTCATCTGGGAATGTGCGTTTGCCTCTTGGACTTGATTGGATGTGTGGTGTATTATTGGAGTGCCTAATGAATGAAATTACTGAGGGAGGAGATGAACCCTCTTGGTGAAACCTTGATCATGTTAAAGTGGAGCTGTATTGTGTGCCTGGTTGGATGTTTTCAGAGCCTCAGCTCGCCCTCACCCTCTCACTGGGAAACTCCTGGCTCTGCTTTAAGCCTTAGGTACCATGGTAATGAGCTGCAGCTCTCCAGACAGCTGCTGCTGCTGCTCCTGTGTGTGTTTTGGCATTGAAGTGCACGTGTGAGTTTCTCCTCATCCCCGGTGTTAACCGGTGAACGGGCCTATAAACAACGCGCAGCCCATAACGCGTACAGTCAAGATAGGCTAACTTCATTCAAACTTCAGAACCTTGTTGAGTCAATATGTGTTGTTTTTTTTATTGTTCGTGAGGTTTCATGAAATTTTGGGTAAAAATTAAATCCACTCATCAAATTGAAGCTCTCGTCAGTAGTTTAGTAAAAGAATTAACTGAGATTGGACCACAGGGCATTCATCTTTTTTAGTAAAAGTATATTTTTTTTATAATAACAGTTCTTATCTATCTTATTCTTAATAGGTCACTTCTCATTATAAAATCTTATTAATGCCACTTTATTGTTGTTATTATTGTGTTTCTCATTAGTTTTATTTCCCTGTCGATTCAAAATCGGATAATTCCTTATTTTTGGATGTTTTGTCGTTGAAATCTTTTCTCATCATCGTTAAATCCTTTTATATCGTGACGTCATTTCTTGTTAATTAAATAAATTGATGACACATTTACGATTGTATGCGTCATACTGGTGAACTAAAATGATTGTATGGGTGGAAGAGAAGAATAAATGTTTCATTGTTTCGTTCTCTAAATAACATAATAGTCGGTGTGTCCTGTGGGAGAAAGTGCCAAAACACTTTTAGAGAATAAAAAGGGAGATGTTGCTGAGTTATTACAGCCGGGTTCAACCCGCAAATCCATTCGACCTTCCTTCCGTTTGTTTATCGCCCTCTCACAGCTCAGCCCTTTATGACACGTGTGAATAACAGAGTTGTGCGATGCTTTGTTCAAGCCTTCGCCTCATCTTGCCTCTCTCTGACGTGAAAAAAAGAAACCTCTGTTTTCTCACTGCACCCACACTCACAACACCGTTCCACGAGACTGGCTTCTTGTTTGGAGTGACGGTAACACAGCCAATGACGGGCTGCAGGTTTGACAAAGGAGAAAGCTGAATAATGTTTGTTAAGATTTCCCCTTGGAACGTTGCGGTGCCTGGCAAGTGTTTTTCGGTCTGAACCCGGGGTTAATGGCATTTGTTTAATGGGAAGAACTCCCCTGGGAGGTGATGTCTACAGTATGTGGGGTTGGAATAGGCCTCGCTGTATTTTCTTTTATTGGAATCTGCTCTGCGATGTTGCTGTGTAAGCACACTGTTTCTCAGATGGATAGACCGATGGCATTGGACAAGTCACAGGAGTGACGACTCTATTGATTTCATTACCTCCAAGCCAAGCCCTCGGGGGACTCCTATGTGATGTCCTTGTCCCCCTGCTTAGATATGCTAAACACAGTGCTGTGGTTAGAGGAAGACACAGACCCAATATTCCATTTTCTTTTTACTGCCGTTCTGTCCCACAGATTTCTTATGTTACTATCAAATACAGGCTAAACAGCAGAGAAATCTTCCAGAAATATTACAATATATGAAATACGGCACCTTGGCTTAGGTGGAACAAAGAAGAAATTACTTCCCTCAATATCACCGTCGCTTATCACCATGGATAAGAAGTGACAAATCGGTTCGTTACGAAACACAAATGTCATCGGAAGCATCAATGAAATGCGATGAGGAATCACGTCGTTATTGCGTTACTGGTGCTCGATTGAAAATTAAATCTCGTCACATCCTCTTTAATAACATTTTAATGGACTTGTACCTTCTGTGATTTTGAGTACAGAGTTGTTACCGATTCCAGGGCATAGGAGTGTTCTCTCCTCCCACTGCTTTTTCCTCAGCTCACACTGCTGTCAATTAGCGTGGCATGTGTTTTTGTGGAAAGGATACCTGACTTACCAGAATTAATTAGGGTAGATGCTAGAATGTACACGCCAAACTTGGGTAAATGCTTGGAGGAGGAGGAGGGGGGGGGGTTAGCCCTGAAGTTACACAACTTTAGCTCAGAATCTTAAGGTGGACTGGCTTTTAAGGTGGACCAGCTATTCTAACTCCTCCAAACTCTGAATGTGATTACTCTGTATTTGTGCGCATACAGTAGTCAAGTGTAGCTGAAAACATATATATTTTTAAATGTATAAATGCTATGCCAAGTGGTTATTTCAGATGGACTACACATTTATTGAATTTCTAGAAAACATTGTGAGCTATATATTGTTAATGGGTTATGAAATGACCTCTGGGGTTTAAGGATTTTGGCCATATCGCCAGCCTTACAATAAGTTATCTAATGCACCGAAACATCTCAAGTGTTCTTAAACTTCTTCTTAGATTCCCAGATAACATACGTATGAAACTTTCCTTCATAGCCTCACTACCAATCCGTCCCCTGAGCTCCTGAGTGCATTCAGCCACACAAAGTGAATTAGATCGTCGAGTGTCATAGCTGTATGGAGCCGACGTACTTGACGGTGAAGAGAGCTGTCTGTTTATGGTGGCTTTGATCTCTCAGCAATCATGAAAGAGAAAGGGACGGTTTAGCATGCGTGTGTGCATGTGTGTGTGTGTGTGTGTGTGTGTGTGTGTGTGTGTGTGTGTGTGTGAGTTTCAGCTGACAGACTGATATGATGTGTCTGTTGCACTGCCCCAGCAAGTCTCTGAGTGAGAAGCAAAGCTGAAAATGTGCCTAGCAGGTACGTCGGTGAGTCGCTCTCCATCTGCTGCAGTCTTTTAGTCTTTTCATCAAACGTATGTACAAAGATGGCCTTAAGTCAGTCCAAAAAAAACAATTAGGCGGGTTAAAGCAACGTAAAGCTCGGCACAAGTACAAACGTGCTGCAAGTTACACGAGCGAGATATGTTGAAATTAGATAGATCGCGTTAAAGATGAGGAAAAATATCAACTTTCAAGGTTTGTTTTGAGCAGATTTGATATCGCCAACTCAACTCACAATGTTTAAAGCTGACCTTTTGTATTAGCGATCTGGAGATCCACACATTCATATTGACTTGCACAATCCCCCTCATGCTCCAGTCTATCCACACAAACTACCACACCAACCGGGCAATGGTCAGCGACATCTATTTCCTGTATGATGTGTGATTGGCATTGGTCACGGGGAGCTTTCTTTTGAGAGAAAGTGGCTTCAGCTCAATGGGGTTTCCTGCATAAATGTAGGTGTCTGTTCAAGGAAGTATAATGCTTTGATGTATTAGAGTGTGAAAGTGCTTCCTCAAGCTTGTCTAAGTTTGACGCCGTGAATGAATGGCATAACGGGTCAGTTTCATGGCTGGCTGCCCAGGTGTTCGGTGGTTATTATTTATTTCTATGTATCCAGAAGTGTTGATCTGGACGTCACCACGACCAAGAAAATGAAGTGTGAATGGTTTCATTCACACTTCACCTCGAACAGGTCCTCCTTCTCCTGTTGCCATTGGCTGACCCGTCTTCCTGACACCTTGTTGGCACTGATGTTTGAGCCAAGCGGACTCGCTGTTGAGTCCTGCAGCAGTGGCCAAGTGCCTCGCATGTGTCAGCTCTGCCTCCCTTTGACAGGCCAGTGTAAGAAAGTGCAGCCGCCTCTCCAGCCTCTCTGTTCTGTGCGTGCGTGCGTGCGTGCGTGCGGAAACAGAGGTGGGCAGATTGATTTTCCCCTCTGGTACAGAAGCAGTAAGACTGCATGAAGTCATTAGTGCTCCTATGAAACAACAACAACAGCATACAGTGTTCAAATCAAGTTACTTCTAATAAATAAAAGGTATATTATAATTGATATTGCCTGACAATGTGATAATATTGTTGTTTTATAAAAATTCTGTTTTCCAAATGAATGAAAATGAGATGTTAAGGATTTCATTCTAATGTGTGTGTGAATGTAATGTAATGGCTAAAGGCAGAGCACAGTTCATTTCTTTGGACACAAGTTATTAAATTAAAATGTGTACATAATTAGTTTTTTAGATAACTCCTTTAATGACTGAGTGTTAGTTAGAGAATATATAAATTGAGTATAAATTGTGTATTCTACAGCAGCAGAAGAGACTTTTCCTCTTGACATTTTAAGGTGGTTGATCCACAGCTACTTCATTTATTTTTAGATATTTTTTGTATGTCGTGTTCTCCTGTTTTTTTCTTTGTACAGGGACTATTGACGCCATTTCACATTTTCATGTGAATTGTCCACAAGAAATCCCCTCAGTGGGAATATTTCTAATCCCAGTTCCAACAATGCTTTCTGTTATTGAGGCAAACTGAAGAGATCTCACCGTGTGCTGTTGACTGCCTTTGCTATCACCCAATACATGATGCAGCAGTGTGCATCACTTGTGTTTGCACTATGTCTTCATCCCGCTCGGATTAAATAGCACAGTGACGACGTGAGGGTTTTCTGTGGGCTTGTGTAATTTCCGTTTTAATGAGCCAGCAAATTCATATTTCATCAGGCCTGAAGCTAATAGAGAGAAAGAGGGAGTCATTTTTGTCCCTTTAGGTCATCCCCCCCCTCCTCCTCCTCCTCGTCCTCCTCCTCATCTTTCTCTATACGTCTGTGTTTTCTCTCCTCCAGAGACGGGACAAGGCTCTCCATCTACATCTCTCTGGAGACCGACATGCCATTTCCCTACTGGCTTAATTAGAGGCTTAAGACAATGCTCTGTTTATGGGGCAACCCTTCACTACGAGAGCAAACATCATTTCTTTTTGCTTCTCCGCTGTCAGGCACTAAAGTGAGATGAATTATCAGAGAGATGCGAGCTACACAGCGGCGTATGATGGATCTGGCCCTGCTCTCTAATCACCGCTTTTTCATTTCCGCTAAGATTCTGCCTCATTTGCCCTCACGCCTAAGATGGATATTGGAGGCAGGGTTTCGGAAATCTGCAACTTCTGGCCACTGTGATAGATATGAATAGTAAAGTATCCGTTTGTTGTTTAGCCTGAGGAATAGATAAATGCTTGAGATTGATGACAGCTCAAGTGGTGGACATTAAATGATTTACTTCCTTCAACATATTGATCATTTTATTTTGTCCTGTCCTTCAGGTGCTTCATCATCTCCAGTGTAAGCTCAATGATCAATCTAAAAATGATGCTTTCTGGCTTTGCGCATATCTTCTGTAGCCTATTTGAGGTCATGAGCTTTGTCTCAAATCGCTCCCTTTCATGACAAACACTTAAGAAGGCCACTCTTGTATTTAGAGAATTGAGATTTCAGACACTTATGAATCATCATTTTGCATCATCACTGACAAGTGTAGTGTTTTATAACTGCAATGTATCTGTCTGTCATCTGAAAGAATTGTGTACACGCTCTGGACACTACAATGTTGTCCGTGCAAGACTTTGCTTCGGTGTACGGCTAATTTTCATATCGGTAACATGTGCCATTGAAAGAATTTTGAATCAAAAATGTGATTTAATTCAAATAAATGTAGCCGTCGAGCTAGAATACAAACGAGGCATGACATGCAGGTGGCATCACTCAATCATAATGAAAGCAAGCTGGTATATCTTAAGCAATAAAAGGAGTTGTGTCAGGACGTCTTAACTGTTCTGGTTCTCCTGTTCTTCTCTTGTGCTTTGGTTATTAGTCATTAATGTTAGGTAGGCGGCTGAAGAAGTGTTTTCTCGTTCCCTCGCTGTACCAACACCCCTCTGTGCAGCTCCTCAGTGTGTCACATCCCAAAATCAGAATTGATTGGCCCGTTTGTAACTACTGAGGCGGAGACGGCTTCTTTTCTTCGCCTGCTTTATTTGATTTCCCACCTTCCGTTCTCTGTGCTTGAAAAAATATATATATAATGGATAAAAAGGCATTGTCATGGTAACGCCGCAGGAATTATCCCGACCATAAAAGTGGAGAGATGAGCCACGAAAGGACTTTGCTGGCCTTTGAGATCTTCTGGTTCACTCCAAAACGCCGCTGGACACTGTGAAAGACCTGTGCAGTCAGCTGTATGACAGTGACTTTGTGCTTATCAACTTAGAGCTGGAGACCTGAGAGCAGCATATCTGAACTTTCCCATTCCTCCCGTCATACCCCCACATCTCTATTTCCTCACGTTAGCCCTGAACAGCTGGTGTGGCATGTGTTCCTGTTCCGCATTTAGATCTTAATTGCTGCACAGTGAAATGTCTGAATCCCTTTTCTGGGTTTTTCTCTCTGTGTCTTCCACTCTGAGACCAAGTCAAGCTGGGAATATGGCAGCTAGATCCCTTACCTGTATTTAATGTGCCATCAGGATTTGCCAGCTGACCCTACTGCGTCTATCAGCAAAATCATTTGTCGGGCAGCTTAAAGGGTTTTTAGGTTTTTATGTCATTGTATGGATTTACAGTGGTGTTCCTCATGTATTCAAATCCAAACATTCAAGTTTTGGTCAAAGTACGTACGTCCAAGGAGCATGGAACAATATGACATGGGTTTCTGCATGATGAGGTTATCCTTACCCTTAGTCATTGTATATTACCTACAGGAACTCAGATGGCCTGCAAGGAATGAGAAATGTACTGCTGTGGATGCCAAGTTAGTCCGAAAGTCGCTCAATAACACAAACGGACTAACCGATTTAACGCGGCGGTAAACCATCAACTCCCGTGTTCTGGGAGGTAAAATGAAGAAAAAAACTTTGTCAAAGGAGTCTGGTGGCTTTAAAGACAGAGATGTAACTGCTTCAGTTCCACGTCCGACAGGGCTGTCTGTCGGCAACCTTCCAGCTTATATTAGTTCAAGTGGCACTCCAGGGTGGGCATTTTTCTGAACAAGGCAGGAAATACGAATTTGAAATGCAAAAGAGGCGGAACGCATTGGCCAAAATGCAATCTCAAAACCCTCAGGCTACAGTCCGACGATGACGTAGTCGGCTACTTGTGAAACAATCCGATTGTACATGTCGTCTCTCAACTCCACCTCAGAGTACTAGTCATTTCATTTCAGATATCATCCCGATCACGATTGTGATCCCCATGCCATCGCCGGCATTCCATTCGGAAAAAACCGGAGTCGACCTGATTCATTCATAATTCATTCATGAGTAACACGTTATAGCGATGAAATCAATAGTGGTTTTGGCGTATGTATGCCTGTGTTGTTGGCAGTCTCGTTTGAACATTTGGAGTACCTTAATGGTTATGTAAGCAGCGCTGGAGCCTTATGCCAAGTCCCACACTGAGGCTTACAGCATGTAAGATTTGCTCTGAACGCTCGTCCTCTTGGGGCTTCATGCACAGCTGAAGTGGTGGAAAGAATAAACGAGCATGGGATACCCTCCAGCTGGTCTAGTCTGCGTGGTGAGGGGAGTTGCTGCAAGAGGCACCAGTGACTTCTAAAGACCGCCGCCTGCTTTGAAGCCCTTGCTCCTTTTTATTAATAAAGTGACTGCCCAATGTTAGGGGAATTGCAGCAGCCAGTGCCCCATCCCATCACGCCAGTTAGACTTGTGGATCTGGGAAATTAGAGTTTGAATGGAGAAAGAAGGGTTTCAACATCTTCAAACAAGTCTTTGAATATTGCAGTCTTTGCCAGCGAACTATTCATTGAATCTTCCCCAACAAGACCAATGCCACGAACCGACCTTTAAGTCAGAACCAGAGGTTATCCATACGCTTGTGATCAAGTCATTTCATCCTTTGTTCTCCACTGAAGACGTGTGACAGCAATGTCCTTTTACACACCTAACACACACCGTTTCTAATCAGGCTCTGTCTAAATGCATTCCCCGTCTTTAATGCTGAAGAACCGAGGCTTGCATGCCTCCACGGATGAAAGAGTCCTGCCCTCTGTGCTTTAGAAAAACATATCCCTATTAATATAACATGAGTCACACTGCTTTCTGTGGAGCAGTCATCAGCCCCACGTAGCATAACAAAGAAAAAGTGAGGGAAACATGAATAATAGACGTGTGCATTAGTGATTGTTTTTGGTGTCTTATGCATGATGGTCTTATTGTGTGGTAATTGCCATACATTCAAACAATTATAATTCACTTTTGTCTAAAGATATCACAATGTGCTGTACTGAAAACGAAGCAAACGCAGGAACATCAGAAAAAAAAAAGCAGAGTTGGGAGCGAGGGGTCAGGTGAGGGAAGAGTGTGTGTGAGTGTGTGTGTGTGTGTGTGTGTGTGTGTGTGTGTGTGTGTGAGTGTTCAGCATTGTTTCTGCTCTGCTGTGTTTTGGTGGGTCAGGCCTAATTACAGCTCAAGGAGAGGTTGTCCAGCAGAAACAGAGAACGCCTTGCGAGGATAAACTACCATGAAGCAGCCGAGCTATATCCGTCGCATGAGTCTTCACTTCACCGAGGTAGTCCCCCGTCCAGCTTATGGTCCCGACTTGTGGTTTGTTCAGGTGTTCAGCTACGGAAAGATTCACGCTTGTGGAAAATGGCTTGGCGTTGTTGTAACGAAATCTTGTTGAAACTCAAAATACACATCGGCCTTGCTCAAATTCACTCTCGTCTTACAGACGACATGAATCGATACAAACCTTTCACGTCTTCAAAGAGTGCATTAAAGCTGCTTTGTGCATCTGTCGCTGGGAAAGAGGCTTTCAGTCAAAGATTGAAATAAATCGGTTGATGAAGAGATATCAAATAGGAAAACAATCTTCTTGGCCTGACATTCTCGTTTCCAGTTAAAGATGTATGTGTGTTTGTGGAAAAGGTCAGTCTTAATCCTGCCATACTTCAGTAGTTTTGAGATAGGCAGTCACCGCTTAATGCTTATCGGACCTCAGACTTATTAATCTGGAGGTGCTGTCATGCATTCTGTGACGGAGCCGTTTTTAATTGCTTTCTCTTATCTTTGGCGCATTTTCTTTGATCAGCTCGTTGAGGTAAAGCTTTCAGGGAGTATTCCAACAATACTACTGCATGTTCT
Source organism: Anarrhichthys ocellatus (assembly GCF_004355925.1). Lineage (NCBI taxonomy): Eukaryota > Metazoa > Chordata > Actinopteri > Perciformes > Anarhichadidae > Anarrhichthys > Anarrhichthys ocellatus. The sequence goes on along the minus strand of NW_022280034.1, from coordinate 5,522,425 downwards.
TCAAAAGTACTTATGCAAATTCTGTAATGTGTTGTTTAGATTTGTTTTTCATTAGCAGTACGTCTTTTGTTAGCCCAATATATGCATTTACATCATCTCTTCATCATCTGTGTCTTTTAACTTTTCTGTTGTTCTCCTATGAGTCTCTTGGTAGTTTATTACCAGGATTCTCTGTATAAATCCTGTGCTTGATTCATCTATTCCTGTGATATTCTCTGTCGACCTTAAAAAGTCAATCCAGTCCAGACAAAACAGTCAAGCAGGGCCCCTCCAAAAAAAAGACCCAGTTCTCCTCACATTTATTTTTCTCTCCCTCCAGTATGTCTCTGCTTTTGTTCAAACACATAACTGGCATGACACCTGATGGCAGCGGCAAGTCTCCACACAGCCTTCCACACATTTGTCTTCCCTTATCTGCTCTGAGCAGCGCACGTCCAGCGGGCTAACCAGAGCCAGGCTAGTGGACTGTAAAGTAAAGACGGCCCTTTGGGGACCTCGCAGGCATTGTAATCAGTGGAGACAAAGAGATGGGGAGTGGAGGTCAGCCAGTTAATGAGATCAGCCACTGAGTGAGGGCGCCTACCTTTTTCAAACCTGGGATGCCAGGTCTGCTTCAGTATTCAGATCCAATCAACTCAGCCAGTCAGTATCCATCACAATCACCTGCACCGAGTCATTCCATCCTCAGCCTTTAAACTTTGAACTTGATTGTGAATTGAACGCACTTCTTTTTCTTCTCCAGGGGAGCTTCGTGGCCAGCATGACCGCCACGCTGAGGCAGATGGACGACTATCATTACACTCATCTGATCAACACCTTTGGCAAGATAAGGAGCGATGTGGTGGTGAGTACACCTTACCGGTGCGTCCGCGTCTACTCGATGAGACACTTTGGGTTACATTGTCAAGTGATACCTTAAATTGCAGGCCCCAAAGTTTGTTGGTATTAAATGAATGCATTCCTTGTAAGAATATATTAACTTAGTAAGATTATCACTTAATTGTCCTTGAGCTTGTTTTTGCTGACATCCTGTTCCGTCCGAAAAGCAGTATTTATAAAGCTGCGTGTTTTTATTGAGGCATTTATGGTATTTTTTTCAGGTGTCTGAAAAAAAGAAATCAACAGGAATAGAACTCTCTGACCTTCATGATTGTATACCGGGCTTGTTTGAGGCTGCCTGTCTAGTTCCCATGGCAGGATAAACAATCACTGTGATAAAGCTGGATCTTCCCACAAATGTATTGTTCAGGAAGCTGGCGTGGGCCATATCCACATTTCAGAACTGCCTGCAGCCCAAAGGACCTTGTTGTTTTGCAGTTGTTCTCTGAACACGCCCAGCACAGGGATTCGTCCAGGAGCGAGACATCTACAGACTAGTTACAGAATACTACAGAATAGTTTTTTTTCATGCATATTTATGTTTTCGGTTTTTGGCGGCAACTCATATTAAGAGAGAAAGCCATTGTAGGTGAGACGGTAAAATACAAATATTGAAATTAGAAAAAAGATGATGACTTTGTCGCCCTGACGGGGCATGTGGTTAAAGGCGCAATAAGTAGGATTTGACAGTTGCGGTTCATAAACATTCAAAGCTCCTTCTCCCTGGCTCAACGAGGGTAACGGTGTTCGCCGGCCAGTGAATGTTTTGGAAGGAGCTTTTTCCGCCTGGCATGTCGCCGACCCATGTTTGCAGTTTTTTCTGTGCCGTGTTCGCTATTTTCATAGCTTCCTTTCAGATGCGTGCTTCCAATCTGGCACCTGGTCGTCATTTTTAAAGAGGTCGACGCCCACGAGCACAGCAAAGGGAGAAGAGAGAAAATGCAGGCAGGGGGCAGGGTCTCTAACATACAGATACCGCCACGCACTTCTAATGGGTCCTCAGTAGGGCTGGGTGTCAGTACTCAATTATTTTAAGGTATCGACCGAAATAACCCAGGTCTAAGTAGTATTGATACTTCTCCAGATAAACGATACCGGCAGGAGATTGTTTTTGTGCCCAGATCCAGAAAAAAAATCTGTATTTGTATTGTTTTGCTCACAACCAATCGCCGATCAGTGTTTAAAGGATACCATGCTCAAATTACAAGTTATGATTGAGGGGGGGGGGGGGGTGCTATCTTTGTATGTGTTTATACATGTTTTTCTTTTCGAAAAATCCTACTCATTGTGCTTTTTAGGAGGGAGTGTTTGAAGTCATGCTGCTACAGAGAAAGATGAGCTGAACATCTATTAACAGTATAACTGAACCTACTTATCAAGTTGTCATGTTATGCTTTAATAGCTTTAATAATTATGTATCCGGTTCGTTAACTTAATATCCCAAGAACAGTTTTCCTGCAAGAAATAAAACGGCTGTAATCTCATTGTACTACAACATGTGAGGATTAAGAACACGCCGGATTATTGGTGCCACCTGCAAAGGGAAATATATGTGCCACCTTGACCTTAAAAGCTAATCGAATAGCTGTTTCTGCCTGAACGCCACAAACTCCCAACAGTTCATTTCAGATTGCCCTTATATTGGAGGTGGAAAGAATTACAGTTTTTATTTTGAAAACTTTCTCTCTCTCTTGCAGGATTTCCTAATGGAAACATTTATCATGTTTAAAGATCTCATTGGGAAAAACGTCTACCCCTCAGACTGGGTCATAATGAACATGATGCAAAACAAGTAAGTACGACACAGCTGGACACATGCAAACGAACATAAAACATGCTGCTTTAAACTCCCGACACTGTTATTGCTGTGTAACGGCAGGCAGAGGTGGGTAAGTCTATTTCCTAATTTGTTTCTCTCCATGCAAATATCGGCACAAGGCCTCAGCAGTGTAGCAATCAGATGAGCAGTCAGCGCAGCCGCAAACAATCGCATGAATTATAGATGCTCGGGTGTTATGCTGCCTTCTAATCTCCAAACTTAGTCTCGGCATCTCTTTACTTTGTTGCTTGTTGTGCTGCCACAGCCTTCTGTTTTATTAATGTGAACACTGCCTGATTCCATTTTTGCTGAAAATATAAAGGGATGAAATGTGCTTTGCAGTTTTCTGAGTTTAGTCGAGAGCCGTGCTTTTATGCACTTGTCAGATGAAGTCGGCGCTAGAAAAGTATTGAAAGGCGCTTTTGTGTTGTTTTTATTTGTATTTTTTGTTTTTTTCCTTACTTCCATTTGTATCTTACCAGAGGAGACTTGGACCAGAATGAGTTGTTGTGCTCGGTTATGCAATGTCAGAGCAACAGCTGTCAGATGAAAACTTTAAGTTAGTTTTTCGATTACAAAGAGTCAATTTCTTCATCCCCAACAGCCACTGTGCATTTTTGAAGCTGCCATATTTGTTTTGAACAGTGGCCAAAGATCCATGGTCACTGTGAAATATCATCTATTTTATTTCATATATTCTACCTCCTTATCAAACCCTGGTGCCTACCTTACCCACAATGCAACTCAACTGCCGAAAGTTCAGACAACGATTAAAGTGTGTTGTGTTTTTAACGGCTAATGTAGCCTCGAGCCGCCATTGTAAAGCAGAGATGAGGAGCTGGCGACAGGTCTGGTTAGCTCACTTATTGTCTAACTACGTATTTAACTACGATTTATTTTCGTTTCACTTGTAGTCTTCAGTCCCGAATGACACTGACTCATGTAATAGTTGAGGCAATTTATCAGATTTCATGCAGCTGCCTCCGGAGCCACAAAAGACTTACTACAACTTTATTCACAAATGTAGTAGTACTCCCCAAGACAGACTTTGATATGTAAAATCAGTGAAGTTGCCCATCAATAGAGCACGCATCAGACAAAGAACAGTGAACACACAATAAGTGAAATAACAAGGCGCATTAAAGCAGACTACCTGGAGCAGCATCTGTTGGAGCTCAGCTTCAAAGTGTCCATTCACTGCAGGTGCAGAGCTCACAGAGGCAGAGCTCACAGAGGCAGAGCTCACAGAGGCCAAGTTGACTGTGAGCTGTCTGACTCCCTGCCCACTCCTTCCAAAACCATTTCAACATCATCACCAGCTAGCGTATTTGACTATAGAGATTGCGTTGCTTCTCAATTTTGGTTCTATTGCTTTTATCAGTCCATTTGATTGCTACAAGCCAGAGTTATTTTGGAATTTACCCCCCCCCTCCTCCTAAAAACACCATCAGCCACCTGGGTCACCATGCAGAAGACATCCCCAGTGCCCTGAAGGTGTGCAAATCACATCTGTTCTGCTGTATATCGTGCTGCAGTGTTAGGGTGTAAAAACATGCAGTCCTGACCCTCTTAAGCCGCACACACACACACACACACACACACACACACACACACACACACACACGTTAACAATGCATGATCCAATGTGCATTCACCAGCCCAAAAAGCTTGTTCAAACACTCCACAATGTGATCCTGTACATTCTGAAGCTGCTTTAGGGATGTGATGAGCATCACTCAGATGCCAGCAGCACTTCCTCAGATCACGCTTTGTACTGTTGCGTGTGAAATGTTTTATGTTTGACTGGAGGACAAAGTGTCCTTTCCCATGCCTCAGCAAAATCGTCTCCAATTTCACCTTTTATTCTATTCGCACCTTGTTTGTGAAACCCGTTAGATTAATTTCGCGTTCTAGTGAGTGCATTCAGCCACTTGCTGGAGTTAAATCATTGTTCAGCTCAATGAAAAATAAGCCTGTCAAAGTCTGACTCATCTTGCAGTCTTTATACTCGAGCCTATTTGAATTCTGCAGGTGTCGGCTTTGTGGCCAATTAGCAAAATTTCCATTTTTCGCCTTCTGTCAGAGTGTGTTTGATGGCTTGTTTCCCAGAAACCCAAGGTGACACGTCCCATGAGATAGGTATAAATATTTCTTTATTGACTGTATAAGTGCGTAGAAGCTGTGTGTGTGTGTGTGTGCGTCATGCTCTATTGCTGTGTACTCTGTGATTGCCAGGGCACCGGAGACTGATCGACATCACAGCAGTCAAACTTGAAAGTGTCACGTCTCAGAGGCTGTAGCAGTGAACTATTACCACCAATTCAATCTGAAGTTCATTTCGATTTCTAGAGCTGTGTCAATTTTTCTTTAACAGAAGTCAAATATTTACTCTCCTTTTAGCCCTGTTTTGGTCCCCACCAACTCCTGAGAAAAATATCTCTTTAGCTTCAGATGTTGGACTGTCGTCACCAGCTTGTTGTTAACTCTGTCCGTCCCATTAGTGCTGGACGGATGGTCAGTTGGGTAAAACAGCTGCCTGCTTCGGCTGGGAAAAGGATTAATGAGAGCAGTGGGACTGAACCATGGAGGAGAACAATTAGCTAAAAGATGTTAAAATAGCGAAGGGTAGCTGAGGAGTTGGGTGAGATTTTTCTGTTGGTTCACCACTATAAGCATCATCATTTCATCAATTGTTAATATAAAAATCTTGTTTAGTAGACTTTTAAAATATAAGCTTGTTGCTGTTTTGCCTTTTAAAAAAATGCACTTCTTTTTAGCATAGTCATAACTCAGTTGACACATTATAGAACTTTTTGTAATACATTTGGAATGTTTGAATATCCCTCGTTCCTTCCTCACTCCTGTTTCTGTGGCAAGGCGATCCACACTTGCCACATTCAGCACACAGATAGCCACCCACGGCACCCGCAGACTTTTCTTTCATGTCCACACATTATGATTGCACCACTAATGAGACGGGCATCCGCAGTCGCAGAAGTCCTTTCTTCCCACTCCGTCTTCTCCACCCATCGCCTCACACTTCCTCCAGGTTTTAAACTGATTTATGGGCTCTAATTGCCCCGGGGACAGCAGCATCAGGCGGGTTAGCCATTGGATGCCATTTCCCCCATGCCAACTGACCATGGCTTAATGGTGACAGCTAACCGGCAGTAAGAGATGGACTCACACTTGTCTTCCAAAGACACAAGTATTCTCACTTAGGTTACTCGGGTCGTTACACACAGAATTGACTGTGACGATCCTGACCTCGAGGCCCCACTCTTGGCTTGTCTGCCATTATCCAAGAGACCTAGATGTTGCTCACATTTTAAAGCATGTTGGCCATCTGTGTTTCAGATTTACAGTAAAATGAAACAATGGGATTAAACATGAATGCTCCTTGTAAGAAAATAATGAGCATTTAAAGCTCCTCTTCAGCTTCAGGAAAGTGGATATGACACTCAATGGGAATTCCTTCTTGCCTTTTTAGAGGTACTAGTGCCCTGTAGGTAAACCTTGATTTTTGTTAAAGAGCGCTTACTGAATTAGCACAAGTTGGAATTTGCTTAAGCGCTATAGTTACTGTCGGTTTTCTCCCAGAGACGAAAAACCTTGCATCACAGTTTTAACCAGACAACAGCTGCTGGCTGCTCTGTACAGTCAGCTAAATGTGCTTCCTTGCAGATCTGCATAGTAAACTCTTCGAGAGCCCTGTGTTCCTCAACCTTATATCCCGAGATGTGCTGAATCACTGCATACTCAGTGCTGTCATCATCATCAATCTGAACGGAGTTCATTGCCAATGTTTTTCTTCCTTCCAGTCGTAAGGCGAAGCATTTGAACAGCTGTTGCAGCTACCAAATTACTTTTATTAACAGATTGAGTCAAAATTCTGTTAATGATCAATTGTAATTTGTGGTATTTAGTGATTGAGTGTTGAGTATTGAATTCTCCCAGTCCAAAGCTTAACACTGACGGCTTAAATTACTCAACAACAACAAAAGGGCAGTTAACAGATCCAGTAAAATATTGCTATATATATACACTTTTATCTTTAAAATCAAGTAATAAAACAAGTTATAATTCACTGTGTTATTCAGACATTAATTGCAGATAAACTGAACAGCTGTTTTCTTGCAGTGATTGTATTACCTTCGTCTTTGATCGGCATGCAAAAGAATACATAACACGTGTTTTTCGTGCCTTGCAGGATCATTAGGACATGTGATCAACTCTTCATGCATTAGACTCGAGTTAACGTCAGATGACCTTCTCGAAGTCAGCTCATTTCCCCAAATGACGGCAAAAGTTTCTTACCGAGATGTTAATTACGTGTAAGAATGGTAGATCGAGAGATGAATGGGGGAGTTCTCAGAGAGCCCAGTGTGGCAGATGAAAAGATGAAAGCCCAGACGAGCTGAAGAAGCAGCTCTTTAACTCGATAACCCATGCCATCAGTCCCTCACAGACTCATTAGGAGAGGGTTTCTGAGGCTGGCTGGCTGCCGTTTGGTGTTCTCACCATGACTAATCCATGACCTGGAGGGCAGCTCTGGAAGGCAGGAAGGAAGTAGGACTCGCGGAGAGTGGAAAAAACTGCCAATGATGTTGTGATCCTGTTTGCCCCCGTACAACCCACCACCCACCAAGATTTAAAGAAATAGCACCTGTGGGACTTTGTGGGTATCTGATTTGACATACTGTTGCTGTATGACGTACTACTTACTGTGCTGTTGAGGAGGAATGCCAGTTGAGAACCTCGCAACTCTACTTGTAGTTGCTTTCAGACAACTTGCATGGTCCTGTGGGTCCCAAAAAATTGCAAGTTTCTTGAAATCCTTTCAAGCTCCATTAGGGAACTTCAACGAGGCGTCACGGAAAAATAAAGCATGTTTTAGTCAGTAGTGTCACATAAACTGAGGGGCGACGTCTGCACGAATAAGACAAAAAGAAAACGTTTAATTCTCAAAGCACCCGCAAAGGGTGAAATGCACCCCTAGATGTGCTTCCAGGCAAAAAGCATCGCGGTACTCCTGTGGTATTAGCACGTATTTGAAATAGGTAACATACATCAATTTGCTGCAAAAAAACCCCAACCTTTCTATCCAAATGAGCCCAATAGCCAAAACACAAAGATCAGTGCTAATAGCCACACGCAGTTGCAGTCAAATGATTAGCATCGGAGAGTTGGCGGTAACTAAAGCGCATCGTGTCACGCTAAGACTTTTTAGTGATCGTGGAAGCGGTGATTGTAGTCGGGCGAAGGCATCGCCGTGCTCTGCTCAAACTCATTTATTTTGGGAATGCAGTGAGACAGTTGTGTCATGAAAAATAAATGAATAACGCTCCCCTCCATCATTTTTTAAAATTGAATGAGAAGAAAATGAATAAAAAATAAATAAGTGGAAAACGTTTTGGCCGTGTTTGCGCTGTAATATCATCAGAGTAATGTCTTTAGTGAATCGGACCTTAAAGTGGGCCAGGTAGCGGTCCAGTAAAGATTAAAGAGGACATACTATATGCAGCTGTTTGACAATAAGCCTCCCAAATGATCTGTGCACACTCATTTAATGCACACTGCCAGTGTTTATCAAAAGCCTTTTTTTTTGGCATTGTGACCTACAAAGAACAGCCTGGCCTTTTAAATGGCTCTCGTACGATGCTGGTTTGTTGATGCGGTGACAGTTGTCTAGTGTCTCTCTGTGTGGTTTGAGTGGTAATTCTGCAATAATGAGATTAAGACAGCGCTTTACAGAGGAACCATGGGAGGGTCGTGAAACATGGTTTGTGACGTATTGCTGCATGCTGCGCTGCATCACCAGCTGATGCTGTATCTATGGGTATTTGTTCACCAGCATGCCAGTGTAGGTTAACCTCAACAGGGCTTTGATTTAAATGCCAAACACACCTACCTTCACAGACTACTCACTGTGGACTACCTGGAGCGTGTGTCCATGTCTGTCACTATATGTGTGTGTGCGTATCTGCTTGACGATAAGTGAGTAATATTGTTTTGCCGATGGAGTGCAGTGCACCGGAGTGGCCGTGATCGTATCCCGTCGGCAGGCCTTTGAATAGCGCCCCCCTGAAGAGTGATAACATCCAGTAGGATTTCTCTCAACATGGTTTTATCAAAGTCATTATCAAGAAGCAGCAGCAAGGGTGGCTTACTGTGTTGGGAAACTATCCGTCAACTGGAAGTGTTCAGTGTGTGCATCACAGTTTATATGATGATTGTGTTGTATGTAAAGTCAAATCTCAATCTGCAAAGTAGCCAATAACTATGGATGACGAAGGACAGTTTCTCTATAAAATGCAGAGCACTAGTAGCATAAAAGATCAAAATGTAAGTTACGTACCTCAAATTTCTGCAGTAATTTGCAGTAAAATCTACCTTTTTTAAGATGACCCTGACTTTTTTTTTCTTTCTTTTTTTTTGTGCTGGTGAAATTACATTTTTCTTTTCATTTGAGACCCAGTGAATATGCTTTAGCTCATTTCTGTCCCTCCTCTCCGAACGTAACGGACATGTTTGCTGTAAAACTCACTGAATGCTCCTTTCACGTTGATAGCCCAATTACTTCTGTCTTTAGATCAACAGTTTGTCAAAACCAAATGCCCCCATTTCAGGACTGATGTGTGTTTAATTTAAATAAAAATCATCATTGAGGCACACTTCAATGTATGAATTATGGCTATGTATCCTCATTCAACGGTTCGTATGAAGGTATTTTGTTATTTTTTTGTGCTTTTTCCTACGAATGTCCGGCAACAAGATCGATCAGTGCGCCTGCGTAAGCCTGCGGTGTTCAGGCAACAAAACTACCTGGTTAGGTTAAGGAAAATATTGTGGTTTGGGTTAAAAGAACTATAGAAATGGCGTAAGGTATGTAAGAAATCAATGTTGATTTCTGGTTTCACACGGGACACGAACAGTGATCTCCTGGAAGGAAGTCCGTTGTTTTTGGACCCACCCATCTACCGCGACCTCCTCCCTACGTGGACCTTATTGCTCTTCATACTACGTCACCTTTCCTGGCTCACATTTGCATCGATTACATAGGAATTTATTGCGTGGGTTACAAACAAATAACAGTGCATTTATTTTCATAGCAATAGCTACAGTGTAGCCTGAGCATGGTTATGTCAAAAGAATGTCAGTGTGTGAACATTTTTCCTTGTGTGGAAAAAAAAGTCCAAATGCTTTTATCCTTCGATGTAGTTTTTCTCCAGGCACATCAAGGAAATCGTTAGATTCTGTTTTAATTGCTTTGTGATTCATCCGTTCCTCAATGTGAACTTTGCCAACACTGTGACTCCTGGGCAAAAAGTGGGAGTTTTCTTGCTCACTAGTATTTGGAGTATTCTGTCCGAATCAGCCCGTGTTGCCTCATTAGTAATCCGGTCACCTCTTCAGAAACTTTTGGCCTAGATGAAAAGCAGCCTTTTGCTGTCATTGTTACATCTCTGTGTTTGTAGGCTGGCGGAAGCTAGCGCTCCTCAGCCCTGACACTGACATCACACAGCCTGGTGCTGCCAAGTCAAAGTGATAGCGGCTGTTTTTTTTTTTCAGAGCAGGCTCATGACAGATGGGCCCTCACTGGGCTGTGGGGGTCGGTCAGAAATCATATCTTTTCCACTGTCATTTTGTATACAGTCCCACATACCATTTTTGTGGGTTGGGGTAGAATGTGTATCTAAAGTTAGTTTGATTGAATCAATAGTTTGATTGAATTGGCTTGAAAATACAGTATGTTGCCAGATAAATCAATTAGATTTTAGGGCAGGTGTCTGAAATGAAGGTAAACTAATTTAATAAATTGGTCTGATAATGCAGGTTTTTGACCTTGCCTTATCTGTGAGCTCAGGCAGATACGCCAGCTATTACAGCAATAGTATGCAAATAGATGGTGATCATTATCGGGGATGCTCTCTGAACTCAATTAGCAAGTATGATCTGCTGATAACTTCCCATTAGCATATATGCTAGGTGTGTGTGTGGTGCAGATCATCCGACAGAGTTCTGTGTGTGCCTCAGCTGCAGGAAGGATGAGCTGATTTAAGTCGAATGTAAAAGCAACACGGGTATGAAAAGCAAATCCTCTTTTGTCTGTGCCCAAATGTAAATATACAGCCATCAATCAGCGGTAACGGGGTGATTTTTCTGACAGTGACAGTTTGATGGGGCATATTCATCATAATGATGCCATGTGTATACGGCACCAGAACGGCTCTAATGTGGAGGAGTGCAAGAGCAGCTCCTCTTGCACTGCCTAATTAAAAAAAGCTAAATGATCTCCAAGTCGTGTTTTTGTCTCCTTTAGCAGAAAACAGGGAAGCCTGTGATTTCCGGCGATGATTAGAACTACTTTGATTTCCCTGCTGCACTTCAGGTGAAAAAAACGGAAGTATCGGGGCAGGCTGTTTTCAGGAATCACATATTTGTAGACTGCGCTTGATGTCTTAGCTGAAGGTGTAAAGCAAACACTCAACTCGTTGGATAAGTCTTTGATTACATTTATAGTAGCAGCTAACATTTCCCAGTCATTAGCATTTTGCTTGTAGTTGTAATGGAGTTATAAAGAAGTGTTTTGTCATTGCCTCTGCATCTTATTTTCCCTCCCCTCCCCGTCTCTGCAGCATCATGATCAGCCGTCACAGATGTTGCAAGGCAGCCGAGCATCTTCCTTTTTGTCATTTGGCTTTGTTAATAATGCAAGCTTAAAAGAGCAGCAGCACCGCAGACTGTATTACATGCAGTTAATGTGAACTATGCAGACAGTCCTGATTCACACCCCCCTCGCTCTGTCTGTGCAAACAACACTCCCTGAAATCAATATGGCAATTAATTATAGACTATACATGTAATTACATCTTTTTATGAATAATCCCTCCTGGAGTGGACTAACTCAAATACAGACGGAGCAGAGCTTTTGTTAGTTAAATCGCGTTTATTTAAGGGCCGCAACTTTAAAATGTTACACTTTTTAGCCCACATTGAAAAGATATATTCCAAAGTTTCGGAACATGATCCTTGGATGCCTTTAATCTTGTTTGAAATGGCCTTTTTTGGAGTCTCTTAGTCGGAGCCCACTGTGAGGGAGAGTATATTCTATTTTCATCCGCCTCATTAAGTTTTTCACTTTAATTAATGGCAGGATGTGCTCACAGAGGAACTGTCCTGTCTGTCCGTTAAAGCCCATTTTAATGTCGTAGCTCAGGCGGAGCGCTGGCTTCTAATAGGCTTCCAGGTAACGCAGTTCACATTGTCGTGTGAACTGCAACATCACAGAGACGCGCTCGTAAAAACATAAACATGTTATGGAAAGCATCTCATGTCAGTGTAAAGATACTGCAGAGCAGCAATCTACCCGCATCATCAACCAATTGTAGTGGAACCTTGAAGGAGTGCCGCTGCTGGAAAGGGTGATCGAGCAGAAGTGGTTGATTACAGATTCTTTTTGCCTGTTGAGTCATATTCAGCCAGAAGCTGTGAATTGATCTCGCTCGTTTCTCTACTGTGTGAGCCAGCAGTGAGAGCTGTGTGCTACCTTGGTAACGTCTGTAGAACTTACAGCTATTGGGGGATTATCAATGAGTTCAGTTGGACCCATCTCACCCTTAACCTATAAAGTAGCCTCTGGCAATTGAAACTATTTTTGCATGGATTATTGTATTGTTGATTTTTTTTAATCAAATATTTCGTATTTCTTAATTTTGTTTTATAGTTTATGTGACGGAGGCAATGCACAATACATTTTTTTTGCACCAGATATACTGTAGCCAACAGCAATTTTGATCAGTGGTCCTGTAGCGGAGGTTGTAAAAGCAAAACAATTGTAACAGACAAATGCTGTTAATTAAAAGAAAAATTGCAGACTAAAGCTAAAATCCAAATTAAACAATTCGTAAGAACCTGAATCTCCACTTCGTATCAATGCGGCCTTTAACACTGGCCAATGTAACTGCTGTTCTGAGCATCCCTAAGCAAATAGTACCTGTTTTTTTAGTTTTTTTAAATATTCCAAACAAACAATTAATTGCCCTTCTTTTAAAATTCTTTTGCAATTCAAAAACTGAAAATAATGAGCCGCACATATTGAGCAGTAATATTTCTCAGCCCACAGGTGCAGCAGATGGAAACACATTTTAGCATTAGTCCAGTGTTGGGCGTATCAACTTTATTGACATGTTCACAGCTGCAGAAAATTGAGTGAGGTGTGCGGAGGGGGAGCCTGTGCTCATGCAGACAGGATGGTGGTAATAGGCTGTCTGAGTGCTTAGGAAACAGGGAGTGGGAGTGGGGGTGGGGGGGGATCTCCCCCACTCTGAGGTCAGAGAGCCAGAGAAATGGACTTCTAATGGCTTATCCAAAGGTGTTCGACGACAGTTAACCTTTCCAGCTAATAATTAAGATGACTCTTAAAATGTATCACACATCGGTCCCAGGTAGCATTTAGTCAGCAATAGAGATAAATGTGGTATATGAATATTGCATAGCTTTAAAAATACTGCAGATCCCACAGTGTTGCCATCTCAACAGTGGTGGTTATTCCTGTTCAAGGTCAGTTGGACGTGTCGCTGAGGGAAACCCCATCTCGCTCTCTCTCTCCTCTCTCTCTCTCTCTCTGCGCCAATGACATTTAAACCTCCCAGTAAGCTCAGGTGGCTTATTGCCATGCTGAAACATAAAGTAAGAGACTCCAAGATGATGTTTGAGGATTTGCTGATTTCCCACAGCGAGGCCCAGTTGGAGTGAGGCTTTACCTTGAGTCATGACACCCGCCAGTGTCCATTACATGCAGCGTAACATCTTCATGTCGCGGCATTGTCCGCTTATGAAACCCTGATGCGATCCACTCAAGTGGCATAACAAAATGTCCTTGTTTCACCTTGCCATTTCTGGGTTTATGGCACATCCTGATGTATCTTAGTGTGCTGCCTTGGTCAATCATTTGTTGCAGTTTGTTTATTGATTAGCAGTTGTGTGGAAAATGCTCACACCAACTGAAATAGGAGCTACGACTGAGAGACCACAAGACCTCGGAGTGTTCCTTAAATAAAGAATACGCTGTGCTTGACATTTATTCTCCTCCACTCATGATAAGGCTGTTTTTTTTTCCCTCCGTGGGTAATTCTTGGAGATTAGTACACACATGGTTGTATGGCTGGTTCCGCCAGGGAATGAAGTTAAATAGCGGATGGGCCTCTGACTCTGTAAGTAGCAATCATAATTCCCCTCTAAAAGCTTCATGCCACTTAAGTTATTAACATTTAATTCTGCAACATCAGAGTGGATTAACCCATCAGACAGTGTTCTCATTAAGATCTGCTCATTGCATCTTTTTCGGGAGTGCTTTCGAGCCCCTTCTGTACCTCCGTGTTTCACCTCTGTTCTCACAGCGCTGAAACACTCTCTTCATGTCTGGCTACAGCTTTAAAACTACTGTGCAGTCTACCAACTAATGAGTTCATTTTGGGAGTTTCTGAAGTATACAATGTAAACACAATGCAGGAAGTAAGCATCATTTATTTGGTGTGGTATAGCGTGCAATCATAATCTTTCCCCAACCTTAACCAAGTCGTTTTTGTTGCCTCTCCCTCGAAAAATGTTTCTCTCCGTATTTTATCAAGAGCATTGTGTTCCACAGCGCTGAGAAATTATACATGAGCAGCGATTCATGATTAACAAGACCAAAGATCAAAAACTCAATGGAAGAATGCTTTAATAAACTTCACATTTAAGGTGGAAACAATGTGTTTAATTATTATGAAGAGTAGATCCAAACACTTTCCTCTTATCTTTCCAGAGTGTTCCTGCGGGCCATTAATCAGTATGCAGCAGTGTTGAACAAGAAATTTCTGGATCAAACCAACTTTGAACTACAGGTAAGAGCTGAATCTTTTCAAAGTCCTTGATAGCAACCCTCCCTGTCTCCCGGAGACAATGTTCTCTTAGTCATGTTAAGTACTATTACCAGCAGCTTTGCCAAAGGTTTGGATGGCATTTTTCATGTCACCGCTTCACTGCTGTTTCCCACAGAGGCTGCTTTTAATGTTCCAGATGCAGCATTGTTGGATCCTCTGAAAAGAGGAAAAAAATAAATAAATCTGAAGGCAGTAGACGTAAAAATTGTGGCGCAGGAACATCAATTACTGTGTAATGGCCGGCAATTTGACGTGCATTTCAGAATATCTTAACCTGCTCCCCCTAGAAAAGAGCAACTTTTTCTGCTTGCTTTTTCCAACGTCTGACACATGGAAGAAAGTTAATGTTGTCCCCAACTACACTGCTGTTAAAACCTTCAAGGATTATTAATGGGACTTATAGCACCTGGATCTCTCCTTATGGTGTATGAATAATGTGTTTGGTGTTCTTTACTTAAAACTACATCTCTGTAAAAGATGGATTTATTCACACGTTTACTATTGTAGCTTAAACAGTCGTGTATTTTGGCTCATCTGAAAGTTTGTACTCTATATGCTCTGAAAACTCATCCTGAAGAGACTTATTCTACATGCATGAATGGACTTTTTGCAGTGAGAACAGGTGGCTATTATAGCATTCCCTTTTGCTGCTGTGATTGTCTGATAGAGTGTGTGCTAATTCTTTTAACACCGCGCTCTCTCCGCCTGTCTTTGTGCGGGTCAGCTGTGGAACAACTACTTTCACCTGGCTGTAGCCTTCCTCACCCAGGAGTCACTGCAGCTGGAGAACTTCTCAAGCGACAAAAGAGCCAAGATCTTCCACAAGTGAGTACGAGTCCACAGGGCCTCCGCATCGCACACCAACACAGCCCAAGCTCCCTCTGCAGCTTGGGCGGGCTTTATATAATTCATCCACGCGGAGGCTCACAGGGATACCCAACGCACCATGGCTCCGGTGGAGGCTGCTCTACTTGTTCGCCCTTCTGAACAAAGCAGAACAGCCTCATAGTAACTCCAGGGGTTATCGAGAGCACGTTAAAGTTGGGAATCACTTGAAATGTAGGATACAGGTATTTGGTTCTTTATCAAAGCATCTCCTCTGTGCTTTGTATTCCTTGTTATACCAGCAACAGATAAAGTAGAGAGCATTTGATGTCTCAGCGCACAGTTTAAAATGGTGGAAGTTTTCAATCCTCAAAGTTTTACATCCTAAAATTGCTTCTGAAAACCTAACCCTGCCTTCAGTAAGTTCAGTGAGCGCTTTTGTTTCCCGCTGCCTGCATCTACAAAAAGCCATTCATCGACATTAGTATTTCTCATAGAGTCTGGTAATGCAGCCAAACGTGTAAAATGCTTTCTGGGCAGACGTGGACCATATTGGCTGTCATCTTCATTTGGAGGAGCTGTTGTCACTAAAGCATTCATCACACTGCGCCCGAGCCTGACAGAGAGGCTCCTCGTTGGTCAGTGCTTTATTATCGGACCTGATAAGCTCCCACACAAACAGCCGAACACAGCAAACAAGACGTTCCCAACCACCCCCACCCTGCCTTTCTCCACTTGTCGGCCTTCCTCGGAAAGAAACAGCTATTTGATTCGCATACAAAAAAAACTGCCATTCCTGGCGGAAGCACAGAAAAAGGGATAATGTCTGCCATCGCTATTTCCAGGCTGTTTATTTGACATTCCCAAATATGTCATTCAAATACAACCAGGTAGCTCCCAGAGAAACCCAAGAGGGTATTATAAAGGGTTTGCCAATTTCTCGCTCTCTTTCTCCCTCTACCCACCCCCTCTTCTTCTCTGTGTTTGTCTCCCTCCACCTACTACCCACCTTCTCTCTTTTACCTCTTCGTCGCTACATCCCGCCTTCCTGTGTGCTGGTGCATGAGCTGTCAGTCCTGCCTCCAATGCCAATTATTATGCCTTGCTGTGGGAGCAGAGAACAGAGGGGTGAAATCAGAGTTGTGTGGAGCGTGGCTCTTTAGCTCTTTTAGCATCGTCTTTGCTCCTGCGTCATACATGTCTCCCAGTGCTGTTTGTGAAGTTCTGGTCCATTACTGGAGTCTGCGTGATCTGCTAACATGTCTTTACAGACATGTACTGCATGGCCCGAATAGATGGATAAATGCATCTGTGTGCCGCCATGTTGCTGTCTTCCCAGTAGGGCTTTGTATCATTATACAGCGGTTAAGATTCAGCATACTGCGACACCGTAAGCAACAAAACTGTCATAGTTTAAAGAACACAACACTATATTTCTTAAAAGTTTTCTTTTTTTCAAAACAAGCCCCTGTAACATCCAACATCTTTGAGAGATCACGTTCCACTGGGAGGGCCCGTGTCTTTGCAAATGCAATAATGCATTGACTGAGTTCATCTTTGCAAGTAAACTATTATAAAAAAAAGTGTTTTTAAGAATCGATATCGCAAAACATAATATTGCGATACTCGATATTTCTGGTATTCACAAAGGAGACAAAATCAACCACAACAATGAGATCAAAATTTTGATAACGGTAATTTTCCTTTATCAGTTCATGTACATAAAAAGGCTCTGGCCAGTGAATGCAGCCACACATACACATAGGGAGCTGGATAAATGAGCATGCAGCAATGTCATTGTCATGATATGAGTGATGAGTAGAGGGAGTGTCACATTGTCAGCTTTTGTGACTGTCTCACACTTGCTTTGCTTCAGGCTTTGATCTCATCTGTTCTTCCAGGCCACTGCTTGTCAATTACTTTTCTTCTCGCTTGCTCTACCTGCCACGTCTGTCTCTATTTTCTGTCCTCTATCTCTTGTGTTTCACATCACCTCTTGCCTCCATGAAGATTTCCTCTTTACTCCTCACAATCTCGCTCTTGCCCTCTGACCCGGTGGCATTATGCAGCGCCAGCCCGCCGAGAACCCCAGATCCCCTCACTGCTCACCTCTATTCTCCCTCTGCTATTGCTAGTCAATATCTCCGAGAGCTTTTCCTCCCCGTAGCTGACAGGTATGTGTTGTAGGTCCTGACAGACGACAGTCATAGCAGCCTGTCTCGCCGCCTGCAGAGGTGTGACAGAACAGGCACCCTGCGTCTGCCTCGGCTCAGATGAGGCCACGATGCCTCCTGAGCACGCCCGTATGTAGCGACACAAAGCTGCCCGCTTCCGCTGGCTCACATGCGTGCTATGAGATCAATCATATACACGGGTGCGCAGGAATAAATGAGAAGACACTCTCGAATTGCAAAGTGTGGATGAGTCTAAGACGGTCTAAGATGTAATACATAATTCAGCTGTACAGTCATTTCTAGAGGTGGGCGTCTTTTTTTATACTTTATCATATTGCAAACACTCCGCTTGAAGATCAATCCTTGGGCAACACTCCTCCCTTTGACGGCTAAATGCTGTAAAGTGTTTTGACTCAGCCAGACTACAAAGAGGTGACGCAGCGTCTTTGTTAAGGATTCTTTGAATGCTCTTCTCCCCTCTGTCAAAATACATTACTGTGTCTTTGTAGAGTATTGGCAAAAAACAATCAATTGGGTTTCAGAATTCCATCAGGGCCATGGGGTGCTCCGAAATGTCACAATGTGTGATCGAGGCTTTGGACGTATATTCACTGGAGGTCAGGAGAAGCGTCACGCTTAGACCTCAAACTCTCATCTTTCTGCTTCGCTGCAATGTCATGCCACGGTGTCAT
The DNA here is from genome assembly GCF_004355925.1 of Anarrhichthys ocellatus. NCBI lineage: Eukaryota > Metazoa > Chordata > Actinopteri > Perciformes > Anarhichadidae > Anarrhichthys > Anarrhichthys ocellatus. The sequence continues at coordinate 5,504,109 of NW_022280034.1, read as the reverse complement.
GCCATCAGCGTGCTAGTACGAGGAGACAGAGGGGCCTCCATCAGTCACTCAGTGGGATGTCAATGCAGTCGCCTGCAGCCCCACCAGCTGGACAGGACACGGGACGCGAGGGAAGAAAATGCTATCGATGATTCGGACACCAAATCTTGCTTTAAATGCCACTCGGAGTGCTGTCAGATAATTGATTTATTGTGTTGCAAATGCATTACGATAAGACTTTCACTTATGTTCGATTTGTACCATACTCTTGTATTCATGCACACCTTAAAGCTACTATTGGTAGCTTTTATAAAAAAATACTTTTTGTCATATTTGCTCAAACAGTCAGTAAATTGTGACAGTAGTACATGAGACATATATATATATATAGTCTGTGATGAAGTCAGGTTCCTCTGCCTCCTCCTAGTGCCCCTAATGGGATTTGTGAGATTCCACCGTGCCTGAAGACGACAACAAATCGGAGCCGAGGAGTCTCTTAACACAGCTGTCAATCACAGTTCATAAAGCTAGTGAACTCCTGTCAAACTGTCAATTTAGGCAGCGCTGATCAAATATACATCAAGACTCTGTTACTGCATCGCCCATTGCGGGCCTCAAATGTTTTCAGAAACATAGAGTACTGTTTAGCTGTAAGATAAGAAAGCATGCTCCGGTCGGTGGACAGTGCTTAGTTTTAGCTTTCGACTGTTTTAAACATTGGGTTGCACATTTTTTTTTTAAATACAAAGTTCTCTAGAACCGCACAAAGAGAGGCTGTTTAATCTGAAACCAGTTGGCTAACTTTTGAGATAGTTTCAACCAACTAAAAACATCAATTTTTCCACATTACCCTGCATTAAATGGGGATCTGTAATTCTCTGTCAGGCTCTGTTTGACATTTTAATCTCAATGTTTAAACATATTGTAGAACAGTGGGTAACACGCCAGCTGTCTGATCAGCCACACGACCACGTGGCTCGGGTTGAGGACAGACACTGCGATGGTCGGGCACGGCTTCAAAACAGAACCACAATATCGCGGTTCAGTGCAGTTATTCCCCAACGGTGAGCCAGCAGTGAAAATGCATCTGATTACTTCTCAGCATGCAATGGTGCGGCTAAAGCGTGCTACACCAGACCAGTGGAATCACGGTATGAACAGTCAGAAATAGCTCTCTCACGACTGTTATCTCCATTGTGTCCCCTATATTCTTGATCTTAAAACAATTTCAGGCTTGATCTTACTCCCTTTTCTTATCCATTGTCCAATCTGTTTTCAAAGAACTAAATCCATTACTTTAGTTTCATATATGTGATCGTTTTCTCAGAACTGGTCTCACTTTCTGCCTCACTGCTCGTTGTTTCCACTCCTGTTAAGTCTCTCCATCATTCCCTGTCTCTCTTTCCCCCGTCTGTCCTTTCCACTACCCTGGCTGTCCTTTCTGTGACCTGGGCCTGTGTGTGGCAGGCACGGAGACGGGCTGCGAGCTGCCATGGAGAGATAGGTTCATGACCTAGACATGGCTGATCAGCTTATCGGCCCTGGTTTGCAAAAGCTAGAGAAGACGTCAGGACGGGAGCTATCCTTCCAACTTCTTTTGCAAATCTTTGTTTTTATATAAGGGCTGTCGACACTTCGTCTGATCAAACAGTTTGCTCCATGTCTTCTGTCTTCTGTCCTCTGAAGACAGACCACAGTTGACAGCCTGCTGACTGCCGTCATGTGTAAGTGCAGAACTTACATGAGTGGAAATAATTCTTTTGTGTGCATTTGTATTCTAAAAAACCATTACGGAAAGACAACACCAAGTAGCTTACCATGGACGGGGGGGGGGCACTGTCAATCAGTTTAAACCGTCTCATTATATGCTTGTGTAACGGGTGTTATTCGGGCCTAGATGAGGAGGAACTCAACAGCACTGACCGGAGCCATTATGTTTTCAAGTTGTCCGTCCTTTCGTCTGGTCCATTCTCATTAACGCCGTATCTCAGGAACGCCTTGAGCGAATCTCTTCAAATTTGGCACAAACGTCGACTTGGACTCGAGGGTAAACTGATATGTATTTGGTGGTCAAATGTCCGTTTTGGCCATAACCCAATAATTAATATGCTAATTATGACGATTTAACAAATGTCTAATAGGATAAAATGATGACAGATCTTACTGGTTCTAGCAGCTGCGCCACAGCTGGACAATGACACAGCCATTCATATACATTAGGCAGTTAAAACTGTCAGCAAATGCTATATATTGCGTTGACTTTGCAGAGTAAGCCGTTCTCTAAATTAGGTGATCCCTAAGTAATCTTATCTTCCATGATTTGACCGTAGCCTGCGTAACATTTGATCCTGTTTTTGTTTCAGGTACCAGGACATGAGAAGACAAATTGGCTTTGAAATCAGGGACATGTGGTACAATCTAGGTAAACCTTTACGAATATTCTGTCAATATTGTTCAGTTTCATTTGTAAATGTGTTATTTTTCTGTATGAATTCACTGATAAAGATGTTTATGATTACTTGCAAACTAAGTACTTTCGCCGTCTTGCGATTCAACTCAACAGAGAACAGCAGCTAAATATAGACGAGCGTTTTAATTAGCTTCATGTTGTGTGATTAGAGAGACTCGGCAGTCAACTCTCAACGGAATAAAATGGTGGTGTTAGATTCGGGCACCTGTGCCTCCCTTACAGTCTGCTCATTGTAACCTACACCATCTGATCCCTTAATTAAAGCGTTACACCAGATTAGATCATTCACTCATTCACTGTTTTTTTAATGAGCCTCTTGCTATTGTTTACCTGAGGTTTTGACGTTATTTACCACAGGATTGTCATGGACAATTTTGATGGGAGACTTGATGGACATGGGGAGCCAGATTTTTTTATTCGTTTGGAACATCTAATTTCAAAACCATAGCACACTAAGGATTACTGTCCTGTTAGGATCAACAGGTTGTGTTTTGAGTTGTGTATACTACACTGTGCATCTATATGTAAATGTATTTTTTCCCTCTCTTAGGGCCCCACAAGATAAAATTTATTCCAGAGATGGTCGGCCCTATCCTGGAGATGACGCTAGTTCCTGAGATCGAGTTGCGAAAGGCCACCATCCCCATCTTCTTTGACATGATGCAGTGCGAGTTCCACTTCACATGCAGCTTCCAGCGGGTGCGTCCTCTGAAACATGACAAAACAACAGGACTGTAACAAAATCACTTTATGAAAAGTTGTGGGAATCTGAGGAGTAAACTCTAAAACCGAAAAGAAAAAAAAAAAGAAAAAAGGTTCAATAGCCATAAGCTGCTGTTCTGCAAATCTCATTTTGTTTTGCTCCGATTATCAACAGCTATGGTAAGTGGAACTTAACGTTATGTTCCCGTTACAGTGCAAAATTAAGCCTTTCTGCATGAGGAAATCCGTTTGGCTACAGCTGTTCAGCCATAAGATGTCTCAGGCAGTTTTCAGCTTTGTGATGTTTATGTGGGCACCCAAAGTATGTGATGCTTATTGTACTTGTATCAAACTGAAAAACAGCACAATGGCTTCATGTCTCTGCTAGCCCTTGCAGTGTAGGCCTGTGTAAGACGGTGGTGGTTTAACCAGAGCGCTGCTAATTAAGTCAATGTGTCACTCAGGATCTGGCACACTGGAGGTGAATGCCACTTTTCATTCTTTACCTTTACTGAAATGTGATCAATTTCACATTGGCCTCACCTTTTCTTAGGATGTAAGCCAGTAATATTTCCTTCCCTGGGTCTCCCTCCTTGTCTGCGTTTGTTGTAAATCCGGGGCTTAACACAGAGCAGCATTTATATCTTTTCTTACTTGGCTGCACTTTCCTCTTCTCTTTTGTATTTGTGGCCAACACACGAGCAAATAAAGAAGTCAGTGAAAATTGGTTTGTTTCATCACAATAAAACCAATTATTTTTTTTTAATACAGCTGCTACATACAAATATCAGAGAAATGGGGTCCATGCGTCACTGTCAGAGGCTACAGCAACAAACAGAGCAAAAGCAAAGGGGATGTGTCTCATGATGCAGCAGAGTTCTGTCTTCTAACCAAATTTATACACATAATTATAAGTTAAGAGAATAATGATCAGACGATACCAGCTCACGACCAGCTGGACGATTAAAGTGGAAGTGCAGATCCCCTCAGCCGAGCCTCGATGCAGGGAGAAGAGAGTGAGACAGGGAGATGGCGTTAATGAATTGAAAAATTAGCTACACTGATTATTTACGCCTGCTCCATCTAATTGCAGTTTGAGAACGAGATCATCACCAAGCTGGATCACGAGGTGGAGGGGGGCCGTGGAGATGAGCAGTACAAAGTTCTCTTTCAGAAAATGTAAGTGCTGATTAATGGGCAGGATTACGCCTGAGCCTCTCACAAGTTAGGTAATGCTAATTGCAACATGGCACTCCTCAAAATAATCACAGTGTGCTGATGATCACACGGCTATCACAGCTTGCCACTGTGATATTTGCTTCACAGTCGGATGCTAACTCTGCTTTAATGTGCAAAGAAAAAAAAAAAAATTGTTTCCCTGAAAGCTGCAAAAAGTCTGACAGTTTTAATCTGTCGAACATCTTATTCATGCCTCACATTTCTTTTCCTCCCTGCCCCTGGCTTCTCTTCTTCCACAACCACGGCAGTTTACTGGAGCACTGCAGGAAGCACACATACTTGGCCAAGACGGGCGAGAACTTCGTCACTCTGGTGGTTCGTCTGCTGGAGAGGTTGCTGGACTACAGGACCATCATGCACGACGAGAACAAAGAAAACCGCATGAGCTGCACTGTCAACGTGCTCGTAAGATGGTTTATTTTTCTCAGTTCCTGAATACACACATTCTCGGTAATGATGTGACATGTGTGTATATATCACTATAACAATAGTTATCAACAAGATCGATGTTATCAACACCTAGGCATTGTTATTATTAGGTTATTATGTTAGGTTATCATTGTCAATAACGTGACCATAATGACGTGCGACTAGCCACACAAAAGAAACAACAACAACCACATGTCACAGTTAAGATGTTATCGGAGAGCAGCTCACCTGAAACGCCTCTCCTCTGTGAAGTGACATTTCATCTTGGAGCACTGAAATGTCAATTTTGGGTCTCACGTGACTGCTGGCATTGAAAAGACTACAGGCCTATGGGCCCAGCCTGCATTTAGCTGAGTCATGTTCTCTCAGTGCTGTGCCAGGTCGCGTAAAAAATGTAAGTTTCCGTTTTCAGCCCGTAGAGCGGTGGGACACCGATGTCAGCCAACTCACTTGTCTTTCGTGAATACTTCCTGCTGAAAGCGAGGCCATTGTTATTTATCCATATTTTACTAAATTGAGTTGTCACATTGCCAAATTATTCTTTTAAAAAGATTAAAAAATTATCTATAGTCGAGGTATTTCAAGAGTTTTGCAACGTAAGCATGACACACTAAACCATTTTTGTAACTAGAAGTCCATGAACCCTTTTAAGCTCCATTTGAATGGTCTCTTTTCTTCCCGTAGAACTTTTACAAGGAGATAGACAGAGAAGAGATGTACATCAGGTAAGTTATATCCAGCCTTGTGCCTGTTAAGCATGTTCAAATTGCTAGGTATTTAATCCTTTTGAAGCATTTTTTTCAAACACCACTGTAGTACTTCACATACTTCACATACAGTACATTATGAGGCTCAGGGCTGTGACGTTCATTTAAGTTACATTTTTACTTGCCAAAGACTTATTTCTGTACATTATGGCCCTTTTCTCCCCAGAGATCCAGAATAAAATATTAGTTTTTGTTAAAATGCATGGCCATCTCCACAACCTCACCTGTTGTAGTTTTCCATCTTTCTGTCAAGCTTTATTTGAGGTAAATCAGGCTGTCAAGACGCATCAGTCCAGCGGAGTTAACTTCCTGTCTGTTGTTTGAGTGTGTGAGGCCCGCTCAGACATGACCCATAAATCATTGCTTTTTTCCTGCCAGGTACCTGTACAAGCTGTGTGACCTCCACAAAGAGTGCGACAACTACACCGAGGCTGCCTACACTCTGCTGCTACACGCCAAACTGCTCAAGGTACACAGGCACAATATCAACAGCAAATGATTGCAGAAGCACGCTCTCGTAAAAAAAGGAAACTTCAAACAAAACCCAAGCACACTGCAAAGCTATCAGGCGTTTAACCTCAGGCATTAAACAGGTGTGTATTTGTGAATTTGAATGTGTACAGGATTTAGAGAGATAAGGCCACATCCCTTTAATCCCACCATGGCATGAGATGGCTACTAAGAGGGCAGACTTGCCAAGCAGCGTCTTTTTCACCTTGCGTCGTCGATGCAAATCACGGCTAGTATCTGATCTTTCCTGAAGAAAAAGCTACGACATAGTTTACAGCAGAGGATAACGCAGCAGCCACCTGAGGTGCTTGAAGATAACGGTGTGCTTTTACTGTCCTCTTTGTCATCTGAAAACAGAATCCTCAACTATAAATCACAGCTGGTTTAAGGTGGAAACTGGGGCAGGTTTCCGCCACACTTCTTAGTGCAATATCTTAAATGAGATGCATACATATTTACAAGCTATCACCAAGCATTTCTTTTTAAGATCACACCTTTTTGTCTATGTAGGCCTGCTTTAGGCCTCGGAAAGGTTTTATCTTTGCCAAAAATATATCACATCCGCACACAGTCTTTTCCCAGTTGGGGTTTGGTATACCCTGAATTTTGAGTTGTTCCTCTCTGCCTTTTATCCAAAATGGTTGCACATCTCATCTGTATTTGCATAAATAGCTGGCTGTATCAGCCTTTGTACGGGTCCCGACAGGGGGGAGCAGGCTGTGACTGAATCACATTTTCCTCGCTGAGCAGTCACAGTAGCATGCAGGAGTTGTTTTTGTTATTATCATTTATTCTGCTCATCTCTCAGCAGCTGTGGCATTCCTGATCATACCTTTCAGAGGAGGGACTCGCTATTATATTGTTGGAAATTGGTTAATTTTGTTCCACCGGAGTCTGGATAAATCCTTTCTTCTCCAATAAGCTGTGTGGTGTCATCTTTGTCCTCCCTTTGTGTTAACGAGCTCAAATGAGAATGGATGAATAATTGTGCATCCACCAGCGGTTGTATAGTAAAACTGGCTCCTGTAGTATTAATTAGACCTCCAGTAGAGTCCCTGCAGCAGTATAGTATAATAACGGTTGATGAATTTATGGCCCTTTGTGTTTTGTCAGAGATGCATCAGCAGTTTAGTTCAGTCGATGCAGGGTCACCAGCCATCCATGAATAAACTCAGATCCTTCCTTCCCTGTAAATGCCGCAGTTCAGCTGTAAAAGAATCAATAACCTGATCCAAAGCCTCCCAGCATCCCCGTTCATGCCACAGCAACAATGTGCGGAGCAATTACTTTTTCACCCATCTCCAGCACCTGCTATGCAAATTCCTTGGCTTTGCTATTCAAATTTGGCCCTGCTTACAAAACTTTGGTCCGGTTTTCACAGAGATCTTAACTCCTCAGGTTACTCACGACACCAATTAAAACTGTCTGGTAATGAATCGGTCCTGGCAGCACACACAGGATTATGGTTCCTCGACACGGAGGCCAATCAGATTGTCCATCTCCCTGTTAGCCAAGCTTGTTCTAGCTTGTCAGAAAGCTCATTATTCTCCATGCTGATGCATGATGGAGTACGCGGTCAGCACAAAAGGATACCCCTCAGTCTTGTTTCTTTTTTGTCCTAGCATCACTCTTCCTTGTCCACCATTCTTTACAAAAATCAAGCAAAATTTGTAATGAATAAGATTACACTGCGGCATGACTCAATTGTATCTGATGTTTATTGTTAACAAAAGCATAAGTGATGCTCTTCTCTGCTGGCTTCCAGTAGGCTTACCTACAGGTGGACTATTTGGGGTTGTAATAAATACTATTATGTGTTGCACTTATGCTCTCTCTGAGCCACCGACACACATTTCATTGCCCATGTCTCAAGTTCCCCTTTTGCCCCGTCAAGAGTGCAATCTCACCCATTTGCATTGGCTATAACTCAGTGATTGATTTCTTGTTCCCCTTTTTCTCTGAATTGTATTGCCCAGTGTTAACCCCGGCGCTAACTTGTCCTCTGTAGTGGTCAGACGAGCAATGCGCAGCCCACCTGACCCAGAGAGATGGCCACCAGGCCAGCACGCAAGGACAACTTAAGGACCAGCTCTACCAGCAGATTATCAATTACTTTGACAAGGGCAAGGTGAGACACACACACACACACACACACACACACACGCAGAAGAGTGGTCATAATCATGCTATTTTTGGATGCTGTCATCTCTGTTAAATACCTCTTCTGGCATGAGAAGGCAGGTTTTGAAAAAGAGTCGCTGAATGGAGGTTTCGTATTCCTTTTCTACAGAACGGGGATTGCAAATAATCCTCTTCTTTTAGCTGATGGTCTTGTGGACGAAGGCGCATATCAGACCACACAAGCATTAATGTGGCTCTTTTGTGTTGTCCCCTACTCTACCTTTCATGGAACCTTTTTTTTTTTTCCTACTCTTCCCGCCCGCTTTCTCATTTTCCGTCATTCCACATCAGTGAGGTACTTGAGTACAATCTCTGCGATACCACTGTATTGTGACTAAAGAGAGCAGGCTGTTCATATGTACCTCAGATTGAGAATGTGGCCTGCTTGTGTACTGTGCTATACTTCTGCATTCTTCATATTTGGCTCCAGAGGAGAGAAAACCTTTTTTTTTTTTCAGCCTGTAAGCTAAGCCTGAAATGGGTCTGCGGGACTGCAGCCAGAGATGATGTCCCAAGGCTGTCCGTGTGGCATCAGTGCTGGTGGTGCAGCCGCCACTCAGGGTTCACTAGCCAACTGTCACTCAGCAGGATACTGCCAGGGAGACAACATATTGAAAAAAAGCGTTGGCTAAACACAAACACACCAGAGTGATCAGGAAGCGTTACAGTGGCTGTAGGAATACATCAACACTCCAGAGGGGGGGGGGAGATCAACTGAGGACAGTTTCTACGAGTGTCACGGGAGTCATCCAGAAAGCAGTCCCAGATGGTGACGCCACCACTCTCACTGATGGCAGGCTGATCTGAGCAGCAGTCTGGACTCGGTCCGCCTCCAGCCTGGCCCAGATCAGTTCAGCCTCATCTAGTCGGGAAGCCAGTTAGAAGCCCTTCAACATGTTTGAGTGGCGCCCATCTATCTGTGACACCACTCCACTGCATTGGATGAGTCTCAATGGGAAATGCATCACTGTGGGATTTTTGCTTCCCCGAAGAGGATGGCATTTGAGTTTTAGATCAAAGAAAGTGAACAATATTGTCATAATTAAAATAATTCACATTTATTTATTTTCAAAAAAAAATTCATTTTGAATACCATTGCCTGGAAGAGATAATTAGTTTTATTCAGCTGGCTGAAAAATGACTACTTCATCTCAGCTTGAATCTTGATCATGAATTCATTTACTAACTGTCTCTTTGTGTGTGTTTGACCAATAGATGTGGGAGGAGGCAATCATTTTGGGAAAGGAGCTGGCTGAACAGTACGAGAATGAAATGTTTGACTTTGAGCAGCTCAGCGCATCCTTGGTAAGAAATATTATTTTTTGTTTAACTTTAAGGCTGTTCATCACATTTCAGTATAGGGGACTGTTAATACTCAAAAGTGATACATTTGGAGCGCATTGAGCTGAGCTTTTAAGAGGGAGAAAGAGGACTGTGATGTGCTTTTATTTAACCAGGAAAGCCTCATTGAGATTAACATCTCTTTTCCAGGAGTGTTCGTGTCCTCTTAGGCAGCAACAACATAAAAGAGAGATGACACACAATTCATCACCAATTTGTAAAATTTGTAACACTTGCCGTCCATGTCAATAAATCATTTTAGTTATGTTACTTGCATATAGCATTATGATCAGTGTTACGATCCATTTTAATCAGTGTTGTAATGCATGATAATGTGATTTTAAGTTACTCTCGGAGATCTTGTTTGCTTCAAGGTTTTTTTTGTGTTGTTCTAGCGTAATGACATTTTTTCACGACCACTTAAAGTCATATCATAATCCTTAAACAGTCAGAAACCAGCAATTATGAAGTATCATGATACTCAACCTCATGAAATGTCTTATAGTTATTGTTATAAAGCATTATGAATATGTATGGGTACCTACAACTATAATTATAGAGCAGATGATTACGCATATAAGTATGTTTATAATGCATTCTAGACATGGGCGTCATAGAAAGTGTACCATGAGAATCGCCGATAAGGATCAAAGAGAAGTGAATGCCTCAGTGTTTTCATGACAGTAAAATCTTTCCATTGTATCTCCCAACAGCGGAAGCAAGCCCAGTTCTATGAGAACATAGTGAAGGTCATCCGGCCCAAATCGGACTACTTTGCCGTCGGCTATTGCGGCATGGGCTTCCCCTCCTTCCTACGCGTGAGTACTCGCAACACACGTCCCCCGCAGCTCTCAGCACCCGGCACATGGCTCGTAGCACGGCGTGAGGGAGCCACTTGTCAGAACAGATGATCAATAGGTTTACCAGGGTTTGCTTAGTTCTCAGCCTCAGCCGTCAATACGTTTGTGTTTCACACGTCTCGCTCCCACAGGTCTTGGTGGTTTTGGCGGGGACTCGCTTGTTAAACATCCCACCTAGTCTGCTTTTCACTTACGGTTCACTTACTCACTCGCAGAAAACAAACTGAATCGTAAGCAGCTGTTGCAGGTGTGGACTATAGAGAGGATCCAGAATAATGTGCTGGACGGATGAGGAAAAGCGGGGTCTATTGGAAAAAAGGCTGAGAGCTGAGAATTAAGAATCTGTTTCTCTCTCCTAGTCTCGTCCTCTCTCGTTCATCATCTATGTCTCCTACATCTTTTAGCCTGTCTTCTTGATACGTATCTAATATCTACCTGTTTCTAGCATGTGCTATATGAGTCACTCTGTTTCTTGGTCAGTTGGTCAATCCTAAAAACTCCCCCATCATCCACCAGTGCAGGACATAGCTAATAAAACTGTTGAGGTCAGACCAATAGAAACACCCCGGCCTTCGTTTGCCCGATCAAAAGGCTGATCACGCTGCAAACGCTGCCTTTAATTCCGTCACCTGAACAGCCTTTTCTCCGCGCCGTGAGCGTGGCCTGCATCACAAGTTCCCCCATCACGGCCTGCACAAGAAAAGCCTTGCGCGCGCTACAAGGTGAAAGGAAGTGAAATGGTCACATTGTAAATTGCTTTAGGGGGGGCTGCTGCCGCATCATGGGCTGTAATCCCAAATCATTCAGACCTGCGCTAGTTGGAGCTTTACTTTGAAACTTCTTGGAAGTGGTGAGTCTGTTCAGTGGAAGCCATCCTGATCTCTCAAATGACCGCCATTAGTTGGCCATTAATCATTATGAATATGAACACTGGAACTGAATATTTAGAAGCCCTTCTAAGTATACTTGGCCGCTAAACCTGAACTGATGTGTATTTCCTCTTTAAAGGTCCTGGCTGGCCTTGCGCCAATGTGATCACAGCTTATCACAAATTTAGTATGCGTTCAACAGGTGTTTGATAACTCCTCACCGGCTCTTTCCGGTGTCTAAGGTGCTACTATGTGCATATCAGACCTCTTTGCTCTCTGTTGGTGAAGGGTGTCCTGCTCTGTCCACAGATCCGTTTTTTTATTTGAACAGCAAATTAAATTGATGTAGGCATTTCTCTGTGTGACGCTGAGTCACAGTGTGTTTCATGTGCTTTTTTTCCCCCACATCTTGTCTATAAGAAATAAATGGCAGTGGTGAGGGTTTGTTCGCTTTTAATATATATCCCGTTACAGCTGTGTTCAGGCTGTCGTCTTGCCACCGAATGTGTTGTTTTACACAAAAGCAACGCACAAAGTGGCACAAAAAGTCCTCACAGAATACGATATCGGTAAAGTCGAGTCTCGAGAACGACCCTGATCATATGCCCTTGTCATTCAATTACGAACAACAGCCATTTCACAACGGTCGTTCGTATGCTCTCCGATCTCCTAACCCCTTTCATCTGGCAGGGCAGAAACTCCATTACAGACGGGGCAAGCTGCACTGCTCTAATCTAACTGGCTATTTAGACAGCCGTCAAAGGACAGCTTTGAGCTCTCTTCGCTCTGCTTTTTTATTTATTTTGGAGGCAGTTGGATCTTACCTGAAACAACCAGGGCTGGGTTGTCTTTGCCAAAAGGAGTCTGCGATTAATTTACCTGCGCATTGTTTTCTTCTTTTTAAATTGTAGCATTCTTTATGCTACAGTGGAATCAAGGTAGTGCACAAGCTGGTCTCAGATACCCAAGCTGGTTAATATTACACATCACATGTTCTCCTGATACAGAGCGAATCAGTGCTCTTGCATTATGGCTCTTACGTTGTCCTGCTGTAAGGGCTCTATGTGTGCATGCCTTTCTCGATATATTTCATAATGATGTTGAAATATTTCTGCGTGAGTACTTTGGCTTCAAGGGTTCAAGTGAGGGTTACTTATTAAGATGAATATAGTGTGGAGGGTTCTCGTTTCACCCCCCCATATTGGTGTTTGTGTCGCGGTGTCCTTAGGGAAAAGTCAATTATGTGAGAGAATCAATACTCTGATAAAGGCATTTTGTATCCATCCCCTCTTAAGAATTGATTATATGCAAGGGTGCTTGATTCAGTGGCTTATGATTTATTAGTTGTTAACGCGTTTAGACACAAGGGTATTTGTTAATTATAAAATGATCATGTCATTTGTTTAGATCTGCAGCCATTGATCCCACTTATCTACTTTCTTCTTATGTAGTTCTGTATTAAAACCCAGTGTTTGTTTTGTTTCCGTTGACCGGTACAATTAATTTAAAGTTTATATTCTTCTGCTACTTACAAAACAAACATTGTAAAGACATGCACTTATCTTATTTATCGTAAGTCGTCATTTCAACCTTGAAAGTACGATACCTTTAAAACAACGACTGAAAAGCTTCTCTTGTATTTGTGTTATAAAAACCCTCAGTTTCCGTCAGCTTTTAGACACATTAAAGGTGTTCTCAGTATTTCAAAGACTCGACAATTAATCCTCTCATTTTACATCCAGTCTGCGTGTTTCCCCACGTCTCCCTTCTCTTCCTATCAATCCTAAACTTCACTTGTTCCCTGAATTTAGTTTCCTGTGAGCGCTCTGCTTAAAAAGCAGTTGAGGGTGTTTGAACGTTGGTTTGAAATATGTATCCTAACGCACCACATTCAGAGCAATTCGGCGATGAGCTGTCATGTTCTATCATTCAAAATGTTCCTCAGACAGACCCCAGAGCACACTCAGGGAGATGAAGAAGCATTCCTGGCTCATACCTTTTCAGCAGCACTCAGTGTGTTCTTTTCAAATGACTTGTATTCATTTTGGAAGAACACAAGATGATCTCTTTAATCAGCCTTTGTGTCTGTTAAAAAGAAAGTGTCCACCCATTTTAAGGTGTTTTTTCTGGGAATGATCTGGTTGTTTTCCGTGTGGTCGTTCTCCACATATGTCACAAATGGTCTAGACCTGCTTCAAGTATATCCAAGGAGCTTAAATGCTAAGCGTACGTGTTTCATTTCCATTTTGAACTTGATAACATCGCAGCTATATGAACTAATAATGCTTTGTCACTTGACTTTATGAAATTGCCTTTCTACCCACCAGCCAAGAAATAAAAGAACATTTGAGCTTGAATTATTATCTCAATGACAGTGATTTTCTTTGCCAGAACTAGCCGGTGTAGGTTTGAGGGTAATGAAAATGAGTCGTGACATTGAGATTACTGTATGCACGACTAGAACGCTCAACAACACGATGCGAATCCTGCTGTCCTGCTTATGAATAAGCATACAATATACAGTGATGCGAAAAGATTGGATGTCCTCCAACGGGTTTGAGTGATTAAGAGAAAATATTGAAAGCAAATCCCGCCGTTGTTCGCCATTAGAAAGTTGCAGTCGGGCAGATTTGTCGGATTCTCCCGCAGCTAGAAGGAATGACTTTGGAAATCAGCGTGCTTTTGTCAACTTATTTGTCAAAGCAAACTTGAAGAAACGGCTGCAGGCATATAGTTCACGGCTGCAATTCCTTTTAATTCATTTGGGAATTGAGATGCGTGCCGTGCATGAGCACAGGGCTCGCTGTGCATGAGTGATACGCAGTTATGGTTTATGAAAGGAGAAAGGAGTTTAAAGAAAGAAGGAAATGGTTTAAGATCCCTACAAGATCAAGCTGTTAAAATGTCAAGAGGGCCCGTCCTCAAGTGCAAAGATCTTACCACACTGATATGAAATTCAACCATCACGGTGGTTTGAATTGAATTACTGGTTCCTCAGTAGCTGTAGTTAGCAGCAGCTGCTTGTGAAAGAGCCCCCAGCTAAATTGTAGTAGCCATTTGTCTGTCAGTGTGCTGAAACAGAAGTCCCCCCCCCAAAGCCAGCCCACTCTGAACTCAGCTGGGATTGACTAATCACTGAATCAATGCCAAGAACTTCCTGTCACCCTCATTTCCAAGTATTTAATATGATAATGTATTTGAACCCAGCCACAGCATCGGGCCAAGCAGATTTACAAATTAAAGCCCCTCTCATCCATGTGACTTTCTTTAAATATTACAATTTTTTCTCATTGTTTTTTTTTTTTTAAGCCACATGCATAGACATTCAGGGATCTGATTTACGACTGCACAAACAATGTACAAAGCAAGAAACCATTTTATTCCTGGCAATATACAGAAAGATATTCCTGGAAAGAGAGGAGGGTTATAACTTAAGAGGAAATCTCCATCTGTGTTCACATTAATCTTAGTAGTATGCGCATGTCATTTGTAGAATGAGTTTGTGGAATGGACTGAAGGAAGAAATCAAACAAAGATGTCCTCTTTTTCACATCTTTTAATTCGGTAGTTTGTCAGTGTTGCTGATCAAGTATGGATGGATTTGTATCTTAGACGAGATAAGCATTCCTCCGACTCTATTTCTGACCTCAAATGTTGAAGCATGTTGCTTATTGAAAGTCTGTTTTCTATTATTTATTGGTTATTTTTGTTTAGGTTTTTTCAGTGTACATATTATTTATATGTATTAAGAACTGTTTGGATTAAAGTATATTAAATTAAAGTTAAAAAAAAAAATGTCACTTTGCCTACATGTACATGTCCGAAGTCTCACTGTATTCTATGTTGTGTTTCAGAACAAAATGTTCATCTACCGCGGGAAGGAGTACGAGCGCAGAGAGGATTTCGAAGCCCGTCTTCTCACACAGTTTCCCAACGCAGAGAAGATGAAGACGACCACGCCGCCCAGCGAGGACACAAAGTCTTCTTCTGGACAATGTATCCTCAGCACGAGTCATTCGTTCAGTTTTAACTGTCGAAGTTTTGTTTTGCTTTTTATTTCACTTTCATGAAGAGAAATATTTTTTATAATCAATTAAACTGCCTTTCCCTGTTATTTATTACATCAGACAAAATGCTTCACGTGTATAAATCAAAGCTTCATTGACTTATTTTGTATAAGTTGCCACAAGGAACTTTGAACTGATTATGAAACTGTCTTAATTTAAAATGCATGGCTCTATAGGACCTACATAATCCAACTTTGTAATTTGGCACCAGAATTTTGTGAAATGATAAGATTGTAATTCACAATTTGATTCGATTGCATGTTGAAATTATTTCCTTGATGTTTCTGCTGAAGACATCCAGTGTTTCACGGTTAAACCCATCCTCGACCTGCCTGCCAAGTTCCAAAACAAACCCGTCTCTGAACAAATAGTGAGGTAAGCAGGACACACCCCCCCCCCCCCCCCCCCCCCCCCACCTCCGCTCACATTCACTTCTTTACATTTTCAGAGTGCGTTATTGAAAGTCACGCAGCATGCATTCGATTTTTTAGTGATGTATGTTGAGGGCCGCTGTGGATGAAAGCCAATAAATCTGGAGGTAAATGTGTGTCTGTGTGGAACAAACAGCGGTTGACCTTCTTGTTGTTCTCCTGGTTATTAACTTGCGCCAGCCATCTGCTGTTAGTCGCCGCGCCAAGTACAACATTGTTTCTCTGACATCATTAATACCTTTGTGTTGCGCACCGGGGCCACAGGCAAACAGTGGGCACCATAACCCTCCCCACTTGTTTGCCCAATCTGTACGCCAGCCATGCACTGCATCAGTCAGCTGTGCAAATTCAGTTCGATATGCCACCCAACGCATCAATGGACGTAATTAAAAGAAGAAATTTACTCTGAAAACCTTTAGGCAAAAATACCTGAGCTCTGATCTTATCGCAAGCCTGCACCGTTGACCCCCCCCCCCCCCCACCCGCAGCAGCCTGTTGGCTTTTTTGCGAACTGTGTCTGATTGGAATATGTAACTCTGTTAATAGCCCAGATCAGACAACCACGTTTAGAGAGGACGGCTCCACACCAGCTGTCTGTCCGTCTCTCCTTCTCTGCCGACTCTCCAGCTCTCACTGTGCTTTCCCTTGTTGTCTCTCTCCGTCCCCATCTCTCTGTTTTCTCTCATTTATTCTCTCATTCAGTGGAAAAGATCAGCGGTGCATAGCAATGAGACTGTTTGAGCCAAAGGGTCACAGCAGCAGGCAGAGCACCCCCTTCTGACCTTGCTTTGTCCCGACCATGCTACTGCATCATCTCTAGCCCGCCAGCTTAATAACGTGTAAAAGGCTTAATTGGGGGAACGCAGCTGATTTAAAGCTGCTTTATAAATCGGTTTATTAGATCAGAATCTCAGAGGCTCCTTTTTTGATGTTAATGCTTCGCTTCCTCCGCTAATCTGGGACTGGCTCTCATCATGTTTATCATTAGATAGCGTGTTGCCCTTTGTGACCAAGAATAAATGGCTCAAGTACCTGTAAGACCTGGGCCCAGTCTCTCTGTGGTGATTGAATGTCAGAAAAGCTTAGTGTGGTCCGTTCATTAGCAACACATGAACAGTCCTTAGCAGAAACAGTTTAAAACATTGCAGCATCCCATCGGCACACACTTATTGCTGCCACTACAAACATTAAAGGGCAGCGGTTTTTGGAGGGGCACTGATTCCTTTTATATTTTATTCATAATTGTTTGCTGATAAAGGCAAAGCATCCTCTTTGAAACATGATATTGTTTAAGGGATGCAATATACTTTATGGGGATAATTTCCCAGGAGAGCGTGAATGTGGACGTCTGTAGAGAAATATGGAAAAAGAGCGAGTGCGTGGGGGACCATGTACTGTATGCGCCCAGACAGCTGCTCCCACAGCCACTAAGCAGCGCCATCATTTTCCTAGTGTGAAATGTCTATTCGTGTGCCTCTGTCACGTATGCTGCAGCTTCTCTACGTGTCCGACATGTCGGACCAACCTCCGGTGCTGCGAGTGACGTGTGTGACCCAAAAATGAATTTATTAACATGGATATGAGGCCGTGTCGTAGACAGCTAGTCAAAACCAGCATGCTAAATGCCACAGCTTCTGGCAGAGCTACCTGTCCTGTGTTTGACCTGTAGCAAAGCAATCAACCTTTGAATCAGGCCGTAGATTGCCCATAACAGTTTTAATTCACTCAGGCGCTGATTTTCTCCCTCCCCAGCTTCTACACCGTAAATGAAGTCCATAAATTCCAGTATTCCAGGCCAGTGAGGAAGGGGGAGAAGGACCCCGACAACGAGTTTGCGGTAATTGTTTTTTTTTTACTATGACTTGAATTCTCTATCTCTATTTTTTATATGATGGGATTTATGAAGTATTTGTTAACATTAAATGATCATCAGCATACTTTTCATGCTCTTTTAAATAAAAAAAAAAGTGTTTGTGCTAGTGTGAATGTCTAAAAATAACATTGAAGGCTACTTAGTATTGAACTATAATGTAGAACATTTTAGCTACTTTTGTTTGCCAAAGTTGACAAAATAGTAAATTTGAATAATTTATGGTTTGAGTAATAATAGTCCTGTGTAGTTATATCCCATATTTCAGTTTCGAAAAAAATAAACATATAAGATTTCTTTTGTTTTGTCTCAAATATTTCTTCTTTGTCTCTCACTCACTCCCGGATAAACCACAGACACTAGCGGTTATATACACAACATATTCGGCTAGAAACAAGTGCCTTAGCTCCACTAATGGGGCAAAAGATTGCGCATCTGTAAGATAATGTACTTAGAAGGATAAGTAGGCAGAGTAATGATCTCTGAGCCTGATCAAATAGTTTGTCAGTCTTCTCTGATGTTAAGATGCAGCAAACGCAGTAAAACTGAAATGGGTTTTTCATTTTTGTCTTTCTTTGACTGCTGTTTATTACAGGATGCTGATCGATTATTGTTTGAGATTTGTGTTTGAGGTTATAACACATCTTTTTTTTTTTTTTTTTTTTTTTTTTTTTTTTTTTTTTATCGTTTCAAGCGGAGTAAATCAATAGCAAAGCAGAACTCATTAAACACAGGACAACTGGCTGCCAACAAGAAGATCCAGGATAAATAAAATTGTTGATGGTGATCCATATCTGTTTGCCCTGTGCAACTATTACTGTCGATTCCTGATTTTTGCTACATTTTATGAATTATGTTTTGTACACACTGATCATCCAGGTGGCAGATGACAATGGTAATGAGAAAATGATCCCCTTCACACTGTTCTGTGTGTTTACTGTGGCATCACTTCATCTCAGGCAGGATGATGTATTTAACTCCTCTCAGACTCACTCCGACTGACAGTGAGGTGATGGATCTTCATAAGATTTACAGACATTTGAGCTCCATGTGCACACCTCCACCCGACCGCCTCCCCCTACAATGGCTTTTGATTGAACAACCATGACATCATCTTACTCTCATTCATGCAACAGTCTAAAAGCTTGTTTCAATGTAGTTTGGCACACAAAAAAACCCGCCTTGTCATATCGGTTGATTTCCGCGCTGTGTTCTGATTGTGTGTCTTTTGTCGTTCTGTCAACAGAACATGTGGATTGAGAGGACCACGTACACGACGGCGTACAAGCTTCCTGGCATCCTGCGCTGGTTTGAAGTCAAGTCAGTCTCCACAGTGAGTATGAAGGGCCTGTGTGCCAGGCAGGCCCCCTAATCAGACAAGGATCCACAGCCTTGCTCAGAGGCAATCGATATGATTTGTCCCCTTAATCTGTATAGGCAGCCGCGTGGACGCAGGCATGCCATTCCCCGGACTAACGACGGGGCACGTTCTCTCTCTGCCAGAGGGCCCACTTTGATTCACCAAGCGCTCCTTAAAGGCCGTCTCCACTGACAATAGCTTCACAGCACAAAATGCAACTAGAGGACAGTTCTGGAAACTCACTCGCTGTTGATCTTCCTGTAATAGAAATGCCTAGATTGCTGTATTGAAAACCTGTTGATGAGAGGATGGTCTAACAGCTGCAGCAAATGACTTCAAGTATTCACTGTAATACTTGGAATGTACACAATTCCCCTCCATCCGGCTGAAACTGCATAAAAGTTTCATTATTTTTAGCTCTGTTGTTTTGACTAATTAAAATGCTGGTCTGGTGTCCCCATCTTGGGCTGGGGGTGTTGTCTGGTGGACGAGAGAGTGCAGAGAAATGAGTGCAGCAAATAGAAGTTGGAGCATAAGAGCCAGTTACAGTATCACTTAGAGCCAAAAACACACCGCCTCATCCTTTTAATGTGTCATTAGTTTGTTCCAAAACAAATGTGCTACTTACAGTAATTAGCCTGGCTAAGTATTATGCAATCAATTACTCTTTATCTGTGGCTTTAACTAGTCACTGTCATATCTGTGCTGGTGAAAGCATTTCTCAGAGGTTATCCTTGGCCAAGGCATTACATTACCTGCCGTCACATGACACCCACACACCAGGCAGCTTGGACATTTAGCTCACCACACAACGGTCCTGCTGGTTGTTACATCCTAAGCACAACCATTTCTTCACAAAAATTCGATCCCTGCCTAAGTCCTGAGTCCATGTAGTGAGGTGCTCCATTGGCACATTAATTCAAAGGCCTCCTCCTTCAGGCTGCGTTGGAACATACTGTCAGGAGCAGCTTGCCCTCCAGATGAGCCGGGGAGAGGCCAGCTCCCCGAGGTTACACTCTCTATTTAAAGCTTAATGACTAGGCTGAGATTCACCAAGCTAAAGCCTTCCATCTGACAATGCTTTTTATCAAGCTGGCCGGTGACATAGCTGCACAGATTGGAGATTTGTCTCCCTGGCACAACGTCTTTATTCTTTTGGGCTGGAGGTCTAATTCTAACATTTATACAACAGCCCACTCATGTTTCTCCCTATATTCTTACTAGCGAGGAGGCAATTTTTTTTTTTTGTTCATCTAAAGTAATTAGATTGCCTCCATGTGGAGTTACACGTATCGAGTTGGAATCTTTTATTTTTTCAGCGTTTCCAAGCATTTTATCCATCGTTTCTCAGAATAGCCAATCATGTTTTGTTGACATGGGAACTGAAGTTCCCCTACACCAAAGTGTTATCCCTCTTCATTTGACAGTTGCAGGTTCATGTATGTGCGCAGTGGAAAATGATTCATTGCTCCTCCATCCTTCATGATTTATGCGCGTAGTTGAGGGTTTCTCAGCCAATCCTCTAATAACCTCAGGCTAGCTCCCTAGTCGGTGAACACAAAATGTTTCCACTTGATTGTTGGGATTACAGAGACACTCGTGATGTATGTGTGTATATAAACTGAATATTTGACGACACCTTCCTTTTACTTTGCTGCACAGGAAGAGATCAGTCCACTGGAGAACGCCATGGAAACGATGCAGCTGACCAATGAGAAGATCAGCAGCATGGTGCAGCGGCATCTCAACGATCCCAACCTTCCCATCAACCCCCTCTCCATGCTGCTGAATGGGATTGTGGACCCAGCTGTTATGGGAGGTTTTACCAACTATGAGAAGGTAGTCGACGTGAAAATAGTCCTGCATGTATTCCTATATTGTCTCAACCTGAGCACATTCAGGTGACAGTTTGACATTTTGGGAAATACGCTTTTTTGTTTGAGTAATATGAGAAGATTAATGAAACTCTTGTCTGTCCACTGAAGCTAGAGCCAGGAAACGTTAGCTTAGCATACAGACTGGACAAAGGGGAGAGCAGCTAGCTTGTTTCTACTCTACGGTAACCAAATGTGCCTACCAGCACCTCTAAAGCTCATTACACACCTTGCACAACTTCCTGGAGTCTTGTTGTCACAGTGAGGTCGCCAGGCAATCAGCAGAGACTTCAACACATAAACCCCGTGACACACAACGTCATCTTTGCACTTCAAGAGACAGAACGTGTTAATTAGTGAGCTTTAGAGGTCCTGATGCGCAGATGTTGTCATCCTTGGAAAGTGCCAATCTAGCTGTTTTCCCCCTGTTTCCATTCTTTATGCTAAGCTAAGCTAACCGCCTGCTGCTCCAGCATACAGACATGCGAGTGATATTAATTTCCTCATCTGAAAGTGAATAAGCGGAATAAGGTCTTCTGACATTTTATATTCCTGAACATTTTGGTGAATTTCTAATATGTCAAGCTATATTCAGAGCTAATTCAAATGAACCGACTTCTTCCCCCAGGTCTGATGTCATGCTGTGAAATAAAATCATAATCTCATGCATATTTCAACTCCTAGAAGCTCTCATTCCACCAGCATTTAACATTTTTATCATCACACTTGTGACTGCTAACATATTTTTTGTCATCATGAATCAGTTTTTGTTCTGGGCCTTTTTTTCCTCATGAAAAAGTCAATCTTCATCACATTTCTAGTGTTCCCACTGGTTTGTGAGCTGCACACTCCATTCACCATAACTCGATGGCGACTCATGTGGAAAGGAAAACTGTTTTTTGATGATTAAAAAAAAGTGATAGCCTGTTGGTTCCCAGCTAATATCACAACCTGGAATAGATTCATATTGGTCTTGTGAAACAGTGCAGTGTGAGTCAGAGGAGGAACGACGTGAATTCTTTGCCCTCAGGGCGCTCCTTCATCGCAGTGAAATATTGCAGGTGATGGAGGAGAGACGGATGTCTCGACTACATTTTTCTCATTTTAACAGCGCCTCCCAATGCTGTCCCCTTTGACTTGTCAGTATTTTTCTCCCCGGTTTCTCATTTTATTTATATTACAAACTTTTCCACATTTCAGATTGCTCCTTCAGTCTTCCCCCGTACTCACTCCTCCTTTTTCTCCCATCATATAAACAGACTTACTCCAGTAACTCCTCTCCCTCTTCCCCAGGCCTTCTTCAATGATAAGTACATCCAGGAACACCCAGAGGACCTGGAGAAGATAGAGAAACTAAAGGACTTCATCGCCTGGCAGGTGAGCTTAAACTGCATATTGCTGATCTGTGTCTATGTTGAGTGCATGTGATCATGGTAAAGCATCAGTCTGTCTCGCCCAAGATGTCAGGCTTCAAGGAAAAGTTTCATGGTCTGCTCATCACGAATGACAATCTTGTTTACTTTAAAAGATGACATTTACTCATTACATGGTATTTCTTTTTCCATGGCACATGTTAAAAGCAGAGGACGGCATAGCCTACAGGCAAAGAACATGATTAGATGGTATGAAGTAGCATGTGACGCATGAAATAGTGAATTCATGCCACTTTGCTTTTACGCTTTCTTAATTTGCCTGGATTTGCTTTGGGCTATTCACTTGGCTATTCAGGTGCTGAAAACATATTGGCCTTATACAGTATGTAACTTACTAAGTTATTAAAAGTGCATAATTCAAAATAACTATCTGCTATGAAAGAGAATGAAGTCACTCTCTTTCTGTGTGTGTTGTAATGCGAGCTTCTCTGTGCTTTATTTACGTAGCCGGTCTAGCGTAGCGTGTACGTTAGTGCATGTGTGTCCCAGTGTGGAGTTGTTTACTTGTGGATTCAGCACCAGCAATTTGGGAGCCATCCAGCACCCCAACCAGGGCCCCGTTGACACCGAGCAGTGGAGGGCTTGAATGCCGAAGGATACTTTTGTTCTGTTTTGTATAATATGACATTTCTACCTGCAATGTTGTCCCCTTACTAAAGCACTGCTGCCACAGCAGAACTCTGAAAGGTTACAGCTGAAAATATTATATATCGTTTGAAGAACCAGTGAGTGCACTGCCAAGAGTGTCCTACGACAGTAACTGAAGTGGGCTGGGGGAAAAGTGTGTTAAAGAGTTCATTTGGAGATGATAGCGAGGCAGAGAGTGCTGAAGCAAACATTCTGAAGTTAGGGGGGGGATGCTCCACAGCGTGAAGAGACAGAGGGGAGATCAGCATTGGCGTGTTTTTTTGCGAGCTCTGCACCCTCACTGAGCCTGCAGGAAGTGCACACGCAGCAGACAAGAACTGCACATACACACTTAATGTTGTGGCACGTGCTGTTTAACAGCTTACTATGAAACTCCACAGATCTGTAGCTCATTTGTGGCTCATCTTTGATTAATAAGCTCCTGCTTTCTAGTGGAATACCAAAGACTTCCTCCCTTCGGGATTTTAAAAGGCTGTTTTGCTTTTTTTATTACTCACTCTGGACTTTTTAGCTCTGAACTAAAGGGTCACTTTAATAATCAGGAAGTCGAGGTTTCCTGCCTTATGGTTCACCCAGGAAATGAGCACAGACACGAGAAGTTTCTCTGCCTGCTTCCTATAGCTAGTTGCAAGGAAAAAGGAACTTAATTGAATTTGCAATAGTTGTTCTCCTCTCCGTTGTTGTAAAATAGGTCAACTTTGTGCTCTGCCTCTCTGGCGGAACTCCTCCGAATCTCGATGAAGGCATGATGAATATTCACACAGGAATATATCGACTTCTTATTTGATGCCATGTGTGATGCTTAGAGGCTGTCGTTTTTTTATGATTACTATTTCCATATTAGTTGTGCGTTTAGTTATTCCATATACATTTTTTGAAGACATTCAGATTGTGTAAACATGCGGAAATGTAGGATATCGCTGACTGAATTAGAAGGTGACAAAGCAGGTGGGGGTAGCCTAAAAATAAACGTGTCGCTACTTCATCGCTCCTGGAAAGAAGTGAATAACACGAGTACATTCTATTTAACAAGGTTGGAGTATACAACTAAATCTTACCTTTCAAGCAAAGGCAATTGTTCAAAGCTTTGTGTTGGTTCCAGTGCAATGCTAGAATGTGAAAGAGCCAACACCATTTCAGCATCAATTTGAGATTTCAGCTCGACTAGAATGGTGTTAGAAATGATCCTCCAAACACAATCCACAGTACTAATTAGCAGGAGCTCTGTTGTACGTTCCAGTAATTCCAGTATGAGAATGACCGGCCGCTGTGCCCAGTTAAAAATGTCCTTCACACCAAGCTAACCAAGTGTTTGAAATCATGGTGGTATGTATCTTCCATACGCACAAAAAAAACACACGATTGAAGTTGTTTGGTGTGATCATCACAGAGAAACGTGTCTCGGAGAAAGCAGAAATACGTTTGCGGAAGCCCACGGCAAACATGCACACAAGGAACCTCTTAAGAGATGACGAAGGCAGAGTTGTTGATTTGAAACGGTATCGGCTGTCTCCTTGCCAGAACCAGCATTCTTGTTTATCTCCCGCCTCGATTCTTTCTAAATGAGACAAATGAAGGCGAGCCTGGTCCAATGAACCAACCAAACGGTTCAAAATGAGCCGGTGAGCACTGTTATTCTGCAGCATCCATTGTCTTCCTCTAGTAATTAGGGAGGAAATGAGCAACTGGAAATCAGGAAATGAAGTATTGTAAAAAGCTCCCTGCAAAATACATAGTGTGTGTTTTCATGTGATGTTTCTGGTTATAATTAGCAAACGCTCTCGACAGATGCCTAAATTAGCGCCTTAGTCTTCCCACTGCAGCATGATCCATGCTATTTAAAGTTGTTAAGGGTAGCTGAGTGATCAATACATGGAGTCACAGACCCAAGGAGGCAAATTGCACCTGTGCATTATCAACATAAACATAATCTTTCAGTGACAATTCTGTTTAGTTTAGTGTGTTTTTTCAGTTTTTGCTGGTCCCTTCACCTCCTGTATAGTAGAACCTGCCGGCTTATCAGTCTGTCTGACTCACCACTGGCCATGTATGTGTCTAAGACCTATGTGGTTTTAATATGTTATCATGGCCTTAATACCCAGCATCTGGCTGTCCCAGCACCAAGGGTATGGCTCAGAAGTGTGCTCGCTGTGCAATAAAGATGACTAGAGGTACAGGGGTCAGCTAGGAACACTGGGCTCTGAGAAGACACTGATATTAGGCAGCAGTGCCATTTCTTTCATACAGTTGTTGTGACATGTGGCCTTCATGCCTGCTAAGATGACCAAAACCAAATCTCTGGCCTTGCTCTCATTTTCCCAGCGAGCGTTTCAGCGCCACACACACACATGTGCTTGTGGCACTCCAACTTTGTCCTTTATTGCTATCAAATGACTCTTTGTAACCTTTAGAGTGGAATATATCCAGTTTTTTTTTTTTTTAATAAATGCAGCCTCTGGTCTCCAGTGCCTAGTTATCCGATATTGACATTAGCCTTACTGGAGGTAATATCGCTGACTGATATCCCGAATCATAAACCCGCTGTCTCTATTAGAGTGCTGGAGCAGAATATATAAGCTACACATAATTTAACTACTGAATGTACATATTTCTGTGTGTTAGCAGCCTTGAGCCTAAGTGTGTTCCACAATGAGCTTATCTCTGTGCAGCCACCAAGCAGATTTCTGTTGCCATGCCGCCACTCAGTCGCACTCCATCATCCTAAGGTCTATAAAAAGATGTGGGTATCCTGAGAGACGTGAATCTTGCCTCAGCTTTCACTCTCGCTGTTTCTTTCTCCCCATTTCATCTCACAACACTTGGTTCTTCCCGACTCCTCGCCCTCTCCCTTTTTCTCTCTCACTCCAAACCCTCTTCCCCTCTGCCTCTCTTTGCTTTCACCCTTTCCTCTCCTCTCAGCCTCCTCCTCTCCTCCTCTCTCCACCAAGAGGTCCCAGCGGTGATCATGAAGGTGTCGATAGCAGGGGAAATCCTCGCAGGGGTGTCTGTAGCCTTCTCTCATTGATCTTTCTGTGCCACAGCTTTGGTTTTGTGGAGCGCAGCACAGAAACATTCCAGAGAGTGAAATATCCTGTTATTTATGTATGTTAGTATTTCTTTTCAAGCCATTCTGCTCAAAATGTGCTCCTCCTATCATAGGATGCTGTTTAACGTATTAATACAGGGTATTACATGGTTGACAACCTGAAGCCAACATTATAGATGTTTCCCTGCATTAGTCATTTTTTTCTTTTAAGCCCACCATGTGTTGAAACACGTGTAAATAAAACATGCATCGTTTTGAGATTATTACAAATGGTTGCATCACCAAACTGAATTGGTGTTGCGTGCCAGCTGAGTGAAGTCAGTGCTCGCTGTAGCCCGCTGCAGAGGGGCAGTTTGCCCTCTGAGAAAAGGAAGAAAGGCGAGCAGTCTCTGGGGAATCACAGGTTAGCACACACACACACTTCTTCTCTTTACTGGCCCACCTGTTCCAGATACTTCACACACTTCTTTGCACTCTGAGTTCTATTTGCTCAAGGCTTCGGTGAGTTTGTTAGCAGTAAAAGCTCTACTGTAGTGAAGATGAAGCACAAGATGCACTCTGCGGTTAAGTGTTGCCTTGTTTTTTGAGTGTGCAAATACACCACTCTGACTGCGACCGATTAATATGAACGTTTGAATTAAATCCCCTCTAATGTGGTTCATTTTTTTTTTTTTTTTTGTTTTTTTACTTATTCATAAGCATAAAAGCATAAGCTGCTTCCCTTTTAACCTTTAACACTATTTCTCACTTATGGCAGCTGGAGAATATTTTTACAGTTGTCATGGGAAAGAAAAAGTCTGTTATTACATCTTTGCTGGTTTCTGGTGAGTTATTGTGCAATTCTCCCCTGCCAGCCTTACCATAGCCAAAAGTACCATGTTCCAAAAAAAATTCAAATTTAACCTGTGATTTCATCCGGAAGAGAGGGAGATGGGGGGGGGGGGGGGGGCGTATCACTCAAATGTTCTCTTCCCAAGGGATGACGCTTGCTCCTCTCGCCAGAGCTTGCTGATTCTGACTGTGGAACTGGGGTTTCCTACTTACTAGTTTTCAGCAGTTACAGTGTCTCTCTCCCTCTCTCTCTACCTGATATGCTTCTGTTATGTGTTTTAGACTTTGCTATTCACCACCTGCCTCGCACAATCATGTGAGAGGCAGCAGTGTGCCGGGAAAGGGGGCATTGTTTCTGTGCGCCAGAGGTTCGGAGGAAAACATCCATCACGTGAAGTTCATGCCTTCTCATCACCTTGTTTAATATACCTGTGTTATGATGTGGTTGAGGTGGGAGGGAGGAGGCAGTGGGGGAGGGAGTGTCATGGCAACAGCCTTCCGCTTCCACCTGGATGAGGTTGTAGTGACACTTCCTCTGATGTGCTGAGTATGCACAGCCAAGGGTCCAAAGGTCCCGTCACTTAAATTGGCTGAATATATTCCTCCGACGAATGGAGAAGCGGCATGTAGTTAACCTGTCATCTCTCCAGGGTTTCTTCAGGGTGAATGTTTCTTACACCACCGTTTCGCCCCGGCAGATCCCGCACCTCTCCGAAGGTGTTCGCATCCACGGAGAGAAGGTCACAGAGGCGCTGAGGCCTTTCCACGACCGCTTGGAGGCCTGCTTCAAGCAACTGCGGGAGAAGGTGGAGAAACAGTACGGGGTAAAAGCCCTGGTAAGAGCTTTTGCTTGTTTTTCTGTTACATGATAAGTGCTTTGTAGCTCAGTGTGGTCCTTCCTACCAGGAACTAATGGAATCTGAAGCTGTTACTGTTATTTATTCTGTTGTTTGGCTGAAGGACTTCGAGGAAATGGATGATTTTGTTATACCTCTCAGACATCCTCTCTTCCTCTTGTTCTTTTGTTGTTGTTTTTTT